>NW_011494604.1:2932969-2963261 GCF_000754665.1 Bison bison bison | reverse complement strand
GTGAGCTGCCTCTTCCTTTCTCCCAGGGGGGAGACAAAAGAAAAGCTGCATTTTTAGGTGTTAATCCTGTTGTAGGGAAACAAGATCTTCTTCCCTTTTGTAGGGGAACCAGTTATGATTCTTGTACAGTTTTCTGCTATGTGGTAAAAGACCTGAGCTTGTGAAGTGAGTCTTTTGCCTAACGATATAAAACATGCCTGGGTGGTTGGCCTGTTGGAGGATGCCGGTCATTGTTCAGTGGCTTATCTGAGGATGAATATTATGAATTGGCCTTTATGGAATGATTTTACTTGAAAAGAATAGCTGCTGTTTCTTTAGACTCTGTAGGAAGGGATGTAAGTTTGGGATGGTGATAGGCATATTGCTCTCGTAAAGCAATACAAATATCAGTGCTTGGTTGGCTAATCAGGAAATATTCAGTTTCTAAACCTATACTGCCTCTTCCAAGTGACTGTTGTAGATTTTTTTTTTTCCTAGTAAAGAGTAAGATTACTAAACAAGCTACTTTGAAAGAGGACTCTTCCCAACATATGAACCCCTCATTGTATTTGGGGCTTAATGGTACTGTTTTGTTATCAACTTTAAAATCTTTCACGGATTCCTTACAACCTGCATGACAAATCCAAGTTCCATGGCCCCTGCCTGCTTCCCTACCTTCATCTCTTGCTTGCCTTCAACACTTTAGCCCCAGGGGATGACCCGAGCGAGGATCCCCAGAGAGCCCTGACTGATGAACACCCTCATGGTTTTCTCATTGCTGTTTCTCCTAAAGAGCTTCCCAGATTTCCCCTCCTTCTCCTCACCAACGCCTTGTCTTCAGTTTTTAAGAGATTAGTTCAAGACTCATCTACTCCATGAGGACTTTGATGGTTTTCCCCAGACACATCTGTCTGTCCACCCAACCATGTTTCCGTCATCTATCCATCTATCTGCAATAAGAATGTAAGCTTCCCCCACCAGAAATTTAGGGCAGGGGTTTTATCTGTTTTCTTCACTGTTGAACCTCCCATACCCAGAGTAGTGCCTGGCTCATAGTATTAATAGCTGCTCAGTAAGATTGATGAAGGATTTCATTGGGTGGCTGTTTATTACACATCTGCATGTATAGCCCATGACCAACCACCTTTCTGTCTCCCTGTAGTTAGTCCTCCAGCAATAGCACTTGTAACCTCTTACTCTGTGCATTTGTTTTCATGCCTGTTTACAATTAAATCATTATTTCCTTGAGAATCTGTGTCTTCCTCATCTTCAAAATTGGCCAAGAATCTGTCAGGAATTCATATTTGATAAAAGAGGCCAGCTAAAAAGACACCTTGTTTAGAAAATCAAAGTTGAAATCTCAGTTTCACCATAATTTACTGTTTCTTGGTATGTAAAATGAAGATGACAATTCCCACCCTCCAGTACTTTGGAAGTACAAAACAAGGTCAATTCATGAGAGGGCTTGTGGATGGAACTGCTAATTAACTGAGCCTCCTGTACCTTATAGATATTTTCTAGTGGAATGTGAGCCATGGTTTCTGGAAGTTGGGCTGGATTGTCAATCTTAGGTCTCTTCCTTTCCCCAAGTCTGATGTCCTGATACTGGTCGTATCTGATGACACTTTTTTATGTTTTTGTTTTTGGCTGAGAAGCACAACATATCTTAGTTCCCCAGCCTGTTCAAGTCCATGTCCCCTGCGTTGGAAGCTTGGAGTCAACCACTGGACCACCAGAGAAATCCCGACTGATATCTCCAGGAGTAAATCATTGTCCTGGTCCACACCTGGGTCCCCTCTGTAGCTTACTGGGCTCTGTCTGTGCTTATGGCCTCAGTCTTGGCTAATGAACCTCCTGTGATACCTGCGTGGGAATGCAGCTTCCCATCCCCTTTGGGGGTGAACTTTCTCCAGGGCCTGAGTAGTCTCAAAGCTGAGTTTGGGGCTTTCTAGACTGCCCCTTAACAGGGTGAGTGTGGCTGAGTGCCATAATCATGAATCCTGGGACATCATCAAAGAGGTGAAGTTATCTGTCGAGAGCACATGATGTGGAGGGGCTGGTACCCAGTAGGGGGCTGGGTCCCTAACCAGTGTGTTCTTGTGGATTCCGGGCTGCATACCACCACAGATTAACCCCCAAACACATTCCATTGAGCACCTCTGCTTCAGATCCTACAATGGCTTTCTTGTTTACCTGGGGTGGGGGTGGGGACGCCTTACTCTGCATTTAACAAACTTGTAACCTAATTCCATCTCCCAGGTCCCCCTCCCATTGCTCTGTTCTCCCACAGGTGTGGCGTTTGAGTCAGCCAGTGCCCTTGCCACCCTTCCCCGCCCCCACTTCATGCTACTCTGTCTGCCTGGTTCTGCTGCTTGGCTGGCCCTGTTAACCTGGCTCTCCTGTCTTCATCTTTCAACTGTGGCTTCATTTTCTCTGGTAGCTACAGATCTTACCCTCTGGCTCTAAGGTCAGAGTCTCCAGACTCTCTCCTACCCTGGTTGAGGATGTGGCATGGGGCAGGGAGACTGCCGGTCCTTATCACACAACTCAACCCCTGTCCCTTGCCCTTTGTCAGAGCCCGGGGCTGTTCTCCACCAGCTTGAACTCTCCCAGTGCTGTTTGTGCTGCACGGCCTAAGACATACAACAGACTCTGGTGGCTCATTACCTATTTTTCTATTTTGTCCTTCACATTTCTGAAGTAGACATTTGCCTCTGCTCTAAGAGAGTAAGTTTCACAACCCAGCTGGCTGTGAAGGGGTGTGTGCGTGTAAGAATGTGCGCGGGTGCTTTTATGGCAAGGCCTCGGGGCAGCCCACGTGATTTCCACTCACATTTTCTCATCTAAAACCAGTCACAGCACTCAGCCTAAGTGCATAGGGAGCTGGGAGACTTCATGTAGCTGTGTGCCCGGGAAGAAGGGGGAAGGGGCTTTGTGGATCAGCAGCCTGTGCCGGAAGCAGGGAGGCCAGCGTACTGGACAGAGGACGGTGTTTGGGGAGAAGTGGGCGGGGCTGAAGCAGCGGTGCTCCCCCAGGACAGAAAGCAGGGTTACGGGAGCTGGAAAGGAGACAGGCAGGCTAGGCAATGGTGCTGAGGCTGTGGGGAGACGGGAGGCTGTTGGGGTGTGAAGGTGAGACACCCTCAGGAGATGTGGCTGGGAGTAGTTCAGACTGCCATGCAGCCAGAGGGAGAAGGGCCCAGGCTGCCAAGGCCGCCCTGTGGATCCTGGACAGAATCCCGCCGGGACAAGAACAGGGAGGCCTGGGGCACGTCTATGGTGGCTATAGGGGCAGACGTGGGAGAAGGCTGGGGCACCTGGGCTGCGGGGACCAGTCTTTCTCTTGGAGGTGGACATGGAGAGAAGGAATGAAGGGGTCAGTAGGACTGGAGGCGGGAACGTGAGGAAGGAGACAGATTAGAGGCTGGGAAACAAGACCAGCTGACTGGATCTTCTGGGAGATTACCGTGCTGGGGAAAGTAGAGCGGAGGGGTCATGACCTGTATTCTCCTTTGAGCTGGGAAGGAGTGAAACACATGAGTGTCTGCTCCAGCTCACAATGAAACACAGATCTGTGGAGAACATCTCGGTGTGGTCGTGAAAGGGAAGCGTCTCAGCCCATTGTGCATGCTCCATGAACAGCCATCCAGCGCGTTAAGTGCAGCAACCCTGACGGGACTCGCCCGTCTCCCAGCAGCCGGGCCGCGGCGGTATGCTGCCGCTCCCAGCAGCCGGG
Source organism: Bison bison bison (assembly GCF_000754665.1). Classification (NCBI taxonomy): domain Eukaryota; kingdom Metazoa; phylum Chordata; class Mammalia; order Artiodactyla; family Bovidae; genus Bison; species Bison bison. The sequence goes on along the minus strand of NW_011494604.1, from coordinate 2,959,546 downwards.
CCGCGTGGTGGTGTGCTGACGGGGCACGGATTTTAGTTTGTCATCACTTACCTTCGGCCTCCCCTCCCCTCCCCCAGATCCATGAGGGCTCCAGTGGAGCCAGGGCCGCAGCCACAGAGGGCCCCAACTTCCTGCCCCTGCCCAAGTCTCTGCCAGACCCTCTCCCTGTTCACCAGTTTGCATTTGCTTCCCCCTCTTACCAGGATCAGGGTGTCTGCCCATGGTTCGCACCCCCCGACCCCGCCCTGTTCCTGCTTGGGTTCCTCTTTCCCCAGGTCTGCAGTTTCTCAGCTCTTCACCCTGCTGTTTCAGAAACAAACCAAAACACATCTTTTCACCCTGAATACCACCCACATCTTTTTTGAGTTTTGGCTTTCCACAGCAGGCAGTGAGGCGCACAGGGGATGTGATGACCGGAGTGGTGCAGGCGGACAAGCTGAGTGCCCTGGCCGCTGTGCCCGACCGCCGAGAGCCTGCTGAGCACTGGTCTTGGCTGCAGGAGGGAGTTTTTTGATTAACAAAATGTATGAGAATTAAGTACTATTTAGGTGAGCAGTAGACCTCATTATATCCTCTGTGTGACAGGTGACAGAGGCAGTGCAGAGGGTCAGATTGTAACAGCTCTGAGCACCAGTGTTAGAACAAAGTAAAAGTCATCTAGGTTTGGTACGCCTGCTTCTTATGTTTTTCTTTCTTATGTAATTACCGTTTAGTGACTAAAAGCCATGAAAGATATTTCGAGTTCCAGTGTGCCTTCTGTTGCTTCTCTTAGTGGGTTGCCTGTCATACAGTTACCTTCCCTGAGCCCTTTGGAGGGTTGGAGACAGTGTTTCTGGAGACTGTGTGGACAGATGCTTCCTTCGTGAACTGAAACTTCTTCCACCACAGAGCTGTGGCGCTAGTGGTAAAGAACCCGTCTGCCAGTGCAGGAGACTTAAGAGACACTGGTTCAATCCCTAGGTCGGGAAGATCCCCTGGAGGAGGGCATGGCCACCCACTCCAGTATTCTTGCCTGGAGAATCCCATGGACAGAAGACCCTGGTAGGCTATACAGTCCATGGGGTCGCAAAGACTCGGACATGAACTCAAGCACCTGAGCATGAGAGACCATTCTGAAACTAGTTTCCATTTTTCCATGTTGAGATGAAGTCTCATGCCTGTTTTTCTGCATCAAGTGGATAGTTATCCTCCAAGTTTGATAGGTGGCAGAAGAGTTCGGCACCTGGAGCAGCTAAATTCAGGGGGATGGAGTCTGGGGTCACAGAGTTAGTTTCCTGCTCTGGAATTCAGCAGTGACCTTGACCAAGAAGGGCGGCAGATGATGCAAGGAACACTGAGCTTGTGTTCACAAAGCTGAGGCTGGAGAAACTTAAACTCCTCAGGTGAACATAGGCATGAACTTAGGTGTGTGGACCTCAGACTCGTCATCTGTAGAAGCGAGGGGCTGGACCAGGTGATGCATCCGAGGTCCCGTCTCCCTGGAAATTGCTTTGTTCTGACACCTGGCAGAGGCTCTTGGCACATCAGACTTCAGGATGTCACTCATGTGAGGAGGAATTTTAACCATGAGTCCTCCTTTCCTTCAAGAGTTTATAATTTGGGGCATCTGCATTCATTGAATTTAAAGCTTAGGAATGGAGGTATTGAGACATTGTCTTTATAACATTTGTGCCACCTGGCAAGATCATAACTCTCATAACATATGCCCTGGTCTTTGTGATTTTGGTTTCTTCTCTTTTAATGTGCATCTGCCCTTATTCAAAATTAAAATATCGAGTGAGGATCTCAGGGGAAGAGAGCAGAAGCTTGTGGAGGGTTTGTCACTCGCTGCTGGGTCTGCAGTGCTGTCTGTCCCTTTCTTGGGCAGCAGGAGCCTATGCTAGAAATCAGGCATGGCTATCTTCAGATTCCATGCCAGAGAGAACTTCAGCTATTGTGGGCATCCGTGATAGACTTCAAGAAAGCCACGTTATCCTCAAAGGGTTCTCCAGACCTGCATGCCCAGAGGTGCCTCAGCAGGTGTCATTGAGGCCCTAAAGGTCTGGGATAATGACAGGACTTGATTCTATAGATAAAGGTATCTTCAAAGGATGTCAAGCACAGGAGAGAAGCCACTGGGACTGCCCCAAATAGCAAGAAAACCAAACTCTGAAACAGGAGACGGTTGACAGATATGATAGATTTGATGGCCCCGAGGCGAGGTCTGGGTTTGGTATGCGTGTCGTGGTAGGCTGTCCAGTGCTGCCCGTGAAGCTGGAGCTGCTGAGCGGGGCCCCCTGTACTGTCACGTTGCTGACGCGTTTGGCGCTTGTAAAGTCATCCTGCAAGTGGCAGTTTTTATGTGGTCAGTGGTGGTGCTCGTGCTGGCCGACTCCAGGAGTTCGTGGTCTTTCCTGCTGGCGCAGCAAACTTCAAGGAGGCCTTGTGCATTGGAGTGAAGGTTTGCCACAACCTTGAAGAATGTCATTAAGGAGAAATAAAGCTGTTACCAATGAAGGGAATGAAGAGGGCTTTGCTCCTAACAACCTGGAAAATAAAGAAGCCCCGAGCAGTCAGGAAAGCCAGCTACACAAACAAGGCTGTAATGGGCTGTCTGTGGCTGCCCGTCAGCTCTTCAGGTCTGGGAAGTGTGTCCTGGACCTGGAAGTCTCCTGATGAACCCAGCAGGGGAGCAGCAGGTGGCTCTGTACTTGTCCTCCCTCGGGGACTGATAGTGTCTAGCAAAAGCAGCCTTTGAGCAGATTGACTGGGCAGCTCGGACGAAGTTCATTGCTGGTGCTGGTGTCCATGCATCACAGGATGATCTTGCTGACGTAAATGGCTGAGGCTGTGGATGAGGAATCATGCAGCTGCTTCCCACTTAGGGTGAAGCAGTTTGATTCTGTGACATTGTCTGTTCCAGAATGCAGGCTGTACCAGGCCAAGGGGAGGGGTGTTGGGGTACTAATCACTCTGGGGAGACCGAAGATGCTTTCCTCACCAGCCTGGTGGTGGGGATGTGCACGGGTCTGCTCAAGACATGTGCACTTTGACAATCAGAACTGGGTGGAGGACAACCAGTTCCTCAGGATTCGAGGAGCTGGCAGCAAGGCCCAGTGTGCTGGCAAGAAGTTCAGAAATTCCTTTGCCAAGTAATCTCTGAGCAGCCCCTGAGCCCTCTCAGCTCTGGACAGCTATTCAGTAATTCAACCTCTGCTTCCCACAGCTTAGGACAGCAGATCCATACCTGTAAGGCCCTTAGGACGGTACCTCTCCTTTCCCCTATTGCTGTGATTTTTTGTTTGTTTGTTTTTTTAAACGGCTTCATCAGAATTGCTTTATCAGAGCCTAGCTTGACTGTACAGAACCCAGCTTTGGACTCTTGTAATTTCTAGAATAATCATTTTTCTCAGCTTGTTCCACAAGTGTTTTTGGAGACATTTATATGTATATTTATTGTGGCGTCCCTGAGGTTGTTGACAGGCAAGATCTCCTGTTATGTCAAGAGTTCAATATACAAAATTAAAAAAAAAAAAAACAGTTATAAACAAACAAAATCACAGAAGCTCAGAACAACACATCTGGTTTCACTTACTTAAAAATACTTCACAGTCTCCTTGACTTCCTGGTCTTGACTCTTGCAGAGGCCCTACTGGGCACCTACTGGCCTTGGGATATTGTCTGAGTGACGGCTACTCGGCCACTTGTATCTTTCAAAATTTTTAGTTATGCAACTTTTGACCATATCAGTTGTTTTCTTCCGCTTATCAGGTAGACAGGCACATTTTTTTAAAGAAGCATTTTGACCATTAAAATAACAGTGCGGCCAAATGTTTTACTGTGTGTGTTTACAACTTACAAAATGCCTCCGTGTCCAGCACGTCAGTTCATTATTTAATTCTCGTAATACTCCGTGAAGCATTTGGGGTGGGGGTGACCATCTTGTCCACTTTTGGGAAATGGACCATAGAGGGTCCGTGGTCGAGGGGTGATGATGAATCCACAGCCTGAGGTGCTCTGGAGCCATCCTGACTGCCCCCTGCCCTCTTCCCCTGTTTCCGTGCCTCCAGGACTTTGGCAGCCTGCGGTCGGTCACCTCCCGGTGTGACTTGAAGGCGAACCTGATCAGGAATGGCTGTGGTGGCGAGTTCGAGAGCCCGGCCAGCAGCACCCAGGTTCTGCGGAGCCTGCCGCTCAGCAGCAAGGGCTCCAGCCCAGCGGGGTCCGATGTCATCCAGCTGACACCGCAGGAGGTCACGGTGACCCTGAGGCCCGGTGAGTGCCCTGGGGTGGGCCAGTTCAGGATGGTGGGAAGAGAAGCCTGGCAGGGGAGGGCGATGGGAGGCATGGCTGAGACCCCGGGAAGGGAGGGCCAACGCCTTTGGGATAATAAGAGTATCTTTGCTATTTTAAAAATTGTGAAATATACGTAACATAAAATTTGCCATTTTAACCATTTCTAAGTGTGTATGTCAGTGCCATTAATTGTACTCCCCGTGTTGTCTAACCATCACCACTGTCCATTTCCAGAACTTTTTTCTTATCCCAGACTGAAACTCTGAACCCATTAAATGCTAAGCCCTCAGTCCCTCTCCCCCTCCTCACTGCCCCCCAGTCCCTGGTAGCCACCATTCTACTTTCTGTGTTGTGAATTTGACTACTCCACATACCTCATACAAGTGGACTCCAATACATTTGTCTGTGACTGGAGCATTTCATTTAGTATAACACCCTCCAGGTTCATCCATGAGGTGGCACGTATCTATCTCCTCCATTTTCAAGCTGAATAGTCTTCCATTGGCTGTGTAGACGCAGTTGTTTATCCATCCACCCATGGATGGGCTCTTCAGTTGTTTCCACATCTTGATTGTTATGAGTAATGTTCTTATTTTCGATGGGAGGATGCTGGTATGTTTACTCCTTAGTCCATGCAAGTTTCTAAGGGAACGTGCTACCTCCGGGAGAAAGTATTTTTTCCTGTCAGCAAATCTGAATCAGTGGCATTCTGAAGTGACAGACTTGAGTAGAGGTATTTTTTTCTTTATGACCTTGGAACCTCTGCCTTGGAGTTGATGGTGGCATAAGGGGACTAACAGTTTGCACACATACTATGTGCTAATTACTTGACCTACCCAAAGGTAGCAAACGTAATTTTACACCCGAGGAGCTGTGTGCTCAAGGGCTCGCAGGCAGAGCAGCGAGCCTCGTTCAGTGTTGGGTCTTGTGGTTGCACAGCTCACGGTTTCTTGCTCACCGCTTTTCTCGCCTCATATTCCACACATGAGGTCCCTTGTGATATCAAGGGAGGATGTGAACATGGCCAAATTAGAAAGTATCACTTGTTGAGAGAAGGCAGCCTTTTCCCCCCGAATCCCGTTGACTTTTAGCCTCTTGTCCTTTCTCATTGTCTAGGAAGCCACTCGCAGTAACCATTTCCAGATGGTTCGTTGAGACTTCGGGGTGGCTGGGGCTGTGGGAAGATGAGGGATCTGGTTGGCTGTCCGGGCTTGGGTTCTGGCTCTGTTTCTAGCTCGGGGCCCTGGGCAAGCGGCCCCACTCCTTAGCATCTCAGGGTCTTTGTCACCTTCATTCCTCATAGCCTTATTCAGGGGCTTAAATGAGACTTTCTGTTTAAATACACTGTAAGAACTTTAAATTACTGTTTTCAGAGAGTCATGGCTAAAGATGCAGATTTTGGAGACAGCCACATCTCTATTTGGATAGAGATTCTCATATCTCAGAAACAATCTAGTGTGGCCCTGCACATCGTAAGCATTCAGTCACGCTTCTTCCAGTTGTTAGAAAGGACTCTGAGTCACCGTGTGTTTGAGAATGTCTCATTTCACCTACTGACTTGTCTTGGAAATAAGAAACAAAAGAAGGTGTCAGTGGCCCTGCTGGACATAGAGCAGTGTGAACTGCTGCACAGCCCAGGGCTTAGTGCTGGGTTAGCTCAACATACTGTTCTTACAAGTCATCTGACTGGAAGGGACACTCGGAACCTTTAGTGAGGTTCCGAGCTGAGAGAGAGAAAGGAGCCCTTACAGAACTGTGCGAGTGGGTAGAAAAGAGGAAGCCGAGTGGGCAGATGTTTGATGGTGTCCTCTGGGGAAAGACGAACGCCTCTCCTCACGTTAATCTTTGATTCAGACTCAAGGTCAAGGGCTCTGACCTAGAAGGGGACATAGGCATCCTTGTAGATTAGTAAGTTATCAGAGCACAACGTATGATAAAAATGGTTATTGGCTAACATAAGTGGTGTATTTTCCTTTTTATCTTAAAAACTGTGTAACAGGCACTTCAAGAAAAGCCTTGAAAAATCATCCACTTTAACACTGTTTTCATTTTTGCTAGGTTTTCTGTCTTTATTTATGTATTCGTATTGTTCATATGTTTATGATGTATATATTACTGTGTACCGTTTTCAGTAAGTTTTTGAAAACAAAGACCAAAATTAACACCTCTAAAAGAGTTTGAGGGTCATCATTGAGGGACGTTTTTATTTTGGGAACTCCTCATCTAGAATTGCTCTGAGCCTGTGCTGCTCTCTCCAAGAAATATTCTTCATGGGGGTGAATCCTTATTCTTGAGGGTAGATTTAGTTTAGGGAGAAGCTGGAGGTCACACAAAGCCAAAGATGTCGCAGTTTCAATTCCAGTTTTTAAAATGAGAATTAAGGTGTGGCTCTAAGGCAGAGAGACTGTTGTTTGGTTTGAGTTGTCAATTAGCTTTTGAAGCAGCCCCCAAAGAAATGACTTGAATAAGGGGATCCTCCTTGTGCAAAGTCCTCATAACGTTCAGTTTATGCGCAATGCTTATTTATGCACAAAGGTCAACATACACTCAGTTAAAGAAAGAAAGCAGTCTTATTTGGTATAGTTACATCTCTCACTAAGCATTGTGATTCAGTTTCCAATATTGAAGATAAAAATCCATGATTCTGTGTTTATACAATATCATGATGTGAGGACTGTGTGCAGCTCTGGTCCTATAGAAGGTGCAATAATGGAGAGCCCATTGCAGCCTATAGAGATGAAGATAGAGAATTGGAGAAGAAAATTAGTGAAAAGTGAGGAGGAGACCTGATGAAAATCTGAATTCCTAGAGGCCTAGAACCTCATGAACACGTTTCTTTTTCAAATATAGAAACATGTGATGCCAATGATGCCTCTTAAAATTTTGAAAATTTCAGTATTAATAAAGAGAAATACAGGCAAACCCCAAAAGCAAAACATTTTCAAGATTCATTGATGCTGTAGCATGTTTCAGGACTTCATTCCTTTTTATGGCCAAATAATGTTCCACTGTAGATGTATAGATATACCACATTTAGTTGTTTGGGGGAAGAGAAGAATAGTGTGTTGTAATTAGCAACACTTTCAGTTTACCAAGTGCATACTTATTTCAAGGTAATGCCCCTCTGACTCTGGGGAAGGCATTCAGGTATGCAGTGATTGATTTCTCCATTGTGTATTTTCAGAAATGCTTTTGTGTCTCCTTTGCCCAGCTCCCCCAGACCTCATAATAGGTGTTTGTTGAGTGAAATGTGTAGCACTTTATTAGCTTTATGCCAGACTAGTCAAGGACAGGCTTCAGCGCTATATGTGAGGCACTTCACCTAGGCAAGGTTATTATTCCAGAATAAGCCTGGAAGAAAAAGAACAATTTTCCCTTTTTTTAAGTAGAATTTAAAAAATTTTATTTTGTTTTTTAATTGAGAGATAACTTGCATACTGTATAATTTACCATTTTAAAGTATACGATTCAGTGGTTTGTAGTGTATTTGCAAAGTGGTACAGCATAACCACTATATGAATCCAGGACTTTCTCATCACTACAAAAAGAAAACCCTGTAGCCTTTAATACTCCTTATTCTCTCCCTCCCCACCACATGCACTCAGCCCCTGACAACCACTAATCTGTTCTCAATCTCTGGGGTTTTGCTTACTTTTCATTTCATTTAAATCACATAATATGTGGTCTTTTATGTCTGGCTTCTTTCACTTAAGCAAAATATTTTCAAGATTCATTGATGCTGCAGCATGTATCAGGACTTCATTCCTTTTTATGGCCAAATAATGTTCCACTGTATATGTATAGATATACCACATTTTAGTTGATGAATATTTGGGGCTGTTTTCACTTTGGGACAATTATGACTAATGCTGCTGTGAACATTTATGTACGCATTTTTGTATGGACATATGTTTTCAATAATCTTGAGTGTATAGCTAGGAGTGGAATTGCTGGGTCATATGGTAATTCTGTGTTTAACTTTTTGAGGGACTGCCAAACTTCAAGCAAGATTTTGTATAAACACAAGATCATGTTTTCCATTCTGTTTCCAATCCTGGAAACTGTATGTCAGGATAACAATCTTAAAAAAAACCTTAATGAAGAACATAAAATCCCTAAGAAAGAACATAAACTTTAGAATAAAGCATACTGAAATGGTGAAAAGCTAGGGGTGGAGCAATTAGAAAGGGTTTACTTAAGTCTTGATTTGCCTCAGTCCATTAGTCTCTTAAAAAATGACCTCTGATTGGCAGCTTTAAAGCATTTTTTTTAAATGTTTTATTTTGAAGTAATTTTAGAGTCACAAGAAGTTGCAAAAATAATAGAGAGTCCCTGTGTACCCGTCTCAGCTTTCCCCAAGGATAACTTGTTACGTAACTGGAGTGCATTATCAGAGCCAGGAAACTGCCCTGGGACTGTACTGTTAACTGCAGAGGATGGGTTGCTTTTGAGATGGGCTTCTTTCCATCCCTGTGTACACTGCCTCTCTCCCCACTCTCACATTCTGATTGGAGATGGCACGTGCCTGACTTGGATATTGCGTCTGCTCCCCAGACTGACAATGCACACACTTAAAAACACTTGATGATGGGTGGATAGTGCTTCGCTGTGGGCTGAATGTTTGTATCTCCAACATTCATATGTTGAAATCCTAACCCTCTAATGTGATAGTATTAAGAAGTGAAGTGGGGCCTTTAAGAGATGATTGGGTAATGGGCTGGAACCCTCATGAATGAGATTCGTGGTATAAAAACAAACCCCCCAAACCCCAGAGGGTTCTTCTGCTTGCTTCGGCAGGAAGTCTGTAGTCTGAAACCCAGAAGAGGGCTCTCATCAGAACCCAGCCACACTGGCCTAGTCTTGGTCTTACACTGTTGTTAATTGTGAGAAATAATTTATGTTGTTTATAAGCCACTTGGTCCATGGTACTTGTTATAGCAGCCCAAACTAAGATTATTTTCAAGGAAACTAAAAATGCTGAGCCCTAATTGCTTGGCGTCAGGTACTGTAAAGGTTAATAACGTCTTCTGATAGTTCCATCTGTCGAGTCAGAATTCTGAGGAGGGGGAGTAGCGTTTGGTGCAGCACCCAGCCTTGTTCTGGGCCAGGGAGGCAATTCTTCATTATGGGTCTGGATTTAATTCTGAGTCTTAATTGCCTTCTGCTTCAGTGAGCAGAGAGCTGGGTGATAGTCTTAGAAGTTATGTGCTGGGGCCCTAATTCCCTGTTCAGCTGTAGTCCATTTATAATGTAGCTGATTTTAACGTTTCTTTCAATTTCTAGCACAGAAGTATAATTTTAAGGAATCAAAAACTACTTGCAATGGGGATAGTGAGAGTGTTTATCTGTTAGATGCTACTTTGTCTAAAATATTTGAACACGAGTCAGTTTTAGGGAAACCAAAAGTTGTTGCTAGAATTCTCTACGTTCATTTTCTGGGAATGTTTGTCATCTGGTATATGTTCCCAGGAAAAATAACTTTTCACTTTTTGTTGGAGGGAAGACAGAAGAAAGCTTTAAAAGTACATTTCAGAGGCAATGCTGGTAGATACTTGATTATGGAGGGAGAATCTACACTGAGGAGCCAAGCAGTGGCATGAGTTCTGTGCAGAAACAGCTGAGGCTGGCTGAACTGGAAACTGGAGGAACCAGAGGGGCTGCAGGAGTAGCCGTGTCCTCACAGGTGTGAGGTGATCAGCTTTACTTTGGGGTTTGTTTTATCCTATTTCTCTGATTCTGCTGCTGGGCCCAAGGCGGGGATTTTGTGGACTGGCCCCAGAGAAGAGGGTGACAGCCACACAGGGAGAAGAACCTGTAGGGGTCTTACGGGGACAGGGAGGAGGGGGACGTGTGGGCTGGGCTGGTGTCACCAGAGACAGGCACAGACTGAGTGCCCACAGTGGAGGTGAGCCCGGGTCTCAGCCTCCTGTACTCACAGGAGGTGGCGACTGGTTTAACGTCTCGGGTGGTGCCAAACTGGGCGGCTGGATGTATTATTGAGTGTGTCTCAGTGGCTCAGATGGTAAAGTGTCTGCTTGCAATGCGGGAGACCAGAGTTCGATCCCTGGGTTGGGAAGATCCCCTGGAGAAGGAAATGGCAACCCACTCTGGTATTCTTGCCTGAAAAATCCCAGGAACAGAGGAGCCTGGTAGGCTCCATTTCATGGGGTCGCAAAGAGCTGGACACGACTGAGTGACTTCACTTTCCCTTTCAAGTGTACTTGGTTCCAGAAGTGTACTCAAAGATGGAAAAGGTGCCCCAGACCCTCTCCTGGCAGGAGGTGCCCCTGGCCTGCAGCAGCAGCTTCACCTTCAGTCAGCTAACCCTGGGGCTCCCTCATCAGGGAGTTGGGACACTGTAGCTTAACTCCCACACTTAGCACCCACGCTGAGAACTGGTCCAGAAGTGTCAGTCCCTCCAAAATCTGCTGTTAATTGAGTCCGAGCTTATATTGCTTGCTGTGTAACAGGCCAGTAAATCAAGAGACAAGTTGTTGGGACAAGGAATAATGACTTTATTCAAAAAGCCAGCAGACCAAGGAGATGGTGGACTAGTGTCCCAGAGAAGCATCTTCTCTGAATTAGAATTCAGGCTTCGTCCCTAATGGCTCAGCTGGTAAAGAATCCGCCTGCAATGCGGGAGACCTAGGTTTGATGCCTGGGTTGGGAAGAGCCCCTGGAGAAGGGAAAGGCTATCCACTCCAGCATTCTGGCCTAGATAATTCCATGCACTGTATAGTCCATGGCGTCGCAAAGAGTTGGACACTACTGAGCGACTTTTGCTTTAACTTTTATACTAAAAGGAGAGGAGGCAAAGGCTTAGTTCCCAGCAGGCTTCAAAGGAGATGTTTTAATTTCTTCCTTCCTGCAGCCATTCACAGGTAAGCCTGGTTGGGATGTTTCTTTCGAGCAGATAAGCAATGGTACCTGGGAGGCAGGGTTCCCTGAGATGGGCCAATATGTGTAATTTAAGTTTATAGACAACATCCCTTTTAATTTGTGACAAAGGTTCTTCCTCGATTACATTGACAGAAATTCCATTATTGTCAAGGACTAGTGAGGAGTTTGTAGCATTTAAAATCCAGCATAGATAAGATAGCCGTAAACCCTTATTTTGAACATTAATGATTTAACCCTTTTTCATATATTCCTCCATTTTTGGAAAACTTGGAGAGAAATTTTTTTTTTTTTTTTTTTAGCATTTGCAGCCTCCCTTTGGGGAGGGGTGTGTGTGTGTGTGTTTTAGTGATCAGCTTCTCTTAGAATTTACTGGCAATAGATTTCTTACTTCAAAATAGAGAACCTCTTGCATACAGAGAGACCTATGTATCACATCTTGTTTCTCTGTTTGCCTTCATGTCTGGAAAATTTGGAGTTAAGTATAATACCGAAGGCTGTTAGCCATTCACACTCAAGTTTTTGGCAGAATGTTCTGTCTCTCTTTTTAGCCCCACAGGAAATTGCTTTAATAATTGACTTTCAGGGGACCTGGGGTTGAAGTTTTTCTTGCATAGAAGCATTTGTACAGTGTTTTTATATATATATGTGTGTGTATATATATATAGAGAGAGTCTCCTCCGCACCCACAGTAATGAACATCTTCCCCATTTTACTGATCTAGAAACTGGGCAGCAAGTTTAAAGGAGCCTGAGGTCTGGAATCCTTGGTGACAAGGTCTGGATTCCAACCTGGCTCTTGCTCTCCAAGGCTAGTGTCTACTTCTCTCCCGTGGATGCCTCCCAGCCTCCATGAATCCAAGCTGGTTCCCTGTTTCCTGGTCCTAAAGTGCTCATCTGTTAACTGGTCATAATCCCCCCAAAGGTGGAAGCAGATTCTGGATTAAAGAAGAAGATCCCAAGCTGGGAACTTGGGGGAAGGGCACAGGTCAGAAAACCAAAGAAGACCCTGCAAAGAGGTCATAGGCTTGGATGGAGGGGACATGTCCGCAGGCCGCCGCCCCTCCCCGACTGTGGTGTGGCATCCAGGGATGGGAGGGGCCGTGTGCTGAGAGCTGCTCTCTCTGCCTCATGGGAACCAGAGACAAATACTGTAGCAGTCCGGAATTCATTCTGGAAGAAATCTCGAACATTCCTCTGAGTCAGACTCCAGTGGTTTTTTAAAAATAGACTCATACCAACAGGCAGCCCAAACTACATCAATCTCCAGGTGGCTTGAGCAGCACATGCAAGGACAAGTCAGGGGAAGCAGGCTGGGCTCCGCCACTCAGGCTACAGTGGTAATTATAGTAATCATTCTGCATTTGGGCAGGCCTTCACTGCTTGCAAGACTCCTTCCCACGCGAGTGCTTCATAGACTTAATGCTGGGTGCCGTTATTGCCATTTTACAGTTAAGGAAATGGAGATTTGAGTGGCATCCCTAGTTGAGGGGCAAAGCTGGAATTTGGACTAAAATCTTTGGGTCCTTAGATTCTTCACAGTCTAATTAATGAAGTATGCCTCGTCTGGGATGGGAGGAGGGGAGGGAGAACAGACCACTGGGTCTCCCATCCTGCAAGTTCAAGAAGGCTTCAACCCACTGGTTGTCAGCTAGAGGTGAAAGATTGGTTCCTCTGAAATGTCTCTGTGGGCGTATGAGGTGTGGACCCTCATGTGGGAGCAAAGTCACCTTCGACATTGCACCTCTGAACACAAGAGAGTACATCCACATTTCAAACGTGTGTGGGCAGTTCTACGCAAAGAGTTCAAAGACATCTCTTGGTGTCTCTGGGAGGCTAATAATTTTGATGGCAGATAGAATCACCTGGTAGGATTTACTTCTTGAAATTATGTCTGAACAGTGTGTTTTTAGAGGTTATGAAATGATGAAGAATCATTGTCCTGGCATGCATTCCCCAGTTACTGCGCTGACTTGGGCCTTTTTGCACAGCCCGTGGGGCAAGCTTGCAGAGGCCACGCCTCCCAGACACTGCCTTTTTCTCTTTGTTCTTTTCCTCTGAATCAATTTCTTTTTCCTTTGTCTGTTGACTGTCTTATTATAGAACCAAAAACCGTTTTCTCTCTTATAGCTGTAGATAAATCTAATAGTTTTTTTTTTTCCTTTTCTTTTTGATGGTGCTAAAATTTGTAATACTCTCCTATTTATAGATAATTTATGATAATGGTTTGTGTCTGCAATGTCAAATATGCCCTAGAACTAAATACTATTGTTTGCTAAATGGCTAGAGAGGTAGAAATAGGTGACACAATATAAGCGTAAACATTTTTGCCCTTGTGGGGGTATTTTAAGTAACCACCTTTGTTTTCCCCCTTTCTCTTGCCTTCTCCTCTCTCTTGCCACCTGAGTTCTTATATCTGTACCCTTCTTTTGTTCATTTCTTCCCTGTTTTCTGTTTCACACACACCTTTATAGTCTCCTGGCCATACTCCCACCCATGTGGTAGGTGGACTACTTCCACCCAGTTTGTGTCCATGGAATTGTCTGATTCACTATCCACCAATTACCTAAAGTTGTTTTTGCTGAGAAAACAGAACACTGCTAAGGAGACTCATTCTTAAAGAGTTTCCTTAAAAATTGCTGAGCCCTGTGTGTGAAAAGAGTGGTTTCCCTAGTGGCTTAGATGGTAAAGCATCTGCCTACAATACGGGAGACCTGGGTTCGATGCCTGGGTGGGAAAGATCCCCTAGCAAAGGAAATGGCAATGCATTCCAGTACTCCTGCCTGGAAAATGCCATGGATGGAGGAACCTGGTAGGCTGTGGTCCGTGGGGTCACAGAGACCCCATGTGTGCGAAAGGAAAATGCCATGGATGGAGGAACCTGGTAGGCTGTGGTCCGTGGGGTCACAGAGACCCCATGTGTGCGAAAGGAAAATGCCATGGATGGAGGAACCTGGTAGGCTGTGGTCCGTGGGGTCACAAAGACCCCATGTGTGCGAAAGGAGAATGCCATGGATGGAGGAACCTGGTAGGCTGTGGTCCGTGGGGTCACAGAGACCCCATGTGTGCGAAAGGAGAATGCCATGGATGGAGGAACCTGGTAGGCTGTGGTCCGTGGGGTCACAGAGACCCCATGTGAGCAAGAGGAGAACCTAGAGCTGCATCCTTAGCACCCGTATCCATCAGTCACTGCTTCCAGGAAAAAGATGTCTTCCAAGAGGCACACGGTCACTAAAGAAAAGTCGCAGGTGGACCGGCTTTGAAAGCAAAACCCATCCCTTCCGCCCCAGCAAACTGGATGACCTACCTCTAACACGCATGGTCTCTCGGTTGGCACAGGTGACAAGACTGCATTCCAGCTGCAGGTTCGACAGGTGGAGGATTATCCCGTGGACTTGTACTACCTGATGGACCTCTCTCTGTCCATGAAGGATGACCTGGAAAACATCCGGAGCCTGGGCACCAAGCTAGCTGAGGAGATGAGGAAGCTCACCAGCAACTTCCGGTTGGGGTTTGGGTCTTTCGTAGACAAGAACATCTCTCCTTTCTCCTACACAGCGCCGAGGTACCAGACCAACCCATGCATTGGGTGAGTGACAACCACCCTTCTGTTGGGTATTTAAGGATGGAGAAATGGTTCAGCAGGAAGACTGACCCTAAAGAAAGGCCTAGGGAGGTCATATCTGGGTGGGGGAGGGAACCTGGCTTAGGTGTCAAATTTGCTGAAGGATGTTCTGGCTCTGTTCTCCCTCTGCTTGAGAAGAAAGAAGTTGTTACAAGGTTGCGTAACACTACAGTGATGATAGCTCATTTGTTTTCCTGCCTGCCTGACACAGCAGTGTTTTCTACATTAGTAGATTTTAGAGAGTGTTCTCAGGAAGTGATGGACACCGATAATCCGGAGCAGGCAGAATAATTTAAACTTTCCCCTTGTTTAGAGTAACTCAGGTGTTTGGAATGAGTGAATTCAGTCTGTTCCTATTGTTTATATAAATAACTATAATTACCTTGACAAAACAAAATGAAAACCCTGCCCTTTATAAGTGTGATTTTTTTTTTTTTCTAACATAAGTACTTGAATTAGAAAAGATTTGACACATTATTAGAGAACAGCAGTTTCTAACTATGGCAATGAACAAATCTAAAAAATTATGTAGTGACTCAAGCTTGATGGAAGTTTATTTTTTGAACTCATCTAAGGGCAAATGGGTCTCCTGATCAGTGGGTACCTGTCCTCTAAGCAGTGACTTGGGACCCAGGCTCCATTGGTTCATGTGTGGCTTGTAAGGTCATCGTGCCTCGAGGATTGCTCCTAGGAGGATACTCTGGACCGGAAGAGAGTGGCCTCTGCTCCTACATTCGTTTCTGTAGTACTGGGTTCTACAGGGAGGCTGGGAGCTAGGTTGGCTGTGCACAGTAGGGAGATAAATGAGTTGATGAATAGGTTTCTGCCCTGGTACATTTGTGTATTGGAGATGGAGGATCTCTTCCAAACACAACCTCTGTGAGGTGGGTTTGTTCAGATGGCAAGACTATGTGGTGTGACAACAATGAGTGATAACCTTCAACTTTTTCTTATCTCTTCTCCATATTCAGCTTTGGTTAGGCTTTGGCATCTGAGGCCCCAAAACAGTTACTAGATAAGGAATAGGTAAGACTTAAGTTCTTACTAAGTGTCAGGCACCCACTGTACTTCATACCTTATATGGATTGTCTCATTTAAATTTCCTAGCAATCTTTTGAGGTTTCTAAAGTAGAAATGAGCTGTAGTTTTAAGATAAGGAAAGTGAGGCTTAAAAAGAATAAATAACTTACCCAAGATTATACAAATAGTAAGGGGCTTCCCTGGTGGCTCAACCAGTAAAGAATCTTCCTGCAGTGTGGGAGACCTGGGTTCAATCCCTAGGTCAGGAAGATCCCCTGGAGAAGCGAATGGCAACCCACTCCAGTATTCTTGCTGGAGAATCCCATGGACAGAGGAGCCTGGTAGGCTACAGTCCATGGGGTTGCACAGAGTCGGACATGACTGAGGGACTAGCACTATCTATCCACACTTGGAATATGAATCAAGATGAACTACTTCCAGAGTCTGTTTCCATTAATGCTTATTTTTACCCCGTCCAAATCACACCACTGCACAGTTGCTTTATTTGAGTTTCAGTAATAATACAGTGAAGATCGCTCAGTAGTGTCCGACTCTTTGCGACCCCATGGACTGTCTACCAGGCTCCTCTGTCCATGGGATTTTCCAGGCAATAGTACTGGAGTGGATTGCCATTTCCTTCTCCAGGGAACTTCCCAACCCAGGGATCGAACCTGGGTCTCTCACATTGTAGACAGACGCTTAACCGTCTGAGCCACCAGGGAAGTCCAATACCCATTCCCAAACCACCCAGCCTTCAGGGCACTTGCATAAGGGTCATGTTATCTATGCTGCAGTAATAAGCAATCAATCCCCAGATCTCAGTGGCTCAACACAATGAAAGTTTATTTCTTGCTTGTACAGAATCTCGGAAGAGCTACTTTCTGTTGCAGCTCTTCTTCAAGGGGTGACTCAGGGATTCAGGCATCTTGTGATGTCTTTTGATTCTTTGTTTCCTTGACTTTCCCTGAAGGGAAGGGGCTGTTCTTAAGCCCCTGAGCCTGTCTGTCCTCTTGGCTCCCGTTCGGCAGCCTCAACAGTTTTCAGGTCTGGTTTGGGCTGGGTGGGGGGAGGGCCGAGGTGATAGTTATGCTGGTATTGTGTGTTCTGAAACCTTCATCCCTCTGTACATTCTTCTGGAAGTTAGCTTCCAGATCTTCTTAGATCTTCTCCGGGGATTGCAATAACACAGTGGTGGAGAAAACAAAAACAAATTTTAGATACAGATGAAATTCTGAGCGCCTTAACCATGAAGAGGTGCTAGGTGTCCTCATTTGCGGGGTTTGGCTTCCTCCTGGCCACTGCTGGCTGTGGTGTTATTGTTACTTTGGTCCTCTCCCCGAGTCCCCTGCGCCACATCTTTTTGTTGGAGTTCTGTTACTTGCCAGGAGCAACAGCATCTTAATCAAAAGTTTTTTCAGTTCATCCGGAATGGTGATTCTTTCTGTTGCTTTTCCTCTCTGCCCTCTGGCTGGGCCCTGTCTCTGGACAGGCAGGGTGTGTCTGTACTTCGATTCTTCTGGGGACCATCGGCAAACTGTCAGATGCTAGATTGGAAGCTGGCAGAGGATGAAGGGCTGGCTCGGGGCCCTCAGCATTGAGTATTCAAGGTTATTACACTCTCATTCAGAGCTGCTTCTCCAAGCCCTAGAAGGCAGAACCAACTGCAGACAGAAGTTTTGACAGTGAGTACAAGGCACACTGACAGGCTGCTTGGGAGACAGGAAATCCGGTGAAAGAATGGGGGTTTGAAAGGAAACATCAGATCTGAGCTATGCAGATCCCTCCTGCCTAAGCTGGGCAGCACTTGAGGGAGTTGCTCCCTGAATCAGTGAGCAGGCTGAGATAGATGTCCTGCATCCAGGCAGTGGACTCTGCTGTCGCCTGGGTGTCCTCGGAGATCTCCCGCCACCTCTCGGAGAGAACAGAGCGAGAGGATGTAGGCAGCTGTTTCTGCCCTTGATCCAGCCTGTACATGGGCTTTGTTTGCTTTCCTAAGTGTCAATGGCACTGTGAATTAGTTACCAACAATTAAGATAAAAGATTTAACAAAGAATGGCCAGGATTTCTAGGTTTTCTCCAAAAACTAGGAGGTCTGGTAAAGCAGGCTGGTTTCACATGTTATTAGCTGCCACAGTCCCTACCTCTCCCTCTTGTCTCCCAGCTGGTCTCATTCACTGGTTCTGTTACTGGGCCCTCTCTAGATTCTTGGATAGCAATGCCATAGAAACAAATGTTGCTCCCATAAGACTCTTAGACAAGCAGAGCTTTTTATTGAAAGGATAGCTTATGCATAAGAAAGAAGGTGGAAAAGAATGTCAGTTCCCCAAAGACTGTCTGATAAGGGGTTTTAAAAGCAGTGTGAGGGAAGAGGGGCTGTGGTTTGCCTGATGAGCTTGTGCTCAGTTCTTAGATTGGTTGGCATCAGGGTGAAATTTTGAGCATCATCACCCTCTGTGTGCCTGCAGTCAGCAGTTTTCGGCTTGTGGAGGGGGCGGGGCGGGCCTGCTTCCTGCAAAAACAACTTAGGAATGTGTGTCAAGGTTTTATCTATATCTTTTGGGGAACTGGGAGTTTGGCAATTCTGCTAGGTGGTGGTTTTATGGTTCCACTTTTGTCTTTTGAAAGCCATGTACAGACAATCTCATGTACAGAGATGGAGCTCGTCTTTTATGCCTGTGGGTCTTTAGTTGTTGTCTCAGAAGCCCAAGCTTTTAGGCGCTGTTCTTCTGGCCTGTGAAGCCCACTTGCTCAAGGCCTTTCGCTCAGTTCTGTTCCAGAATGGCTGTACTCTTGTCTCCCTATCTCATCTTGAGTTCTGTGCTTGGCTCTGTAGATGCTGTCTGGGATCCTTGTCTGTTCTTTTCCTTCCACTCACGCGGAAAGAAGATCACAGTGTTCTCCCCCAGTGGTACGTTCTGTAGGTTTTTCTCCCTATGATGCTGGAAGCAGCAGTAGTAGCCCCTGGGAAGTTCTGGGGAGATGGGGGTCAGGAGGAACAATCTGACCACCTGTGCAGGACATCTCAGAAGAGAACCAGTTTCTCATGGGGCTTTCCTAAGGTGTGTCCCTCCTCCTGCTCCAGATGTTTCTGCCAAAGGATGAAAATCCTAGACTTATCTTCTCCCATCTTAGAATGAACCAGAAATGCCAGAACTGAAGTCAGTAGTACTAGGGCTGCCATAAGAAGAAAAAACAAAAAATAGTTTAATCATCAGATTAAAGAACTGTTTAATTCTTTAATCAGAATTTCTGAATTTAATCAGCAGCTCTGGGTATTAGCAATACTGTGTTCCTATACTATTCTGGGTAATAGGAATAGTGTCCTTGGGAAGAGTCACATCATATTCACTGATACAGGATTTGACGGATTAATCCAGCCTGGTATTTCTGGTTCTGAACCTTTTTCTTTTGTTAGAGGTATAGAAGCAGCTCATAGAAACAGACTATAGAGTGGCGGTTGCCAGAGGCTGGGGATTTGGGGGTGGGGGAAAGGGGGAGAAGTTGGTCAAAGGGTGCAGACTTCCAGTTATAAGGTGAATACATTCTGGAACTTTAATACACAGTGTGGTGGCGGTAGTCAACAATACTGTATTTGAAATACATAATTGTATACTTGAAAGTTGTGAAAGAGTTGTTAAATGTTCTCACGCCCACGCACAAACAGGGGAAGTACATATCTAAAAATCTTTGCAAATGAGATAAGACATTTTGTCTTTTATTGTTTATATTTTTTTCCTTAACCCTTTGTATTTCTTCCAAGAGGTCATGGTACTCCTTTACCACCTCGAAGGCATTATTTTATCATCTTCTAGAATGTTCTGTGGCTGGTGAGAAGTCTGCTGTCCATCTAATGGTTTTCCTTCTCTCTGGTAACTTTTAATATTTCCCTGTTTTTTCATGTCCTATACAGATAGGCACTCCAGTGTGACTAGGTTGGATTCAAGTACTTTTATTTGCGTTGTGTAGAGCTTGCTCTGCTTGTTTAATTCAAGAGTACAGCTCTGTTCTTGAAGGTTTTCGGACATCTGATTGCCTCCTCTGATGCTCTTCGTTTTCTTTCTGACACTGCTAGATGTGTGTTGGAGCCACTCATTCTAAACATCATGTTTCTTAAGTTTTCTTCCATAATTTCTCTCTCTTTCTTTCCTTTAGCTGCATAATAGAAAATGTCTTCCAGTTTACCATTTTGTTCTTCAATTTTTAAAAAAATCTTTATTTTATATTGGAGGATAGTTGAGTACCAGTGCTGTGTTAGTTTCAGGTGTACAGAACAGTGCTTCAGTTATATCTATACATGCATCTCTTCTTTTTCAAATTCTTTCCCATTTAGGTTATTACAGAATATTGAGCAGCATTCCCTGTGCTATACAGTAGGTCCTTGTTGGTTATCTATTTTAAATATAGCGGTGTGTACATGTCAGTCCCAAACTCCCAATCTACCTTTCCCCCCCCTCCCCCCTTCCCTGGAACCATAAGCTCCTACTCTTAAGTCTGTGTGAGTCTGTTTCTGTTTTGTAAGTAAGTTCATTCATATGTTTTTTTTTTAGATTCCACATGTGTGCCATGCTGCTGCTGCATATGCAATTTGTCTTTCTCTGTCTCACTTCACTTCGTGTGATAATCTCCAGGTCCATCCATATGGCTGCAAATGGCATTATTCCATCTTTTTAATGGCTGAGTAATATTCCATTATATATATATGCACCACACATCTCTTGATGGACGTGTGGGTTGCTTCCATGTCTTGTCTATTGCAAACAGCGCTGCAGTGCACATTGGGGTGCCTTCATCCTTTCAAACCATGTTTTTCTCTGGATTATGCATAGGAGTGGGAATCCTGGGTCATAGGGCATGGCAACCCTCTCAGTATTCTTGCCTGGAGAATCCCCATAGACAGAGGATCCTGGTGGGCTACAGTGCATGCGGTCGAAAAGAGCAGGATACGACTGAGTGACTAAGCACAGCACAGCACATAGTGTTTCTATTTTTAGTTTCTTAGGGAACCTCTATACCATTCTCCATAGTGGCTGTACCAGTTTGTATTCCCATCAGTAGTGTAGGGGGGTTCCCTTTTCTCCACATCCTCTCCAGCATTTATTGTTTGTAGATTTTTTGCTGATGGCCATTCTGACTTATGTGAGGTGATATCTCATTGTAGTTTTGATTTGCATTTCTCTAATAATTAATGATGTTGAGCATCTTTTCATACGCTATCTCTTGGCCATCTGTATGTCTTCTTTGGAGATATGTCTGTTTAGGTCTTCTCTCTCTCTTTTAAATTTATTGGCTATGCTGGGTCTTCGTTGCTACTTCGGCTTTTCTCTAGTTGTGGTGAGCAGGGACTACTCTCTAGTTGCGGTGTCCAGGCTTCTTTTGCCGTGGAATGCGGGCTTCAGCAGTAGTGGCACTTGGGCTTGGTAGTTTTGGTTCCCAGGCTCTAAAGCATGGGCTCAGTAGTTGTGGCATAGAGGCTTAGTTTTTCCGAGGCATGTAGGATCTTCCCAGACCAGGGAT
The DNA here is from genome assembly GCF_000754665.1 of Bison bison bison. Classification (NCBI taxonomy): domain Eukaryota; kingdom Metazoa; phylum Chordata; class Mammalia; order Artiodactyla; family Bovidae; genus Bison; species Bison bison. The sequence continues at coordinate 2,938,216 of NW_011494604.1, read as the reverse complement.
CGAACTCGAGTCTTCTACATTGGCAGGCAGATTCTTTACCACCAAGCCACCAGGGAAGCCCCAAAGTCTTCTCATTTTTTGATTGAACTGTTTGTTGTCTTATATTGAGCCACATGAGCTGTTTGTAAATTTTGAGACTAATCCCTTGTTGGTCACATCATTTGCAAATATTTTCTCCCAATCCATGGGCTGACTTTTCATTTTATTTATGGTTTCCTTTGCTGTGCAAAAAAAGCTTTTGAGTTTAATTAGGTCCCATTTGTTTATTTTTGTTTTTATTTCCATTAATCTGGGAGACAGCTCAAAAAAGATATTGCTGCAGTTTTATGTCAAAGAGTGTTCTGCCTATGTTTTCCTGTAAGAATTTTATGGTGTCTGGTCTTATATTTAGGACTTTAATCCATTTTGAGTTTATTTTTGTGTGTGGAGTTAAAGAATGTTCTAATTTCATTTTTTTACATGTTGCTGTCCGGATTTCCCAGCACTGTTTATGGAAGAGAGTGTCTTTTCTTCATTGTATAGTCTTGCCTCTTATGTTGTAGATTAATTGACCATAGGTGCATGGGCTTATTTCTGCACTTTTTATGCTGTTCCATTGATGTATATTTCTGTTTTTGTGCCAGTGCCTTGTTCTTTAGTTTTTAAATTCATGCACCGAAGTTTCATTTTTGAATTTGAGTGACAATATTTTGTCTTTTTTTCAGACTTTTGCTTTTTTATAATATTTTTTCATAACCTTCTGATTATTTTTTCTCCCTAATACTATCCCATTCTAGTCTTTGGTATTTATTCCTTCTTCTCCTCAGTGTTTTAAATATGTTTGTTTTAAAGTGCTTTAGATCATTGTGCTATCTGTTTCTTGAAGATCCTTCAGTTGGTTGCATTTGCTACATTCCTTCATGGTGGTTCATTTCTCATAGGGTCTGTAACATTTTCCTTAGCTCCTCTTTAGAAGAGGTTGTTTTCCATCAGGGGATCCTATGTCCCAGGTATGCTGGCTTCCCTGCAGGGTGGTTTTTTGTTCCCTGCTTCCAGGATTCTCCAAGTCTCACTGTGGGACTAGTTCTCCTGTTTTGTTTCTCAGCAGGGGGGTTCCTTCCTTGTATAAGTAATGAATTCTGACTTGTTCAGGCCTGGGGTTACAATCTTTGTGGGTGATTCATCCCACCCTGGCCCTGGAGTGCATCTTCCTTGCTTCTTTCCCAAGCCAGGGGCTGGAATTTTTCTGGTTTTAATTTTAGTGACAGGGCAACTCTTCGTGGCCCACAGCTTTATGCAGAGAACCCTGTTCCGATGCTTGACCCTGTGTGGCTGAAGTCCATCATCCCTGATAGAACCTGGCCCCAAGCCCCAGACTCTCATATTGAAAACATTGAGGAGAAGAAGGAAGAAATACCAAAGACTAGAATGGGATTTTATTAGGGAGAAAAAACAATCAGAAGGTTATGAAAAAATATTATAAAAAAGCAACCCAGTGTAACCAACTAGGGTTCTTGGCCTCCTTAAGCAATAGAAATTAATCAGAGGCCAGACGAGAAATTCAGGCAAGGCTTTATTGAGGTCTCTGCTGCAGCAGGGGCAAGTAAGAACGATCAACAGGTTCTCTTGCTTGCTTGCTTCCCGTCCCCCCACACCACCCCCCGCCCCGTTGGAGCCGGGAGTGGTGGTGAGCTTGTTCCTTATATGGGCTGAGGGTAGGGGAGCATCCAGGGGTCGGGCTGGAGGGGGGCTTAGGTGGTCTGCCCATCCCTTCAGTGGTATTGCATGCAAGGGGGCATGTGTAGTACCCTGCTTTTGCTCCTGACCCTCTGCTTTTTTACTCCAGGCTCTTCAAAAGTGGCAGATGGGTTTTTTGGACTCTTATATCTTTTGTCCAGTCTGCCCCAGCTGCACATGCGCTCCGTCTTGCACAGTTTCTTTGTATTTTGTTGCTTGAGGAGAGATGTGTCCAGGTGCAAGCATTGCAGCACTACAGCAAAGGGGCCCAGGTCTCAGCCTCTCTGACAACATGCCATGGTGGGGCGGCAGAGGGCCCCTTTGCCACGAGATCCCTGCTCACTGCTTTTCCTGCTCACTACTTCCCACCTACTCTTAAGTCCGTCCATTTGTGCAGTGCTTTCTTCTCCGTTCCTGGCACCTGGGATTTCCCTGCGAAGCTTCCAGTCTTGGCTACATATTAACATTTTTCAAGATTAGATTTTTACACAGCAGTTCTCTTTGTTTAGAAGAAGAGGGGAGGTCTTTCTCTGTCAGCTCCAGGGTCCACAGTATTATTGTTCTGAAGCATTAGAGTGTTTTCTGGATTTGCCTAGATTTAATGTCTTCAAATGGGATTCACTTTTTATACACACATGCGCCCCCAAGCTCTTTAAGCATATATATTTTATTCATCTTCCTGGTTCATCATCCTTAATTTAGTAACAATTTAGTAGGCCCTCAATCTGGGGTCCTACAGCAGAGACACAGGTTGGGGGGTGGGTGGGCTTCCTGACACAAGATCATCGAACACCCAGATCTTCAGGTTCCTCAGTCAGCTCTCCCAGGGGGAAAATAACTAGTCACAGGTGACATTATTTTCCAGTGACTGCAGAGACGTTCAACAGAGCCTGTGTGACAACGCTGTTTTCCTCTCTAAGAGGTGCCTCTGATTTGGTTGTAATAAAGTTCTCTGCAGTGAAGACTTCTCTCTGGTAAATGCATTCTCTAGTTCCTGATTATTAATAGTAATTATCTGCAGTAAAAATGTATCTATTTAACTGTCCTTTGCAGGAAGGGAAGGGAAAGGTGAAAAATGCTGATTTAGCTGAGCTTTTCTGGTTTTCTCATTGAACAGCAGTTGCTGTTCTGTTCTCCTCCCTTCCTCAACCAACCCCATCAGCCATAGCAGTAAATACCCGTAGTCCACAACCATGGGCCAGCACAGCACAGGGTGAAGTTGCTTCAAGGGCGAGGAAGAGTCTGTGTACATTTTTTCCCTCCTGGGTCCCTCTATTTGCCAGATCACCACAGTGGGACTCACTTCCTATTTCTCAGCTCACTTCCTATTTCCAGCTGGGAATGCAATTTCCGTGACCTTTCTCTTTATGGCCAGCTGAGAATGGGAATATAAAGTTTGGATGGCCTGGAGTCATGGGTTATAGACAAGCTTGATCTGTGCAAACACAAGGGGTGGGGAAAGATTTAGGTGGAAGGAAGAGGGAGTAAAACAAAGGAAAGGCAAACAGGGACAGCCTCTGATGGTTCTCCTCATCCGGGAGGCACCACAGCCATTACAGCAGTGGGGTTGACCATCCACAGCTGGCTTGCAGCTGGTGACTGATGGAGCAGGTACTGAAGGACCTGAGAGGAATGGGGCAGCCTCTTAGAAAGCCCAGGGTTGCCTCTTGTGGAGGAGGGGAGCCTCTCAGACCTGCCCTGGCTGCCCTTCAAGGTGCAATTAGGCAGGAGCTGCTAGGTCCTGAGCCGGCTTCCCTTCTCATGCACATGGCTTGGATTGGGTTATGAAGCCATCCCCTTGTGCCTGTCTGTTAAGTTTGGTTTTCATCTTTATTCTGAAAGAGAAGCTTCCTTAGCATGGCCACAGACCTGCACAGTCTGTCCAGCTGGCCGCCCAGCTGCCTCACTGCCCATCTTTGCTCTTACTCCCAGCCCTACGGTCTCGCTGGCCGCCCTCCGCCCTTGGGCTCACCTCTGCCGCAGGGCCTTGTATTTACTCTTCCCTCTCCCCCTGTATCTAGTGGACCTTCCTGGAAGCGGTGTCAAGCCTCTCACCCTATTCTGTTGGCTGTGTGCCCAACTGACACTCCTGCAGCTATGGTTGGGATCTAACTTCCTCCAGGAATGGGGCCACTTGGATCTCTACTGTGGACTGAAGATGAGAACACCCAACACTCCGGAGAGTTGTTTTTCGTTATTGTTCAGTCACTAAGTTGTGTCTGACTCTTTGCAATCCTGTGGACTGCAGCACGCCAGGCTTCCCTGTCCTTCACCATCTCCTGGAATTGGCTCAAACTCCCTGGTGGCTCAGACGGTAAAGTGTCTGTGTACAATGCAGGAGACCCGGGTTCAATCCCTGGGTTGGGAAGATCCCCTGGAGAAGGAAATGGCAGCCCACTCCAGGACTATTGCCTGGAAAATCCCATGGACGGAGGAGCCTGGTAGGCTACAGTCCATGGGGTTGCAAAGAGTTGGACACGACTGAGCGACTTCACTTTCACTTTCATGTCCATTGAGTCAGTGATGCCATCCAGACATCTCATCCTCTGTTGTCCCTTTCTCCTTCTGCTCTCTATCTTTCCCAGCATCAGGGTCCTTTCCCACAAGAGGGCTCTTCCCATCAGGTGGCCAAAGTATTGGAGCCTCAGCATCGGTCCTTCCAATGAATATTCAGGAGAGAGATATGGCATTAGCCTTCTATTGAGATGTGATACTTCCCTCTTTCCAAATTTCCAGATAGAATATTCCATTTCAAGATGATTTGCTTCTAAATGATTTCTCTTTGCATGCATCTGGGAGAGCTGACAGTTTATCATTCCAATATTTATAAATGAATGAGGAGGCAGGAAGGGCATTTTCATTCCTGTTGCATTTAGTGTTTGCTCATGTGCCAGCGTGTCCTGGTTGTCTCTGAGTGGGTTGACAGGAGAGGTTATGTGATCTTTTATCATGTGACAGCAGCAAAGTGGATGTGAGAAGCTGGTTTTGTAAAGTCACTCTGCCATCCCTTGACACTGCCCGCCTTCGCCAGCCCCAAAACGCCCCCACCCCCTTCCTTAGGCACTGCTGAGGCTATGATGCCCGTGCTCCAGGCCCTTGCCTCTTCAAGGCGCATGTCAGGGCTCCTCTGTGGCATCTTCCTCAGACTGCAGAAGCCCATCGTTACCTCCGCTTCTTTTGACCTGTTTGTCCATTTCATGCATTTACAGCCTAATGCATGCTGTCTTTCCTGCTGATTAGGACTTGTGTTTGGGAGGTAGGAGCTGTTACTGCTCTGTTGTCCCCCGTGTATCTGTCCCAGGGGCACTTGGTAGGTGGCTGAGTATTCGTTGGTCCCACTCAGAGCACTCAGTAAAGGCACAGAGTATGTTGTTGTTTAAGATTTTAAGATAATGAAGGAAACGTGACTCTTGTCCTCTTTCTCTCTAGTTACAAGCTGTTCCCAAACTGTGTCCCCTCCTTTGGGTTCCGCCACTTGCTGCCTCTCACGGACAGAGTGGACAGCTTCAATGAGGAAGTTCGGAAGCAGAG
>NW_011494604.1:2917813-2932869 GCF_000754665.1 Bison bison bison | reverse complement strand
GTCCCGGAACCGCGATGCCCCGGAGGGTGGCTTTGACGCAGTGCTCCAGGCGGCCGTCTGCAAGGTAACCTTCCCTTCTGTCCCGTCCCCGCATGGGAAGTCAACAAAGAGGCATCAGTGTGGGTGTTGGCATTGCCTGCGTATTTTAAGCCACTCCAGCCCGTGGGCTCCCGTCCGCTGTTGCATCAGAGGGTGAGCTCAGTGGGCCCCTGGGGAAATCTGCAGCCATCAAACCAGCTGGAGTGCAGGGATAACTGGGGGCTGGTGCGTGTCTGTGTCAGGGTGTGGCTGTGTACAGTGGGAAGCCGTCTTTGCCAGCAGACAGCTGTTCTGTGTTTCTGCATTTGACTCTTTCGTCTCTTTTTTGGGGGCAGGGGGAGGGAAGGGGTGGAGTCAAGCCATACGCATAGAACCTTGTAGAGCTTTATGACCCAATTTTCGTAAAGATTGCTCTCTTGGGGAAATCCAGTGAAAAAAGAAATTGCTTGTCATCTTTGGTTTTGTTTGTTTGTTTGTCTTTCTCCTGTTTCTCTATAATATATGAATCCAGAGGGAGGACACAGACTTAGGTCAGAAATGAACTCAGGCTTTGAGAGGTTCCAATCTCAGCAAAATATATAAATGGAATGTTGGTAATAATTTATTCTTAAAATAATTTTCTACTGTCAAAACAACCCAATAACATCAACAAAAGATAAAAATAAATGTCACTCTTGAATTTTGCTATCCCAACACATACTTCAGAATTTTTTCCAGAGTGGTCATCACGGACTATGCATAATTGGTAGCGCTTTCTTGAACGTTTCAGTGGGCTCAGCAGCAGGGCGGTGGTCGGGACACCCATGTCTGGGGGAGGAGGGCTGGATAGGGAGGTTAGCATTCAGTTTGGGGAGGCCGAATAACTGATCTCAGAGAGCCTGTGTCTAGTGCTTCAGAGACTCACTTCTTCTCTCAGTCCTTTACAAAATGATAAGAGAGCCATGGTTGTCCTTCCTGAAATATTAATAAAACCCCAAATGGTAGACAGGGGGAATAAGGGGAAAGGAAAATGTGAAGGAAGCACAGCCTTCTCAGTCTTCTTCTTGGTCCCACTGGCATTCTGCCCATCCCTGTTCCTTGGGGCCGCCCTGGAGAGGAAAGTCTCATAGTGGCCCCTGCCCAGCTGCTGGCCAGAGGTGAATGGTTTGATTCAGAGGCCCCTGATGCTTCATAGCAGCCCAAGAAAGGCAGACAGGACCCAGCTAGATTAAGCTCTGAATCTTTCAAGTAAGTCACAAAGTAGTTCATGGATTTGCCTCAGGAAGAAAAATTATGACTCTCATTCAGGTTTTGACTCTCATTCAGATACTGACTGTATGGGGTGCTATCTTTAGAGATGTTCTGCCAAATCCACTGCTTGGCTGAAGAAAATAGTGCAGGGAGAACACAGGATCCCTCTCGTCGCCCCATCCTGGGAATATTGTGGGTTTTCTTTTTGAGGGGGAAAGTCATCTTTAAGGCTTAGGGGGAAGAACCCAGTAACAGGCCTGTACACTGTCCAGTTATATTAATTCTGTTTGATTAGATGAATCAGAATGGCGTGATGGAATGCTGGAGGTTTGGTGGTCTGTGGGAAGCTATTTGATTTGTTCTTTGCCCAACAGTACCTTCCCTTATTGTCCCAGACCCATGACAGTATCCTTCCCTTTGAAAATGCAGTATTTTGAGACTCGGGTATTGAGTGGAGATGCTAACAGATTTCTTAAACTCAGTGCCTGCACCTGGTTGTGAATTGTTGGCTAAGAGGCATTTTAGCGTGTGTTTCGGTTTCATATCTGTTGGCGTTTTTTCTTTATTCCCCACCCTGCCCTTGGCTGTGGGGAGTCTCTGGAAAGTTACTTAATTGCTTGGAACTAGGCAGCTTGATGAGACCCCAGCTTTTCTCTTCGCCATTCCTTCTCCGTTGTGCTGTGTCACTCTTTGAGTACCGATCAAGCAGTTTCTTTCTCAGTTGAAATCACCTGTTTATAACATGTCATCTTTCCTGGTTGACCACAGGCTTATTTATAGTAGCTGAATATTGGAAATAGATTATGACCTGTCTATTGATGAAAGGCTGTAACAATCATACCTTATAAGAATATTTGAGCACTTGAATAATTCTTAAGATAAATTAAGAGAAGAAAGAAAAGCAAGTGATAAAACGGTGTAGAGGTATGACTGTATTGTGCAAACAAAAAAGAAAAATAACAGAAAAGATTGGAAATAAGTAGACCAAAGTGTTAACAGCAGTTGACTCTAGTGATAGGATTATGTGTGGCTTTTTTTCTCTGTGTTTTTTTAATTTCATATTTTACTTAAATTTTCACAATAACTAACATGTGATTTTTAAACTTTGTAATGGAACATTTCAAACATGTGAGAGTAGAGAACATAGTGAAATAAAACCCCATGTACCCATGGTCCATTCTTAGGCAGTTACCAATCTGTAGCCAGTCTTGTTTCATTTGTATTCCTAACCACTTTATTTTCATTATTTGACATAAATCCTAGATATCATTTGTTTCAGTGATATTTAGATTTTTAATGTTAATTAGATTTCAGTGATAATGAGATTTTTAAAGTTCTTTTAAAAGCCCTAAGCATGCCTTATCTTGTTGACTGTATTTTCTGCCTCCTCCTGATTTGCCCAGATTAAAGGCCCTTCCTCTTAATCCTACAACCCGAATGTGACAGCACCAGCAGGCCTGTGATCTCCGCAGTTGGAGAGAGGCTCCTGCAGGCTGGAGTTGACTGGGCAGCCCCAGCGCTGTCTTCCTCTGACCCCATGCCCTGGAGATGGAACTGGTAACAGGCCTACTCCCAGCCCACAGGGGCGGGTGCTTTGTTCTGATTTCATTCTCACTCTGGCTTCCCTAGGATGGACTGATAGTTACCAACTAGAGAGACTTAGGGGTGTGGAATGCTCACATGACTGGTCTTAAATCCCACCCTGACCACCAACTTTACATTTCTTGGGAAGCTGCTCTTTGCAAAAAAGAAGGAAACAGTCTGTTTCTACTTAGGATTGTATTTAGGTTAAGTAGAATCCTGCTTTTATGAGTGGACATTCTGAGTTGCCATCTCTGCCCACTGCAGGTCACATTGTTAGGAGAGGCCATGGACCAGCAGCCACAGCTAAGGAACCCCTCTGTCACCCATGCAGGCGTGTTTCCCGAGGCTCTACTGGCCTGGGCTGGACGAGGGAGGGCCACTACCCCCAATTTCTTATCTTTACCTAGAGACCTGTTATTAAACTTGTTATGCTTTTTCTTGGTCTGAATAATGGTTTCACCCTTTACTGCTTCTGTTGCTCTCCGGGGACTTCCTAGAAGTTGACTGTAAGTTGTTTATTCTGAAATTGAGTAGGTGGAAGTGTGATGAGTGGTTCAGGTTGGAACCATGGCTGCTTTCCTGCTCTCCCCAAATAGGGAGAGCTGGTGCCCCGGGGAAACAAAGGATGGAGGGGGTTGCCCAGGCGCTCTGAGTTGTCAGTCTCAGCTCTGCTGTTCTCTGTGACTCTCAAGTCAAACCAGTTCCCTGCAAAGTTATGCCTGGCTGGGTGTGTCCCAGCTATGTGGATTCTGTGGGCTGCTTTCTCCTGTCAGACAGAAAAATCAGATCTCTGCAACCCAGCCTGTTTCCCTTTGGCCTCACCTTCTAGCCCCCTAACATTTATCCATCTTACCCTTTAGACAGATTTTCTGTTCTAATCTCAATTACCTAATTTTGCATTATTATTTTTTTAAGCATTGTATGCCTTCTCAGAAATAGGTTAATAAGTGTGTCTCAAAGCCAACAAAGTAAGTTTGCATGTAAACAGTCTTGGTGTGGCGTGGATCCTTTATCCCTTGACTAGTGAGAGAATCCTAATGTAAAGTGGGGACCACAGCCCCAGAGAGGCTGGAGGGACAGCTTCCTCTGATAAGACTTCCTGCAGGAATGCAGATTCTGTGGGTCTCTGGAAGCAAAACAGTGGCTGCCCTTGCCCCACTATCGTCCTTGCTCCAGGTGTTTAGTATACATTAGCTCAGATTCTCACAGCAGCTCTGTAGTGTATTGGTGGTGTTGGTGCACAGTTTGGAGGCTCAGTGGTAAAGAATCTGCCTGCCAGTGCAGGAGATGCCAGAGGCACGAGTTCAGTCCCAGGGGCAGGAAGATCCCCTGGAGGAGGAAACGCAGCCCACTCCAGGATTCTTGCCTGGAGAATCCCCATGGACAGAGGAGCCTGGCGGGCTACAGTCCTAGGGTTGCAAAGAGTTGGACACAACTGAGCACGCATGCCGTAGTGCCCAGTTTACAGGTGAGGAAACTGAGTATCCCGAGGTTCATTATACTGACTGTTGGTGACAGGTAGAGCCAGGTTTGAACCAGTTCCAGTTCCTCCTAAAGCCCAAGCCCTGTCTATTTCCTGGTACCGGGCACTTTGGGAAGTATCGATAGTGCCATACAGAGCAGAGAGGACTTGATTTAGAGTCCTCTTGTCCCGATTCAAGCTGTGTCTCTTCTGCTACTAATGGCTCCATGGTGGTCTGGGTGCTCGGCTGGAGGGGAGGAAGTCCAGGGTGCCCTCCAGCTGTGCTGTCAGCGCCCCTTTTCACAAAGGCCGTGTCATAGCCTTGTTTGTGCCCCTTTGCCCAGAGCCTTTGATTTTGCTTTTTGTCTCTCCTGGTTCAGTTTTGAGCCCAGGCCAGGCAGTGGCTGCTGTGGATACAGCAGAGGGTGGAGAATTCCCCAGTCCTGGAGGCAGGCTCAGCTCCGAGAGGTTTTCACTCTGCCCAACCTCCCCTGGAGTTGATTTGGCTTCTTTTGACTGTTGTCTGATTTCTTTTAGACCTGAGACTTGTCATTCTTCCAAGTGCGAACTGAGAAATGTAGACAATTGCCTTTCTTTCTGAGTTATCTGTCTCAGCGTGTGTGAGCTGTTTCTGCTAGCAGATCACACAGTGGTTTCTGGGGCCTAGCACAACCCGCCCTGCTTGCTCTTCCCCTGGTCTTTGTGAAGCCCGGGAAAGTATTGGATTTCCCTGTGGTCCATGGTGGCTGTGGGGCTGTGTGGGCAGGCACATGGGCCCTCTGTCCATGCTCATAGGTGTTTTTGTCAGAGGTGGTAAAGGTTCTCCTTGGCTTTCTGTTTTGCAGATGGTTGTGGTTTAATGTGGGACTTACCTGGTGGCTCATACAATAAAGAATCCACCTGCAATGTGGGAGACCCAGGTTCGATCTCTGGGTTGAGAAGATCTCCTGGAGGAGGGAACACCAACCCACTCCAATATTCTTGCATGGAGAATCCTATGGACAGAGGAACCTAGCGGGCTGCAGTCCATGGGGTCTCAAAGGCGGGGGGCGGGGGCATGACTGAGCGACTAAGCATGCATACATGGTTTAATGTGAACTTTTGAATCACTCAACTGTCTTGGTTCCTCGAGTGATATGTCCTTGTTCTGCCTCCTGCCTGTGAGCTGTGCTGTAGGCCTCACTGTCCTGCTCACAGCTGCTGGTTCTACACGAGGGGTAAGAACAGACAGAGTTACAACTCAGAGTTATCAACAGGGCACAAGTGAAGAGTTTGTGTCTCACTTTTAAAAATAATTAATTAATTCATGGCAGCTCTGGGTCTTCGTCCTTGCGTGGGCTTTTCCCTAGTTGTGGTGAGCGGGTGCTCCTCTGTAGTTGCGGCGTGTGGCACACACACTCATCGCAGTGGCTTCTCTGGCTGTGGAGCACAGGCTCTAGGCGAGTGGGCTTCAGTAGTTGTGGCTCATGGGCTTAGTTGTCCTGTAGCATGTGGGATGCCCCCAGACCCAGGGATCCCCCAGGGATCAAGCCCGTGTCCCCTGTGTTGGTAGGCAGTTTCTTTACCACTGAGCTACCAGGGAGGCCCATGTCTCAGTTGCCTGCATAGCTGTCCCCACAGCTTGGCTCCTTGGGTGACGATGGCAGGGAGGACTCAAGCTGGGAAAAGTTAGAAGGCCCCTTCAGTGAATGCCTGGTTTTGTTTCAGATGACGGGCTCATTTTTGCTCTATTTGAGGAAAAGGGGGAAAGTGACAAGGGTTTATTCTTGGGCTCTCCTGACACTGCTCTTCCTAGCCTCCATCCTGGCCTCTGCATTCCAGTCACAGTGACCTTCAGTCCATTACTCTGACTCATGGGAGGCCCTTTGCACCTGCTGTTTCTTCTGCTTGGAATACTCCTCCCCTGTATTCTTGCATTTCTTTCAAAAATTAAAAACAATTAATAGACTATATTTTTTTAAGAGCAGTTCTCTGTTCATAGTGAAATTGAACAGGAAGTACACAGAGTTCCCATATACCCTCCTCCCATACGCAGCCTCCCCCAGCAGAATGACACATCACTGTCTCTCAAGGCCTGTAGTTGATGCAAGGTTTTTCTTGGTGGTTCTGTGGGTTTGGACAGATATAACGACATGTGTCCCCCAGTGTCATATCATGCAGAGCATTCCAGTGCCTATGCATCCCTCCCTCCTCTGCCCATGAACCCTCTTTTAATGTTTGTTCTCTGCCTACTTGGGACCTCTGCTTGCTTGCCTTATGTCAAGGAAGCCTTCCCTGATCCTCCTGGAGAGGTTGGAGTCGCTGTGCACCAGGCCCTTGGTCATGTCAATGACAGTTACTTTTATTTGAGCTACTCCTTGAGTGATGTCTGCCTCCCCTGTGAGACTGGAAGCTTTCTAAAGGCAGGGAACCATGACTGTTTTCACACACCTGGTTCTGCAGCACCAAGCTCATTGGCTGCGCACAGCAGTTTCTTCTTGAACATTCGGCAAACAAGGAGATGCTTTGTCCTCACTGGTTCCTTCATGCTTCTGAAGTTTCGGATGTCCAAGTCTGTGCTCCCGAGTGCTCCGTGTCATTCACACATACTTCACACGTCCTCTAAAGCAGAGCCAGAAGTACTGTTACTGGACCATGCTTTCCAACTTAGGAGTGTTTATTGTGTGCCCAGTAAGTGCTCAGTGACAGGTATGGTGAAGGAAATTAAAGAAAGATGAGAAAAAGTCCTCATCCTCCGAGATTTGATCTGAGCTTGCAGATCCACTCAAAGGAAATAGAACAACCTATTTGTAAACATTAAATAGAACCATGTAAAATCATGGACATTTTACTATCAATGAAATTTGATATTTGACTATTGATAGTTTCTCCTACAAAAATTGAAAATGCATATAGTTCAGCTTCATATACTACTAGTGTTGTCTTTAGTTGAGGTTGAACTCAACATAAGAGTCTTCATTATACACGTTCCACTGCGAGTTGTTAGGGCTTGGGCTGCAGATGAATGTCTAAATCCTGAGTCATGGGCTGAGATTTCCTTTCCCTGAGGAATGAAATGAAACATTTTTACCTGTAAGTTGAACCACAGACAGATTTTTTAAAAAGATTTTTCATTGCAAAACATGGACAGAAACAGGAGGAACAAACATCAGTAGCATCAGTAGGAATGCTACTGATGAGAGCATGTTTACTGTTACAAAGTGACGAAAGTAGGCTTAAATGTCCACATGATTGGGGAAGTGAATCAGGGAGCATCCAGCCTTGATTTTCCTCATGTGCATCGTTGGAATTGAGACTCCTTGGTCCCCAAGCTCAGCTCTGCTATGGGTTCTGCGCCTTGGCTGGTCAGGTCTGCCTTCTTCCCATCCTCATTTCCTCCCTCAAACCTATTCTCTCTCTGTGCTTGCCTGAAAGGTCAACACACAGAGTGTTTCAATAGTGACTTTGAAAATTTGTTGGGCACTTACTTGTCTGCAGGATGCCCCATTAGCTGCTGTGAGAGATACACAGATGATGAAGCCACAGCTCCCGCCCTGGGGAGCATCTTTCCAGTTGGACGACAGATGCCTATATGACAGTCTAAAGTACTGGCGGAATGCACAGACTCTGTCGAAGGTCTGGCTTGGGGGACCCAGTAGTTAAGTGTTCTTTCCCTTCAAGTGATCACCTTTGTCTCTTTGCCTCCCTGTGTTGTTTCTGAGGCTATGATGCTGATGATGTTATTGATTACCATTGGCTGAGAGCCAGGCTTCTATGCCACGTACTTCATGGGGCTTGTTTTACCTAATCCATTGAAAAGAAAGTGAAAGTGAAGTCCCTCAGTCGTGTCCAACTCTTTCTGATCCCTTGGACTGTAACCTACGAGACTCCTCCATCCATGGAATTTTCCAGGCAAGAGAACTGGAGTGGGTTGCCATTTCCTTCTCCAGGGGATCTTCCCGACCCAGGGATTGAACCCGTGCCTCCCGCATTGCAAGCAGATGCTTTTATCACCTGAGCCACCAGGGAAGCTATATTATATTGTCCCATTTTGATGATCAAAACAAGCCTGGAAAGGTTGAGTAGCATTAGAAGGTCTTACAACTGGAAATGACAGAGCCAGAGATGGAACTGTTCCCACTCTCCCAGCTCCTGAGACAGAGTTCTTAACCTTGACCTTAGAGAGCCTGCGGCTTTTTGTGGCCACACAGGAGCAGAAAGGTGGGAGGGGTGTGCTTCCAAAGAGGGCGGGTCCTGGTCTCAGGAAGCATTTTGGTTTCCTGTGTGACTCAGTTCACCAGCAGAAGAGCCAGGACCAAGTCTGTCCCTGGGGAGACAGCTGCACATGCTGCTGCCCTCTGGAGCACAGAGCTTCCTGTTTACCAGAAATAGTTATAAGGAGGCTCCAGCAGCCTCTGAGTTTGCTAGGGAAACCTCAAGTACCATGCCAAGGTCCGTGTGCTGCCGGAGCCCAGCCCTTGGAGTGATGCACATCTTTGCCCTTGGCTTCCCCATCTGTGAGATGGGAACTCTGAATCCCCTTTTGCATTTATAATTTCCAGCATCTGGGAACCGTGGCTCTGCTGTTTGGCTGTCCCACATAGCGCTATGGAGATACTTTCTCAGATGGTACGTCCTTCCCAGCAGTGAGGGAGTGTGTTCCATGACAACTGAGGCCCGTGGCTGTGTCGACACCTGGCTGGAGGCCCCAGGTGTTTGAGTGACCATTGCTTTTACTTAGATAGGCTCATGTTGAGAACAGAGAACCCCATGATTAAAGCTGGTGTTTCTGTCCTTGCAGAAACTGCTAGCTACACGGCATCCTGACCTAAGGCCTCCCCTGTATTGAACTGTGTCTACCAGAGAGAGTACTGTGGGCTTGTCTCCGAACAGGAACAAGCTGAGTTGAACAAGGCAGCCTGCCTTTGGGTGGCCCAACCCATGTCCTCTAAGGCTGTTGGGTGGGGTGTCAGCTTTTCTCAGGTTCCTAGAGATCAATGTGCCAGGCCCTCCTCCACCCTCCCACAGGGCATATCTGAGACTCCCTTTCACACTTGCCATGCTCTGATGTGGTCCCTGCGTGTGAGAAGGTCATTGGGATGTGAGCATCAGGACCCACAGGCTTCCGTGAGCCTGTCAGAAGACCCAGCCACTTGCAGTCCCAGCCCCTCCTTCCTCTGCAGCCAGGCTACATCCCAGGACCTGAATGTGCCTCTGGGCCTGTGTTTAAGACAGACATTGATCCTGGAGAACAGAGAGGGTGAGTGGATGGTGCTGGGGTTGGAAACCACACCCCTGAGGAGTGGTTAAAGGTTAACTAGGAGGAGAGACACCACCGGAAGAAGTGTGTTTCCCGACCTCAGACATCACTACGGAGGAGGGCTGTTCCAGGGAACGTACCTGGGTGGCCACAGAGAAACAGGTTCGTGTTCAAGGCAGGGGAGAATTGTCTAACAAAGACCTGTGTTGAGCGTGGAACAGGCTGCCAGGTGTGACAGTGGGTCTGTATGGGGACCCCAGGCCCATATGCTTGGGGTGCCATTCAAAAGGTCCCTGCCCGGGGCAGAGCATGGTTGAGCCAACCTCTAGGGTCCTTCCAGCTCCAGGCGCTGGGTATTGCCTCTGAAGTGGCTGTTCTGCCCAGTAACCCGCCAGTGCTTCTGTTCCGTAGTGACCTCTTCTAGCCTGTTTCCTTTGGGCCTCACTGCACCCTTTTGAGCTGCATTTGTATTCAGTCACTGTGACTATGAACTCTGCCTGCACACTCGTTTTGTGTGCCAGGCACAGCTAGCCTGAAGCTAATGCCCGGAAAAGCTTTCCGCTCCCGATGGCTTCCCCATGGAGCCACCTTGCCCAGTGGGCAAAAGTCCAGGTGACGTGGGCAGCTGATCAAGGGGACCCAGGGACAGTCTGGAAGTGGACAGGGAGGATGGAAGCCTGTTCTTGGTCCTTTGAGTGACCTTTCTCCTTTGTTAGACCTCGTAGCCCCTTGCGTGTGACTTGTTCCAACCCCAGAAACCAAAGCCTCACAGGCCAGAGCTTCATGTCATCAAATAGAGAAACTACACCCTTACTCCCTAGCCCTTATTTTTCCCCCAGTCCAACCCTGGAGCCAGATGTTGGAGATGAACAAGCCTGCAAGTTTGTCTTCACTCTTGGGAGGATCCAGTTTCTATTTATTTTCTCAAAGGCTGTAAGACCGGGTATTCTGTCTCCAGTCTGCTTCCCCTTTAATGAACTGCTGCTCCCTCTTCACCATTTCAAGGTCCCAGATCCCCCCATTCCAGGCCTGGCTGCCCGGGGCTTCCAATAACGATCCCACTGCCACCCACCCACCCTCCCCGCTCCTGCAGCTTGTACTGGGGGATCCCCTGGCCCTGCAGCCACTTTTTCTGCAATCCCCATTAGTTTTCTCGGATCCCAGTGTATAACAGGTGATTGGATGCAACATTTTTCAATTAAATTAGCCCCTTAATGCTTCCCATATTTATATGATTAAAAGAAGGTGTTTGTTGGATTCCAAAGCATATTAAATAGTTGGTGGAATAGGGAGTGACGTGAGTGAACACTTCTAGACATTGTGAGGGAGGTTTCTTGTTGCACAGCCCCGATCTTATTCATGTGTCCCCTTACGACTCATTCCTCACTGAACACAAAGTGTGTGCCAGGTGCAATGCTCTTTGTTGTTCTGGGCCCCACACCCCTTTCTCTCTTCTCTCAGCTCTAGATTGCTACTGCTTTTTAAGGACAGAGCAGAGTGTTGGTAAGTTCTCTACTGAGCTTCCAACTGGTGAAGTCATCTCCAGCCCCAGCACAGAGGAGACTGTTCAGTACCCAGAAAACCAGAGGGTTTGCCTCCTGGGACCTGGACAGAGTCAGAGATTCTGGGTTTGGTGACAGGTCCCCCCAGCTCGTGTGTCTGGAGTCTGTGGATTGCTGCTTTTCACATAGCATGGTCTCCTATGCACATGTGTGCCTCACCTGGAACAGCTGGAGTAAACGTGAGTCACAGAATGCATCACCTTCTGGTGGCAGGATGCAAGCTGGTGGCCCGGAGAGGGGTGGGCCTGGGACCTTGGCTGCTTACACAGAGTGGGCTTAGGAAAAGGAGGGTGAGACATGCTGCACTGCCCAGAGGTTCTGGCTCAACAAAGGTCATGGGAATGGATTATAAGACAGAATGGACAGTTTGGGACTGGACAGGTGCTGTTGGGGGACCAGGAAGGTAGGATGAAAGAGACACCTTTAAGTTTTCTAGATAAGACATTTGATGGTCCCTTTGTCAGAAATGGGGAAGAAGGTGCCTCAACTTTGGAATAGTTGAGTTTTAGGTGATGGCAGACACATCTGGCTTTTGATGAAGACCCGGGACTAAAACTCCAGAAAGAGGTCGGTTGGGGGCGGGGGGTGGGGGTGGCAGGGACGTAATTGTGTGCTGTTCAAGCAGATGTACGGAACTTGGGTAAATCTCCCCAGAGGACAGTCTTGCCTTTGACCTCATCCAGTGCCTGGAGAGGAAGTGGAATCTGCAAGCAGAGGAGGGGAATGGGGCACTGGACAGTGTAATGTCCAGGACACCAAGGGCAGGAGAGCTCGAGGGAGGCCCTGGTTGGCAGCAGAGAGGCGGGAGAACAAGATGAGAGGATTGCTGTGGGGCTGGCGACAGGACCTCAGCATGGGGTTCTCCACCTTGGCTGCACTGGAGTCTCACCTGGGAGCTGGAACCTGGCCTACGGGTCACAGGAGAGCCGCTGGGCATTAGCATCATTAGAGTACCCTCAAGTGCAGCCAGGGCAGAGAACCACTGTGGGGAGCAGCTAGAACCATCTGTGAAAGAGGGAGTGGGGGCATGTGAGGAGACTGGGTTATACAGAATTGGGGAGAGAGTGGAGGCAACCTGTCTGCTAGTCTTAGAGACAGGTGATGAGAGATGCTGGGTCAAAAGCAGGGTATTTATTTTAAGTGGGTCATGAGCATATTTTTAGGCACGAGGAAGGAAGCAAAGGAAATTGACTAATGGAACAGTGCCCAGAGAGGGTGGAATTTGGGAGCTGCGTTTCCTAGGGGAGGGAGAGCACTCCTACCTTTAGGGCAGTCAGACCAGAAAAGAAAGCAGGAGGATGCCCCATTTATTTATGATGGAGAGACATCCTTGAGCTGTGGAGGCAGACTCTGAGTGCCTGGAGTAGACGAGCCCTGTTCCGTCTTCCCTGGATGCTCCTCCTGAGTGCGTGGGAACCGGGAGTTGGGAGGATAGAACAGACCTTATGTGGCTTTGATGCAGACTTGACCAAAGAGAAGGCAAGTGAACTGCAGTCTTGGCCAGATACTGGGTTTCTGACTTCTGAGTCCAGTGCATTTCCGTCCCGCCCACCCCTGACATTTTCATCTGAGGGCAGACCTCTATCATGTTGGAGGAGATTGGCTTTTAAAAATCTTGTTTTTACCCAGAGACTTGGAGAAAAGTTTAGCTAAACAAATAAATCTTTTTTTTTTCCCTCTTAAAATAGTTTTGTATAAAAAACAGAATATATTCAATTTAAAAATTTAGAAAATGCAGAGAGCCAAAAGGAGATAAACATCATATCCCTACAATCCAAAACCAAGATTGTGCATTTCTGGATTTCAGTCACAGATTTTCAGCCTCATGGAAATACCAAGGACAGTCACTGTCAGTTCTTCTCTCTTTACATCATGCAAGTACTGAACTGACTGCTCCTTGTGTGTGGATTTTGTTTTAATCCTCTCAACAGCCCTATTCTATCAATACAATTATTATCTCCATCTTATAGCTGAGAAGCTGGGACTGGAAAAGATAAAGTAACTTGCCCAAGGTCACAAAGAAAAGCTGAGGGAAGGTGCGGGCATGAACCAAGATTTGCCACTCATCCATTCATTGGAGCCCACGCACTCAGCTACTTCTGTGGACACTGCCACCAGACAAAGGAATACTCATAACTGGTGTTCCAGTGCAGTACTGACGTCAAGTCTGGTCACCTAAATTTCTGTATTTGAGTGAATTTCTGAGCAAACTAAGCCCTCTTTTTCAAAAAGAAAAACTTTATTGAGGTATAATGGATGTATGGGCTTCCCACGTGGCTCATCCACCAATGCAGAAGACGCATGAGATACGAGTTCGATCTCTGGGTCGGGAAGATCCCCTGGAGGAGGAAATGGCAACCCACTCTAGTGTTCTTGCTTGAAAAATCCCATGGACAGAGGAGCCTGGTGGGCTACAGTCCACAGGCTCAAAAGAGTTGGACACAACTGAGCTTGCACACTTAAGTTTATTATATATCCGTCGGGTGTGTGCTCAGACGTGTCTGACTCTTTGCAACTTCATGGACTGTAGTCTGCCAGGCTTCTCTGTCCATGGTATTTTTCCAGGCAAGAATAATGGAGTGGGTTGCCATTTCCTCCTCCAGGGGATCTTCCTGACCCAGGGATTGAACTCATGTCTCCTGTGTCTTCTGCATTGGTAGGCGGATTCTTTACCACTGAGCCACCTGGGAAGCCCCTAGTATAATAAATTACATGTATTGAAAGTGTACAATTTGACAAATTTTGACCTTTATACGTACCCGTGAGATATATATGCACTGCAATCAAGACGACAAGCACACATCCTTCTCCCCACAACGAGTGCTTTTGCTCTTTTGTCATTTCTCCCTCCTGCATCTCCTGCCCTCTTTCCCCAGGCCCTCACTACTTTGCTTTCTATCACTACATTTGACTTTGCATTTGTTAAAACTTTATGAATCCAGTATATACTCTTTTTTTTTTGTCCTGGTTTATTTCAGAACCATTGTTTTGAGATTCATCTGTGCTGTTGAGTGTCTCTCTTCCTTCCTTTTGTTACAGAGTAGTATTCCATTGTATAGATCCACCACAGTTTGTCCATCCACCATTGATGGATATCTGGGTTGTTTGGATATTTGGTAGTTTTTGCCTATTATAAATGGAGCAGCTATAATGTAAATGTGCTCAAGTCTGTGTGGACCTATAGCCACGCTGGTGTGATCACTCACCTAGAGCCAGACATCCTGGAATGCAATGTCAAGTGGGCCTTAGAAGCATCACTACGAACAAAGCTACTGGAGGTGGTGGAATTCCAGTTGAGCTATTTCAAATCCTAAAAGATGATGCTGTGAAAGTACTGCACTCAATATGCCAGCAAATTTGGAAAACTCAGCAGTGGCCACAGGACTGGAAAAGGTCAGTTTTCATTCCAATCCCAAAGAAAGGCAATGCCAAAGAATGCTCAAACTACTGCACAATTGCACTCATCTCACACCCTAACCAAGTGATGCTCAAAATTCTCCAAGCCAGTTTTCAACAGTATGTGAACTGTGAACTTCCAGATGTTCAAACTGGATTTAGAAAAGGCAGAGGAAACAGAGATCAAATATCCAACATCTGTTGGATCATTGAAAAAGCAAGAGAGTTCAAGAAAAACATCTACTTCTGCTTTATTGATTATGCCAAAGCCTTTGACTGTGTGGATCACAAAAAACTGTGGAAAATTCTTCGAGATGGGAATACCAGACCACATGACCTGCCTCCTGAGCAATCTGTATGCAGGTCAAGAAGCAACAGTTAGAACTGGACATGGAACAAGAGACTGGTTCCAAATAGGAAAAGGAGTACGTCAAGGCTGTATATTGTCACCCTGCTTATTTAACTTCTATGCAGAGTTGCTGCTGCTGCTAAGTCGCTTCAGTTGTGTCCGACTCTGTGCGACCCCATAGACTGCAGCCCACCA
>NW_011494604.1:2914485-2917713 GCF_000754665.1 Bison bison bison | reverse complement strand
CCAGGCTCCCCCGTCCCTGGGATTCTCCAGGCAAGAACACTGGAGTGGGTTGCCATTTCCTTCTCCAATGTGTGAAAGTGAAAAGTGAAAGTGAAGTCACTCAGTCGTGTCTGACTCTTAGCGACCCCATGGGCTGCAGCCTACCAGGCTCCTCTGTCCATGGAATTTTCCAGGCAAGAGTACTGGAGTGGGGTGCCATTGCCTTCTCCATCATGACAAATAGATGGGGAAACAATGGAAACAGTGACAGACTTTATTTTTGGGGGCTCCAAAACCACTGCAGATGGTAACTACAGCCATAAAATTAAAAGACACTTGCTTCTTGGAAGGAAAGTTATGATCAACCTAGACAGCATATTGAAAAGCAGAGACATTACTTTGGCAACAAAGTTCTGTCTAGTCAAAGCTATGGTTTTTCCAGTAGTCATGTATGGATGTGAGAGTTAGACTATAAAGAAACCTGAGTGCCAAAGAACTGATGCTTTTGAATTGTGGTGTTGGAGACGACTCTTGAGAGTCCCTTAGATTGCAAGGAGATCCAACCAGTCCGTCCTAAAGGAGATCAGTCCTTAATATTCATTGGAAGGACTGATGCTGAAGCTGAAACTCCAATACTTTGGCCACCTGATACGAAGAGCTGACTCATTTGAAAAGACCCTGATGCTGGGAAAGACTGGGGGCAGGAGGAGAAGGGGACGACAGAGGATGAGATGGCTGGATGGCATCACTGACGTGAGTTTGAGTGAACTCCGGGAGTTGGTTTTGGACAGGGAGGCCTGGTGTGCTGCAGTCCATGGGGTCGCAAAGAGTCGGACACGACTGAGCAACTGAACTGACGCTTTTATTTCTCATGGGTCAGTCCTTTGGAGTGAAATGGCTGGGTCATATGGAAGATGTTTAACTGTTTAAGAAACTATCCAACTGTTTTCCAGAGTACATGTATCACTTTACATCCCTAGCAGCAGTGTATGTTGGTTACATTTTCTCCCTCAGCATTTGATATGGCCAGTCTTTTTAATATTTAGCCATTAGGTGTGTGGTAGGATATCAGTGGTTTTTATTAACAGGAGGCTTTTAAACTTCCTGGTTTGCAATTCTTCACTGTCCCTGTGGCAACTGTGGAGCCTCATACATTAGGCAGTAAAAGGAGAAGATGTAAAAGTTATTGCTAGTCTGAGAGTAATAACCATAGATCCTTTTTTAAGTCCATCATATGTACTAAATACTTGTTAACCTAGCAACCACCCTGCAAAATAGGATTATTTTCATTTTACAGATGGAGAAACTGAGGCTTAGAGAGACGACATGACTGACTTAGTGTCTCAGAAAGCAAAGACTTGAACTCAGCTTTGCCTCTGCCGCCACTCTCATACACTGGCCCCCATGCCACACTCCGTTTTGTATTATAGTTATTCCCTTAAAAAAAATCCACTTTCCCAATACTGCTCTCTGTCCTAAATGTGGGTACAAAGCTTAAGCTTTCAAAATAGTCCAGGCAGACAGTGGGAAAATTATTTCTGTTGTAAATTCTCTTTGGAGTCAGCGCTTGTATAATCTCCCAGCCCCAAAGCCTGGGTGAATGAATAAGCACGTCATTCTCCACAGCCCAACCTCTTGGCCAAGTTTGTTAACATCACTTACACAGTGAGAGTCCACTTCAGAGAAGACAGAATTAATATTATTATGCTACACTACTCTTCATTTGTGGAACTATTTCTGTTTCAGATGCAATTTTCCAATTCAACAAACCTTTATCTTGGACCCAGCAGTCACTAATTGAGAGTCTACCATGCACTTTGAATTATTGCAGTTATCACACACCCTCCCCTCTCCCTGTGTGAGTGGATAGTTCAGCTTTGTGTATAGAGGCAGATCATCTGAATCTGACTTCTGTGGTCCTTACTGGTTCAGTGACCTTGGGTTGGTTTCTTAATGTCTGAACACCAGTGTCCTCATCTGCAAGATGACAATATGTTACCTCCTTCATAAAGTTTGCAGTGAAGATGGAATGGAACAGTGGACGTGATCAATAAACTTTAATAAACTATTTTCCTTCTTACTAACATGAAAAAATGTAGAGGGTTAAATAATGTGGTCAGATCTACACAGGTAATTGCTGATGGCATAAACCTCCCATGCCCACCTTCAAGCACCCAAGATTCACATTATTCTCACTGCTTGTTGTCACTCTCCTGTAGGTTTCTGCATGCCACTTGAGAAGCTGGTGTGGAATAAAGGAGGCAAATGATAGAGCCAACATTCAAGTCTTTTAAAGTTGCACTTGGATATTAAAGATAGTTTGAGGGAAAAAAGGGAAAGATTATTGCCTCTAATCTCAACCCCAGTGATATTTTGGTGTATTTTGTTTCAAACTCTTCTCTTTTTAATAGAAAGTGATGCTGGTTTCTTACTTGGTTTGTTCAGTTCAGTCGCTCAGTCGTGTCCGACTCTTTCCAATCCGATGAATCACAGCACGCCAGGCCTCCCTGTCCATCACCAACTCCCGGAGTTCACTCAGACTCACGTCCATCGAGTTAGTGATGCCATCCAGCCATCTCATCCTCTGTCATCCCCTTCTCCTCCTGCCCCCAATCTTTCCCAGCATCAGAGTCTTTTCCAATGAGTCAGTTCTTCGCATCAGGTGGCCAAAGTATTGGAGTTTTAGCTTCAACATCAGTCCTTCCAGTGAACACCCAGGACTGATCTCCTTTTGGATGGACTGGAGTCTTCTCCAACACCACAGTTCAAAAGCATCAATTCTTCGGCACTCAGCCTTCTTTATAGTCTAACTCTCACATCCATACATGACCACTGGAAAAACCATAGCCTTGACTAGACGGACCTTTGTTGGCAAAGTAATGTCTCTGCTTTTTAATATGCTGTCTAGGTTGGTCATAACTTTCCTTCCAAGCAGTGAGCATCTTTTAATTTCATGGCTTCAGTCACCATCTGCAGTGATTTTGGAGCCCAGAAAAATAAAGTCACCCACTGTTTCTACTGTTTCCCCATCTATTTCCCATGAAGTGATGGGACCAGATGCCATGATCTTAGTTTTCTGAATGTTGAGCTTTAAGTTAAGTTTTTCACTCTCCTCTTTCACTTTCATCAAGAGGCTCTTTAGTTCTTCACTTTCTGCCATAAGGGTGGTGTCATCTGCATATCTGAGGTTATTGATAGTTCTCCTGGCAATCTTGATTCCAGCTTGTGCTTCTTCCAGCCCAGCGTTTC
>NW_011494604.1:2913856-2914385 GCF_000754665.1 Bison bison bison | reverse complement strand
GAAAACTGACCTTTTCCAGTCCTGTGACCACTGCTGCGTTTTCCAAATTTGCTGGCATATTGAGTGCAGCACTTTCATAACATCATCTTTCAGGATTTGAAATAGCTCAACTGGAATTCCATCACCTCCACTAGCTTTGTTCGTAGTGATGCTTTCTAAGGCCCACTTGACTTCACATTCCAGGATGTCTGGCTCTAGGTGAGTGATCACACCATCATGATTATCTTGGTCGTGAAGATCTTTTTAGTACAGTTCTTCTGTGTATTCTTGCCACCTCTTCTTAATATCTTCTCCTTTTATTAGTTCCCTACCATTTCTGTCCTTTAGTGTGCCCATCTTTGCACGAAATGTTCCCTTGGTATCTCTAAATTCTTGAAGAGCTCTCTAGTCTTTACCATTCTGTTGTTTTCCTCTATTTTTTTGCATCACGATGAGGAAGGCTTTCTTATCTCTTCTTGCTGTTCTTTGGAACTCTGCATTCAAATGGGTATATCTTTCCTTTTCTCCTTTGCTTTTCGCTTCCCTTTTT
>NW_011494604.1:2913320-2913756 GCF_000754665.1 Bison bison bison | reverse complement strand
TGATAGTTCTCCTGGCAATCTTGATTCCAGCTTGTGCTTCTTCCAGCCCAGCGTTTCTCATGATGTACTCTGCCTAGAAGTTAAATAAGCAGGGTGACAGAGTATAGCCTTGATGTATTCCTTTTCCTATTTATAACCAGTCTTTTGTTCCATGTCCAGTTCTAACTGTTGCTTCCTAACCTGCATACAGGTTTCTCAAGAGGCAGGTCAGGTGGTCTGATATTCTCATCTCTTTCAGAATTTTCCACAGTTTATTGTGATCCACACAGTCAAAGGCTTTGGCATAGTCAATAAAGCAGAAATAGATGTTTTTCTGGAACTCTCTTGCTTTTTCAATGATCCAGTGGATGTTGCCAAAGAAGGCAATGGCAACCCACTCCAGTACTCTTGCCTGGAAAATCCCATGGACGAAGGAGCCTGGTAGGCTGCAGTCCAT
>NW_011494604.1:2887481-2913220 GCF_000754665.1 Bison bison bison | reverse complement strand
TGAAGCGACTTAGCAGCAGCAGCAGCAGCGGATGTTGGCAATTTGATCTCTGGTTCCTCTGCCTTTTCTGTAACCAGCTTGAACATCTGGAAGTTCACAGTTCACATATTGCTGAAGCCTGGCTTGTAGAATTTTGAGCGTTACTTTACTAGCGTGTGAGATGAGTGCGATTGTGCGGTAGTTTGCGCATTCTTTGCATTGCCTTTCTTTGGGATTGGAATGAAAACTGACCTTTTCCAGTCCTGTGACCACTGCTGCGTTTTCCAAATTTGCTGGCATATTGAGTGCAGCACTTTCATAACATCATCTTTCAGGATTTGAAATAGCTCAACTGGAATTCCATCACCTCCACTAGCTTTGTTCGTAGTGATGCTTTCTAAGGCCCACTTGACTTCACATTCCAGGATGTCTGGCTCTAGGTGAGTGATCACACCATCATGATTATCTTGGTCGTGAAGATCTTTTTAGTACAGTTCTGTGTATTCTTGCCACCTCTTCTTAATATCTTCTCCTTTTATTAGTTCCCTACCATTTCTGTCCTTTAGTGTGCCCATCTTTGCACGAAATGTTCCCTTGGTATCTCTAAATTCTTGAAGAGCTCTCTAGTCTTTACCATTCTGTTGTTTTCCTCTATTTTTTTGCATCACGATGAGGAAGGCTTTCTTATCTCTTCTTGCTGTTCTTTGGAACTCTGCATTCAAATGGGTATATCTTTCCTTTTCTCCTTTGCTTTTCGCTTCCCTTTTTTTCACAGCTATTTGTAAGGCCTCTTCAGACAGCTGGTTTGCTTTTTTGCATTTCTTTTTCTTGGAGATGGTCTTGATCCCTGTCTCCTGTACAGTGTCACAAACCTCCATCCATAGTTCATCAGGCACTCTGTCTGTCAGATCTAGTCCCTTAAATCTATTTCTCACTTCCACTGTATAGTCATAAGGGATTTGATTTAGGTCATACCTGAATGGTCTAGTGGTTTTCTCCACTTTCTTCAATTTCAGTCTGAATTTGGCAATAAGGAGTTCATGATCTGAGCCACAGTCAGCTCCCAGTCTTGTTTTTGCTCACTGTATAGAGCTTCTCCATCTTTGGCTACAAGGAATATAATCAGGCTGATTTCGGTGTCGACTATCTGGTGATGTCCACATGTAGATTCTTCTCTTGTGTTGTTGGAAGAGGGTGTTTGCTCTGACCAGTGCATTATCTTGGCAGAACGCCATTAGCCTTTGCCCTGCTTCATTCTGTACTCCAAGGCCAAATTTCATCACACTCTAATTACAGTACTGTATTCTTTTCCACTGTTATAAATGTTTACAATAATTTCATACTTTTTATGAACACAATTTCTAATGGCAGTGAGGAGAGATCTCAGTTGACTTAACTGTTCCCGAGTAGTAGGGTATTCACCTGTTTCCCGTTTTGTCACTATTAGTAAGAACACTGCTATGTGTGTTTCAGAATACTTCTTGCAGATAGTCTCCTGAAGGAGAGAGTCATTGAGTCAAAAGATGTGTGCTTCTTCAAGGGTTTTTTTCAAGTCAGGTGTACTGAGGGATAATTTACATAGAGTAAAATTCACCCTTTTATATATATAAAGTCTTAAAGCCACCCCCAGAATTAAGATATAAATGAAGAAAAAAATTGATGAAAAAAGAGATGTAGATGATTTCTTTCACCTGAGGAAGTTTTCTGGTGTTGTCTCTTGTTGACTCCTCTCTTTGGCCTCAGCCTTTGGCCATCACTGATCTGTTTTCTATCCCTATATATTTGTCTTTCCATGAATGTCTTCTGAATGAAGTTAGGCTCAAGTTTCCCTTTGAGGGTTTTTTTTTTTTTAGGCTTTTTCCACTTAAATCTGGAGCTTTGGAGATTCATCTGAGTTGTGTGTATCTGCAGTTTGTCCCTTTTTATTGCTGAATAGTATTCCATCTAGAGATGTATGACGGTATGTCT
Source organism: Bison bison bison (assembly GCF_000754665.1). NCBI lineage: Eukaryota > Metazoa > Chordata > Mammalia > Artiodactyla > Bovidae > Bison > Bison bison. Next base: position 2,911,273 of record NW_011494604.1, on the reverse strand, counting down.
ATGTGTTCACCACTTGATGGACATCTGGATTGTTTCTAAATTTTGGTAATCATGAATAGCTGCTATATAAATATTTGCATAGTAGTTTTTATGTGAGCAAAAGTTTTCATTTCTCTTGGATAAATACCAAAGGGTGAGATTGCTGAGTTGATGGTCAGTGTGTATTTAACTTTATAGGAATATGCCAAACTGTTTTCCAAAGTTGCCAAAACATTTTGTATTCTCACTAGCAATTTATGAGAGTTCTAGTTGTTCCACCTTCTTTCCAGCACTTGGTATCTTCAGGGCTTTTTTTTTTTTTGGCATAGCTATCCAGTGGCATCTCATTGCCAATTTAATGTACACTTCCTTAATGACTAAGGATGTTGAGGATCCTTTTGTGTGCTTATTTCCATCCATATCTCTTCTTCGGTAAAATGTCTGTTCAAGTTTCTATTTTTAAAAATTCAGTTGTTTGTGTTGTTACCAACCTACGAGAGTGCTTGGTACATTCTGAGTACAAGTCCTTTATCAGATTTTTATTTTTTGCCAAACATTTTCTCCCAATCATGCCTTGTCATTTCATTTTCTCAATGAGAAACCATTGAGAAAGAGAAGATGGTTTTAATTTTGGTGAAGTCTTGCTTATACCAAGATTACAAACCAAGATTATAAAGCTTTTTCTCCTTTCTTCCCTTTGGACATATTATAGTTTTAGGTCTATGGTCCTTTTTGAGTTCATTTTTGTACATAGTGAGAGGTATGGGTTAAGCTTCATTTTTTTTCAAATAGATGTCTAATTATTCCATTAAATTGACCACATGTGTGTGGGCCTATTTCTGGTCTCTGTTGTGTCCCACTGGTCTGAGTGTCTTTCTTTTTGTCAGCAGCACGCTGTCTCAATTACTGTAGCTTTTTAGTAAGTCTTGGCCTTATTGAATGAATTCCACAACTTTGTTGTTGTTTTTCAAAATTGTTTTGAGTTTTCATTGTTGAGTTCTCATATATGCCAGTTATTAGCCCTCCTAACATATTCTCAGTCTTGCCACCAAGGGGACCCACTCCTCTCCACTTCTAATCCCTTAAATTAGATTTGTCATAATTTAGGATTTCATGGCTGTAAGGGACTTTCTGGGTTTCTTCCTCAGGGTTTTGAAAATGTGCCCGGCCTCCTCATTGTGGCTGTACTGGGCTTCCTAGTGGCTCAGACGGTTAAGAATCTGCCTGCAAGGCAGGAGACCTGGATTCGATGTCCGGGTTGGGAAGATTCCCTAGAGAAAGGAATGGCAACCCACTCCATTATTCTTGCCTGACCATTATTCCATGGACAGAGGAGATTCTGTCCTCTATACCTGGCCTTCTTATTGAGCCTTTACTAGTGCCTAGGATACCTCCCCATCCCCAGCTTCTGCCTTCCCCCTCATGTCTTCTTCCAGCTTCCTGGAAGGATCCTCCTGACCTTTAGCTCAGTTTATGTTTCCTCTGCCCTGGGAAGACTTTCTCACTTCCTCCCCCAGTTTCTGTTGAGAGTGTATTTACCTTTTTTAGCACACTTAGCCTGATATGTTGAAGTTGTATTTCTGCTTGACTGCAAGCTTTTTGAGGTCCGGAACAGATGATTTCATAGACGCAGTGCCTTCCACGGAGCCTGCGTGAGGTCAGAGGTCAGTAATTGTTTGTTGGCTGAATGTTGAGCATCTGGGAAACAGATTCCCCAGAGGTAGATTCCTTGCTCACAGCTGGTATCCTGGCTTTCAGTCCTCGCTGGCTTCCTTTCAAACCACCTTTTCTTCCTTGTATTACTCTTTTTGTGACTTATTTCCATGCTGCTTTTCGAGTGAATAAGAAAATGTCATAGCTCTTAAAGGCTGTTTTGTCCATCATTTTGGTGATAAGAAAGGATGATACCCTCATCCCCTCATCTGCCATAAGGTGATAGCTTTTAACTTGTGAAGTCTATGAATCCGGTCTCCTATTTCAGTGTCAAGTGTTCGTGTGCAGATAACTCAGCAGTGTTTAGACCCTTCCTGTGTTCGTCCTGCTACCATGTATTTTCTTTCACTACTGCTATGAAAGCACCCCAATCCCAGATTTTGTTGCCCTGTATCAGGATCTAGCTGCTCCTAATGGTAATGATTAGGAGTGCTTTGTGTAATGTCAGGGCCACAGTGGTTAAAGATTTAAAATAGAGTCCTTCCCTGACACTATAGCCTGTATTGAGCCATGCTACTGTCTGAAGCGTGGACATATTCCATACAGGGAAGCAGTTAAAGGGAGAAGAGAGGTTATCTGATTGACCTTAATCACTGGAGTAGTTCAATTAATGATTGAAGTGGTTTCCATCTACCAGAAAGATGGCAGATTTTACCAAATTCTCCAAAGACAGATCTATCTGTTGGTCATTTGGGTGCTCTGTTCTGAGTGATTTGTGTCTTAATTGGGGGACTGAAGTGGTCACTTACCGGTCACCTTAGACCGTGGCAGCCAGCCGAGTGTGTTGGAGTGTGGGGAAGTTGGGGTAGGCTAAAGGCTGTTCTGTGGAAGGAATACTAGGGGAGACTCAAAGGGGAGGCCTCCAGGAGTGGCTGTCAGGTAGAGAGTGGGAGCAGTGAGGGCAGGGTGGCCTGCAGCGAGGGGTTCCAGGCACAGGTGGGTCCCGCGGTGGAGATTCACCTCTGCCCTTTGGCTTTCCCCATCAGCTGGCTCTCTGTGATCCCACAGTGCTTGTAGAGTGATCCCCCAGCTGTGCACGCAGAGAATCACCTGTGATCCGCACCACAACCCCTGGTAAGGGCCAGTGCCCCGTCTGATGCCCCAGGGCAGCCAGGAAGCCTTTAAACCCGTCAACTTCTGTGCCTCAGGAGAAGATCGGCTGGCGAAAGGATGCGCTGCACTTGCTGGTGTTCACCACGGACGACGTGCCCCACATCGCACTGGATGGAAAGCTGGGGGGCCTGGTGCAGCCGCACGATGGCCAGTGCCACCTGAACGAGGCCAACGAGTACACGGCGTCCAACCAGATGGTAAGGGCTGGACCCCCAGCACCGCCCTTGTGACCCTGCCTGTGGTCTGAGGCCTCACCCAGCCTTGACCACCTTCCTCCGGACTTCTCCTCACTGACTTCCCCATCCTTTCTTGGGACTGGGTTTCTATTCCATCTCCTCCAACTGGGCTTCCAGAACTCCTGCTCATCATTACCTTAGAGCATTTCTCAAGGATTTCTGTAGCTGGTTCAGCTTTCTGCTGTTGTGCACCCACACGAGAAATGTTTAGTTGAAGGAAGAGGTGGGTGAGACAGGATAGATGTCAAAGGGAAGAGGCGATTTTACACGAGAGAGAGGACTGTGTTCCGCAGAGGAAAAAAACTGGGACAGAAGTTATGAGGCAAGACCAGCAAAGATGAGACTTCCTGGTTTCTAGAAATGGGTTTCCTGAGGCCCTGCGTTCCATCAGTGTTGGGGCAGGTGGCAGGTGTCCTGTACTGGCTGAGAAGCCCCAGGGACTTGCCACTCTCGGTAGTCTGTCACTGTGGTTGTGCAGTTAAATAGAATTTATGCAGAATTTCAAACATACAATAGGCCAGTAAATGAACTTCTACCTACCTGTCACCCAGACCCAACAATTAAGATTTTTTTCACACTTGCTGTACAAAGTTTGTTTTTTCTTCCCAAATATCCTCTTCGTTCCCAGATGCGCTTTCCAGAGTGCATTTGGTAGAGTGGGTGACTAGAGAGAAATTCTTTCTAAATCTTGCTGGACTAACCCATTTTCTCCAGTTTTAAGAGGTGGTCAAAAATAATGGAGTCCAGAGAAAGAACTCCTAACTATACTACCTGATAACTGTAGAACCTCATTGGAGTGGTTCTGGAGGAGTCCTGGACCCATTCAGTTCAGTTCAGTTCAGTCTCTCAGTCGTGTCCGACTCTTTGCGACCCCATGAATCGCAGCACGCCAGGCCTCCCTGTCCATCACCAACTCCCGGAGTTCACTCAAACTCACTTCCATCGAGTCAGTGATGCCATCCAGCCATCTCATCCTCTGTCGTCCCCTTCTCCTCCTGCCCCCTTCCCTCCCAGCATCAGAGTCTTTTCCAATGAGTCAACTCTTCGCATGAGGTGGCCAGAGTACTAGAGTTTCAGCTTTAGCATCATTCCTTCCAAACACATTATCGGCCCTTAAAATCCTTCAGGACTTTGTTAAGCTGCCTTGCAGCATCCTTCAGGGAGCATTGTCCCTCCCTCCCTCCCTCCTCTGTACCCCTTCCCACACCACAGCCCAACTTGTCCAAATGTCAGCAGCCTTTTCTGCCCATTCTGAGCTGTGAGAGGACTGAGCAGAACCTGTGCAGGACATTGGCAGGCCCAGCACTGGACATGGGAAAAGGAAAATAGGGCAAGGAGATCAGGAAGAAAGTCTTAGGGGAGAGAGGACAGATAAGCAGGTGCTGATGGCAGGATGTGGTCACTGCTGTCCTTCTGGCTTCCCCACTCTGCCGCATTCCTGCAGAAGGGATGGAAACATGGAACAAGTGTGGGAGACCTCCACTCATCACTTCTCCATTCTGGGTTGAGAGGGGCAGGAGGAGTGAGTCTGGTTTGGTGGGTTCCAGAGGGTCCTTTCCTGGAGAATCTTCCCTACATAGTTTCTCAGTAAGGAGCTACCCAGGGGGCTTAGCTGTTAGGCGGCTGCTAGGGGAAGATGCTTATTATCTGCACAGGTGCTGAGTTACTGAGTGCATGCTAGAGCCAGGTGCTAGTGTCTCTACTTGCAAGAAATGTTACAGCCTTGACTTTTGCCTTGGCCCTAGGACTATCCATCCCTTGCCTTGCTCGGAGAGAAATTGGCAGAGAACAACATCAACCTCATCTTTGCAGTGACAAAAAACCACTATATGCTCTATAAGGTACACCTGAAAGGGAGCAAGGGAGGCTGGTGGACTGAACCTGGGGGCCCTGCTGACTCTGAGATGATTGGGAGAATGGAATGTGGGGCCACGTGAAGTGTGGGGCGGCTGCATGAGGAGTGTTAACAGCCCTGCTCTGTGTGGGCAGAGATCCAAAGGAGCATGGAGTATAGTCCTGTCTTGATCTAGTGGAAAATGATGGTATTGAGGAAGCTCTTAAGCATTCATATAGCAGAGCATACCAAGCGAGTTAAACATATGGTTTCTAATTTGATAATGAGGGAAACAGTATCAATTCCTGTTTTTCAGATGATGAAATGGAAACACCCAGGGAATAGGGAAGGAAGATATAAAAGGAAGATGTGCAGAGAGAAAACTAGGCGTACATGTAGACAGGCTGCATGCAGAGTCTGTGTGCCTTCCCGCAGAGTGTGGGAGACCAGTGGGTTAGTCTGGGGCAGGAATTTCCAAAGAAAACAGTAAGTGTCTTGAGTGCACAGAGCGGTCTGTATGAGTCTGTTACAAGACTTTCCCCAGTCATCCCACGGGCCACCGCTCTACTCTCCCCTCATGAATGTGCTTCTCCCCCACAATCATGGGCAAATCGCCTTTCACTAGAACTCTCCTGCGAGCTGCTCCTGGAGTGTTCGTGTCAGTTGGTGTGAAGCCCGGCTCACCTCTGACATCCTTTGAAATGAGAGGTCATGAGAAGTTCATCCCCACCTCTAGAACAGTCAACCCCAGTCCTCTCTCTCTGCTGCTCTTAAATATCCGCAAGAGAACCTTTGTCTGAAGGTGTGTTTCTACTGTACCTGCCTGAGATGATCATTGATAAAACGCCACTTATATCTTCTTAAGTTCTTACCTTCTTTTAGTCTGAATCAATTTTAGATGAAAACAAGAGAAAGAGATTTTTTTTTTTTTTGTCTTTGTTTAGTGAAGATAGCAGGATAGGACATGGCCATTTACAGGGATCATTTTTGGAGAGGCGGTTGCACCGGCTGTACTCCAGATGTTTCAGGAAGGAAGAGACCCACCTTGGCTTAAGCCAGCCTTGCTCAGAACCAAGTACACCTCACTCAGGGAGGAAGCATGTCCAGTCCAAGGTGGGCTGAGGGTGGTGGCTATTTCTAGATGTTTCTGTCACTTTAGTAAGTGACATACACAGGCCTTGGTACCAGTGAAAGAAGAAAGGCAGCCACGTCAAGGCCGCCTGCTTTGCCAAGGACTTCACCCAGAGATACCAGACTTCCTTGGAAGGCACCATTCCCATTCAGTTCCCTGTTAAGGAAAGAGACTGTCTTGGAGACAACTGGCAGAATTTCCTCTTTCACTCTTCCTGGACAGGTTGAGGGCATCTTTGAACGGAAACTGGGAATACCTACATAGTCTAGAAGAGAAGACAAGAACATTGAGAATATATTGATTCTGGTGGTGGTGGTGGTTTAATCACTAAGTCGCATCCAACTCTTGCAAACCAATGGACTGTAGCCTGCCAGTCTCTTCTGGCAGGCGAGAATCCTGCCAGAGATCAAACCTGCATCTCTTGCATTGCAGGAGGATTCTTTACCATTGAGCCACCAGGGCTCCCTATATTGACACTAGAGGATGGAATTTCAGAGCGTTTTCCAGTACATGCCAGAGAGGAGGGGTCTCCAGGAAGAAGCCTGATGTTGTACTTTAGAAACACATCTTGTCAGACCCTTCTCACTCAGACCTTGCAGAACCGAGATTCCACAGCCTACTGCAACAGCTCCATTCCCTTGTGCTTGGTGTGGCATCTCTGAGTTCTGGTGCCAGTGAGTGGCAGAAGCAGTGCGGAGGGCCCTGACCATTCTAGCTCAGTAGGGCAGTGTTCACTGTTGGACAGGATGGAAAGGCAGAGTGGGCTCATTTATTTTCTTTTGTTTTTTTCTCACAAGAATTTTACAGCCCTGATACCTGGAACAACAGTGGAGATTTTACATGGAGACTCCAAAAATATTCTTCAACTGATTATCAATGCATACAACGTAAGTCACCAATTTCTTCTCCCACCTTCACCCCCACCCTCTCCCCCTGGGGCTCCAGGAGCTGGTGCAGACTCGGGTTGGAAGGGCGCCATTGTGCTGGGGTGCTTGGTTCTGTGTGTTGCCTCCTGCCTCTTGAGTTTAGCCCCTTCCTCCTCCGTTTGGATTCGGGGTAGAGAAGGCATCCTGCCTGTGCATCGGTCTCCCCTCACCCCTGCCACACCTTGACTCACATTGTAAGCGGATCCCAGTGAAGCAGCAGATGGCTCAGTCAGTCTCTGGCTGGTGGCCCTGGGATGTGCTTGGGTTCTGACTTTGTGGTAACCCCGGTCCCCGTTAGGGCACCACACTTGGGTGGTGGGTACTGCTCTTCATCCATCCAGGTGCCTGGGCCATCTTGCCACTGTGTTCCCTGTGGCAAGAAGTGAGAAGCATGCTCACTGCTCGCCTCCTAGCAGGACTGAAATTCCCCAGGCTCCTGGAGCTCCACATTGAGCCATAGACTAAAATGGATCAGAAGAATCCAACAAGAGTCAACAATAGTTCTTTTGCCTACTTGCGTAGGCTCTAATTGTATTCAGGTCCTTTTCAAGGGAGCCTGCGGGGCTGTTAAATACTGTGCTATTGTAGCTCCATTAGCCTGACTCTGCTGTAGTAATAAGTACAGTGCTTAAGGACATGATTTAGGGGGTCACTGCTGCATCCCAAGCCAGTCATCTGCGATTCCCAAATCTCTCTCCATCCCACCCCCTCCCCTCCATTCCTAACACCCAAAAAGTGCTCGACACAGACCTCCTCTCCTCGGGGAAATGACGAGCCCCGATTCTTGTGCTGGCACGTATGTGCCCCTCCCTGTGAAGCCTCCAGTGCCCACCCAGCCCCTCATGAGGCCTGGTGGTTCCCGAGTTGGAATTCAGAGTGCATCTGCCTATTAAAAACAAAGTTCTACATAGAGTAAGTGTAGTTTAGCTGGCTCTATTATGTAGACTAGACCCGTGGGCTAACCTAGGAATACAGTCAACTGCACTGGCATCACACGGTATTAGAAAAACCGTCTTACTTTCCCATGAATGATTTACACATGCATATTTGGAGCTCTGTCTTTCCAGCTGAATTTGTTTCCTACTGTGGTAGCCTTATTTGGGGTCACAAAATGCTGCTGTGCTAGACCAGGGGCTGTAGGTAATACCCTTGTTACGGAGGACCTGGAGCATAGGGTGCCAGCCCTCTCCTGGTCCTGAAGGCGGTGAGTGGATGGCAGTAAGGAGTTGGGGCAGGTTTTCCCGCCTGCCCGTACCTGTCCCCTGATTCTGTGCAGCTAAGGGTCCTCTTTCTCTCATACATACTCTGATCCTCATTCTTGAAACTTCCTGTTGAGAGAAACTGGATTTCCTTCTCCTTCCTAACTCACTCCTCTCACACTAACATCCTCTTTTCTGATCTCTGACCTTTAATCTTCATTGTGTCCAGCACAGAGCCCAGTGAGACCAGGTCTCCAGGTTAGCTACACTTTGTGGTTTTCAGATTCCTGCAGTGTGTGGAGGCGTAATGTAGTGAGGGAGTCTGAGCAGGGTGTGTGTGAGGGAGGGCCCAGGCCTGCCCCACGTCACCTCTGTCCTAAGGGCCCCCCTCACCGTGATACCCAGGGTCTCAAGCTCTGGATATGAACAAGGGGGTCAGAACGAGAGCCAGAGGCCTGCCCTGGACTGATTGCCCCATCCTGCTGGAGTCCTAAGGCTTGAAGACCCCTGGGTTAGCAGGGGGACTGTTGCTGACCAGCTCTCAACCGTGGAATGACCACTGCTTACCTCTTGCCAGGCCAGAGCCTTTGGGGAAGAAATGGCTGAAAGGTGACTATGTCCTGAACTCCGGCATGGGGTGCAGGTTTCTCCTGGGCTTCTGGGGAGGAGCCGTCTCCCAGCACCTCCATCCTCAGTCAGCTCCTGAGTTCTGACATCCTGGGTAGCTGGCAGCCAGCTGCTCTCCCTCTGAGGCACGGTGCAATGACCTGAGCAGGACTCACGACAGATGAATTTGCTTTCTTGATGGAAACCCAGGGGCCTGGGTTAGGCAGAGTTCTGGAGGGGAGCAGGGAGCCCTCTCTGTGGCTGAGGATTCCGGAACAGGCAGAGTAGAGAGAAGATCTATTCCAGGCAGGGGCTACATTTGGAACCCGGAGTGAGCCCCCAAGGACCTCTATGGGTCCAGTACTATAGCTGCTCCCTGAGTTAGATTGGTGTGTCTGAAAGGAAACATGTCAGGAAACCAGACTCTGTGACTCCAGAGTGAGTGTGTGAAACCCGCCCTTTAAAATGGGCATTTCTGGAATACGATCCAAAGTAGCTATTCAAATTCAGTGGAAAAAGAAAACAGCTTTCTTGAGAAGTAATTAACAAACTGTAATTTATAATGCACTGTACAGATTTAAAGTGCATGCTTTGATAAGTTTTTGACAGTTGTACACACCTGTAAAATCATCACCCCAGTGAACGTGTCAGTCACCCTGAAAAGTTGGGACCCTTGGTTGCTCCCTACTTCTGCTCTTTCCTTCAGTGGAAATTTTAAAGAAATACATTAACTATAGAAATGTGAAACAGCAAGGTGTTCAGAGCCAAGTCTAGCTGGTGGGAGCTGTGTTGGGGGGCACTTTGGTGTTCTGTGTTCATTAGCACCTGATTCGTTGGCTGCGGTCCTCTGGTAAGGACTGGCCTCGGCCGCCCACACGTCTCCTGGATTTGAGCCTGCACGGGTCCCTGTGTATGTGTGTACTTTGGCCTGTGGTGGGGGCTCTGGTTATCCTTTCACCTGCTCCTCTGCCCGGTCAGGGTCAGGGCATGGCTCTAACTGGACTGTTTGCGTTTCTTGGCGTCACCTTCCCGCCTCCACACTTTGTGGTGGATTTCCTATGAGTCACACAGGCATGACTAAGTGTGGTGTGGACGCCTGCCTCCCCCAGTGCTGGCACACCATCTGTGGGGACATCCTGAAGGGACTGCAGCGGAACACACGTATCGGACGAGGTGGTGTGACTCGAGGCTGGGGAGGGAGCGCAGCAGGAAGGGTGTGTCTAACGTATCTTCTCGCAGAATTGAGTCTGTTGTTCTCAGCTTTCATGGTGGGACGTCTGCACCTCTGGGCTCTGATTGCTACATTTTTTCTCGCTATGCCAGATTCTTCATTGTAAGGGATCCCCGGTGTGGAGCTTTGCGCTACGGTTCTGGGTTCCCTTCCAGAGCTCGGAGGTAGGGCACTCGGTGCACGAATGTGCGTACACACGACACCAAGCATTGTGTCACATAGACAAAGGGAGGGTCGAACTCGGGGAGAAATTCTGGGGGTCCCTTTTCAGGATGAGCAAGAACAGGGTGTGCTGGACGCCACTAGAGCTGCACGTGGAGGGTGACGTCAGAGGCCTCCTCACCCAGCACGTGGTTTTCTTTTCTCTGTTGCCAAACGGTCTGCTCTTCCCGCTCCACAGCTGGCCTGCCTTAAAATGATAGCAGATGTCACCTAGCCTGGGTATTTAACAGCCTTTAAACTTCTTGACGTTGTCTACTCGTTCTAGGCTGTGAGGAATAAGGAATCATATTCAGAAACAAATTTGGGAGGAGTTCATTGAATTTCAGGAGTGACAAATAATGTTTTCATACATCACAACTGCATTGGCTGTGGCTTTGATTTTCTACTGTATCCTGTACCCCAGCCACTTCTTCCTTCCTTCATTCATTCAACAAACAGAGACAGCTTAACGTGTGGCAGGCGTCATGCTACCTTCCTGGGGATAAAACTGAACAGAACACAGTGCTACCCTCCAGAAACTCATAATCTTTGAGGGGAGACTGACTCAACCAGGATACGCCCTAAGCATCCACCTCCCTGAGGTCAGAGCCAGTTTCCAGTTAAGAAGTGTATAACTGCAGAGAGCACTGCAGGGGGACCCAGAAGGCCCGGTTCTGATCCTGCCTGCCCCTGCCAGCTAAGTGGCCTCAGTTCCCACTTCATAAAATGGGAAGTTTGAACTGAATAATCTCCACAGTTCCTACCCTTGCTAACATCTTAAAGCGTTTCTCATTCCAGAGACTGCATGGGGATCGAGAATAATACACACTGTGGATCTGAACACAAAGCTTAGGGGTCTCGTGGCCAGAGTAGGACATAAGATTCCACGTCCATCTGCTACAGTTACCCATGCATCGACTAGGAGTTCAGTCCTCAGAGTCCCCTTCCTCCGCCAGATTCCCCGTTAATTCTTCCAGGCAGTAGCTTCAGGAGATCTTGATGGCAAGTACTGATGCTTCTTCCCAATGTCTTGTTTGTGAGCCATGGGGCCTTCGCATTTCATGGGACTGAGCCTAAGGAATTTAAATAGCTCCAGTCTACCTAGCCCTTTAATGATAAACTGCTTTGCCTCATCCTCACTTACTCACAATTAAAATATACAATTTTAATTTACCTCATCTTCCAAAAATTTTCTTCCGCTAAGCCTGAGCTGCCTAGCATAGCTGTTGTTAAAAATATCCATCTTTCCCTCCATCCATCCATTCAATAAAAGTTTATGTTCAGTCCTAGAGAGAAATATGCTATGGTCCTTGGAATTCACAGCTCAGTGGGGAGAACAGATTTGTAAAAAAAACTGACCACATTTAGCAGGGCTTCCCTGGTGGCTCAGCAATAAAGAATCCACGTGCAATGCAGGAGATGCAGGTTCGATCCCTGGGTTGGGGAAGATTCCCTGGAGAAGGAAATGGCAAGCCACTCCAGCATTCTTGCCTGGGAAATCCCATGGACAGAGGAGGCTGACAGGCTACAGCCCATGGGGTTGCAGAGAGTAGGACACGCCTGAGCAACTGAACAGCAACAGATTGCGTTCAGCAAAGCTCTGCGTGCTGAGTGGCACTCTCACAGTCCTCCGCCAGTGGAGGCTGGCACTACCAAGAGAAGAGGAAGTGGATTTAAGAGAGAATATTTTTAGAGTTGTAGAAGCACTTAGACAATTTGTGGCAAAGGGAGAGACTATTTTTTGCAGAGAGTGTTTTCAATAAGCTGTTAATGTGTTGGGAAAACTGCATATTTAACTAATGCAGGTTTAACACTTCATGCTCAGCAGGAAAAAAAAAAAAAAGATAACCAGCCCTAGGAGAGCAGGAAGCACTTCTGCCTTCCTCTGCCCAAAGCCTTGTTGCTGGAGTGCACCCGAGGAGGGAGGTAGAGGCTGAAGGGCCGTCAGCTGATCTGGGGAGGGAGATCCATGTGTCTCTTGGAATGTGTGTGCAACCTGCTATTCTGAGTGTATTTAGTGTATAAAAAATCCTTTTTGTAAGATGTACCTTAATTACAAGTTAGTTAGTTCATTTGGCCTCTGTCTCCAAAGTATATCCTCCTTAGAGATTTTCAGTGGCGATTTTTAAAACTTGGAGACGTACAGACGATTGTGTAGACTTTTCACAAACTAAATACACCCCGAGTATTGAGCCACCCAGGCCAAAATGGAATATTACTATTATTGACTCCAGAACTCCTATGTCCTCTTCTATTACTATCCCCCAGGGGATAGTATAAATAAGCAGAATCATAGATTGTATGCTGTGCACATCTGGCTTCTTTTGGACTATGTGATATTTATGAGATTCATCTGTGTGGCAACAGGCAGTCATGTTTCATTCATTCTTGTACTGTATGGTATTCTACATGAGCACACCATAATTTGGAACAAAAATTCTGTTCTATCGATAAGCATTTGGCTAGTTCCAGTTTCTAGCTGTTACAGACAGTGTTGCTGTGAGCATTGTTGTATGTGTCTGCTGGTCAGTACACATCTCTGTTGGATATGATCCTGATGTGAATTGCTTGTCTAAGGTTGACCTAAGCATTAGTAGGTACCAACTGATGTTTTTCTTGAGGGTTGTACCAGTGCACACTCCCACCAGCAGGGTTTGAGAGCCCCAGTTGCCCCAACTCCGTTCTAACATTTGGTGTTTTTAGTCTTTTATCTTTTCTATTCTGATGGATAATTTTAACTTGATTTTGGTTTCATCTATTGTCTTGAGGACATATCCACACATAAGATGTTATGTTCTCTCAGAAAGTAGTTGAGAGCTCATGAATGTGGACCTCATCTGATGGGGGATGGATGTGATGGTGAGCAGTGGAGCGTGGGTTCCAGGAGAAAGTGCCTGCTGAGCTGATGGGAAGGGATGATAAGGAACTGGTCAGGGGAGGAGAGAGAAGAGCAGTTGAGCAAAGGACTGTAACCCCAGGCATGTGCAAGGCCCATAGTCTAGGGAGCACCTGGCAAGATATAAAGAGCTCCATGTCTAAAGCTGAGGGTGGGGATGAGAGATGGCTCTGCAGAGATGAGCAGGGACAGTTCATCACCCTTGGAATCAGATGAGGTTATTGTGCGGCAGGTGGACCACTAGCCACTTCTCTGAGCTCCCAGAGGGAGACCTCAGGCCCAGCCTAGTACGATGGTGTGTGGGTGTGGAGAGGAGGAAAGGGATGAGGGAGGAGCAGCGAACCTAGCTCACTGGCTCTCACCTTGGCTTGAGACCCCAGAGTCAGAGGAAGCCATGTGGGCATCAGAGAACCAGTGTGGAGAGCATCTCAGCTGTAGCCTTGACTGAGTGGTTCCGGCTTCTTCTCTCTCTGTTCAGAGCATCCGGTCTAAAGTGGAGCTGTCTGTCTGGGATCAGCCTGAGGATCTTAATCTCTTCTTCACTGCTACCTGCCAGGACGGTGTATCCTACCCTGGTCAGAGGAAGTGCGAGGGCCTGAAGATCGGGGACACGGTAAGTTCTCACCTCCTCATATGCTTAGACTTGTTAACATTGGTCATTGTGCTTTGGCTTCTGATAACTTTTGTGAGTTACTAGAGGCCTTTGGGAGTTTGTATTCTGTCTTCCACTCAGCCTTCTCTGTGCTGTGCCTTCAAGATGCAGGTGGACTTGTTAAAAACTCCAGTCGGTACACAGCCCTCAGTATATTGGCTTCCTCAAGTTGACATGGTACCTTTGGTGCCTTTAACTTGTTATTATTACCTTTGTTTGGCAAGGATTAAATTGGGTTGGGGGAGTGTAAGTGGAAACCTAAAAGCCCCTGCCTTCATTCCTCGTCTCCTGGAGCTTGCTCTGTGCCTTGGGTAGTCTGATCTGCACTTTCCCCTTCTATAAAATATGAAGAAAACCTTTCACCTCTTCTGATCTGATCAGATGGAATGGATAACTCTGTCACAATGAAGGGAGCATGGATTGCCTTGTCTGAATTTAAGTGGATATAATCAAACAGTGGGGAAGAAATATCGCATATGAAGATACATTCCAAGCTAAGGACTTGAGGGGGGGAGGAGGATATACAAGTGATGAGAACAGAGGTGAAACACTGGCTCAGAGGCAGGCAGAGCGGTGATGGAGAGCCAGCCACACTTCTAGAGACTTCTGCCACCAGAAGCACCAGACAGACTGTGAGATGCATTCTTTGCTTTATTGTCACTGTCAATGCTCAGAAAATGGGAAGGCAGTGAGGGTAAGTTCTCCTCTGTAATGAAAGAATCTGATTGGAGCCGGAAAAATTAGAGGGATCTTAAAGATCCATGACTGTATCTTCTGGGCTTTCATAAGCACTAATGATGGCCAAGGTGGAGATTAGCAGACATATCCTGGACTCCAGGGAAATGGCTCAGAAAGACATGGGTGGGGTCACACAGTTGCTTACACCGCAGTCTGGTCTTTTGGAGTTTCCTCATGTTCTGTAATTGATTCTGTCCCTCCTTCACCTTCCCAACTGCTCTTCACCCACTTTATGACCCACAAGCATACATCTCACCCATTCTAAATCTTATAGGGGTGCCTTACCCCAGCAAAGGGACAGTTCAGAATGTGGTATGAAAGTTCAGAAAGTGAAGGACTCTAATAACCAGATAACAAATCTTTTTCTAACTCAGGTTTTTTTTCCAAGTGTCTTTTTGATCTTAAAAAAAGGAGAGGGGGAGATTGAGCTAATCAAGTTGTCAGATAGTAAATTATTAAAATTTAAAAATGCTTATTTATGGCTTTTAGCTCAGAAGATATTCATAGAATAAGGTGATGTTGCTGTAACAGACTCCTATTCCCATCTTCCTATTGACATGAATAAATTTTGGAGAGAGTGGTTTAGTCTATACAAATAAAATATAGGAGTAGAATTGATGCTAATCCCTGTCTTATTTAGTAATAAGTCAAATTTTTAATATACATGGACTATTTGGGGAGAGAAAGCCCCATCTCATTAAAGTTGTACACCCAATAAAATTTTAATACTTGTCATATTTTGTAATATATTTATGCTGTTTTGATCAGTTGCAGTGATTAGTCAAATCCAGATGGTGTTTTTAAAAACATAAAAGCCTTACAGTCACCGAGTTTAAAGAGGCAATTATGAAATGTAGGAGGAGTCAGAACTAACCAGAAAAAATACATGTAAGTGGGTTCTGTAGATCTGTGGTGCAAGGGGTGTTTAGTGCAGCGTGTCAGGAAAGCCAACGAAGGATGCGTGAGACACACCCAAGGAACCCTTTGCTTGGAGAAATAGGTGCCGTGAAACTGAGGAGGCGAGGATGTACAGCACACACCAGGTGCCTGGGTGTCAAGATGTCTCTTGACGGTTTCTAATGACTTCCTAATCCAAAGGTAACATAGGTTGGCAATAGCATAGCTGGGCAGATGCATAGCTGAGTGAGTCTGCTTGCTAGGAGTGTTGATGACATCAGCTGGAGGAAGGCTTGACTGAGGTTCCTACTGTCTCCTGTCCGTGTTTACTACTGGTTTGAGGTTAACTCGTGGGAGAACTGCTTATCAAAGGTGGGAAGGTCACAAAGCTGGAGAAAATAGATTACTTACAAAGCAGGAAAACCAAGATTTAAGAACATTTTTCAAAATGAAGTGGAGTTGAAATCATCGGGATTAGTATCTTGCATTTAGTTCAGAATATTAATAAAATAGAGGGAACTTGGTTTGATAGTAGCTTTTAAGTAAAGGATCTGGTAGATTCTAATTCTCAAAGGCTCCACGTGAATAACTAGTGTTGCTTTAAAAAAAATATAATGCCAACTGAGGCTGCATTAATGGAACCCCGAGATAACAGTTTCACTTTTTTCTGTGCAGGTCAGACCGCATCTGGAGTTCTTTGTTCAGGGAAAGTTCTTTGACAGGGAAAGCAATGTCACGATGAGGTATCTAGAAACCAGGAAGGTCAAAAGAGCTAGTTTGTTGATAATAAAGTTGAAATAGCGGATGCAAGAAACTGAAGCTAGTTTATGCTGCCATATCAAGAAAGGGAAATTTATTGTAAGAATATTGGGTTCCTGATGGTCCATGCAGGAAGGGGGCCATGCAGTTAGTCTTGGAAAGGACTGAGAAGTGACTGGACAGAGTTAGCTCCATGTTCCTCACTGGGTTCCCTGTAAGGAAGGTTCACGTTGACAGATGAGAAAAGCTGAAGCACAGACTTCAGTCAGTTCCTCAGGTAAGCAGCCAGTAAGTAGCAGGGCAGAAGTTCAAGGCTCAGACCTTCTGGCTCTGGCACCAGTACCAGTGCTCCTCCCTACCCCCACCACCTTCCCTTGGCACTCGCTGCCCATCACTGTGTTCCATCACACCTGTCGCACCTGTCCAGAGGGCTCGCCTCAGTATGATCTCAAGGGCCAGCCTCTAGCAAGGGAGTACCTCCCCATGTGCTCTGCACACCCACCGTGGCTCAGTGCTGCCAGGCACCCTGAGATGTGAGATCACCCACAGACGGGCAGTGGACTTGCAACACTGTCCTAACTGAGTCCCCTCACTGCTCATAGCATCCTGACCGTGGGAATAGTGACGCGAGCTACCGTTTCCTGGGGATTTATAATGCACTCCATGCTGTGCTAGGGCTTTGCTGCCGGGTCTCTGCTGCTTGCAGCACCTGGGTCAGGTGCACGTTACGTCTCCATTTTATGTGAGAAAGACTGAGACTCCGGGGTGGGGTTGTGGGGTGGCGCTGAGGGACTTGCTGGAAGTCTGACTGCTGGTGAGCACGCACTCTAGGAGACAGCTGCAGCCACTGATGCCATAGTCCAGGTTTTTCCCTTAAACCTTGTGCACTTTGGAAAGTTTCAGAGAAGCGAAAGGTGTTATCAGCACCACTTTCATGTGGTCACTCTAGTGTACAGATCTTGTTTTTGCTAGGATATGTCAGCAAGATAAGAACATTGTCCAGAAGACAGGACAGGATTCTAAGCGGCATTTTTCTCACAAACGTGAACAATGTCAGATGTATTTGGATGGTTTCAGGAGCATTTGAAGCAGAAGAAGGAAGGGTGCTTCTCCCACACTCTCCATAGCATATCTATCCCAGCAGGTGAGCTGGAGCCTCCCTTGAGCTCTGAGGGGCCTTGACCCTGTTGAGACAGTGGCCCAAAGGCAGGCCTCCCATACTGGCTCCCTGTTTCCTCTCTCTGTCCAAGAGGCTACAGTCATGTGGCCCCTGGCTCTGCTGCCAGGGCTGTTAAGTTTTGTTTTCTGTGGAAGGAGACAGGCTGGCACAGAGCAGCAGCCACTCACCCATCATAACCGGACCAAGTGGTGCTGGCCAGGCCACCAGAGGTGAGCTCCTTGAGGGCCCTAGAGGCAGCAGAGGACAGAACCCAGGGCAAAATGGAAAGGTGGGGTCCTTGTTCAGAAATAACTTCAGATAGCAGAGTATTACACCTAAGCATGGGTTGTTCTGAGTGTGGGGTCCACCATGCTGGTGTGGCATGGAAACTGGGGGCCTCCCCTCAGCCCCCTTTTTGCTGATGGAGCCCCAAGGAAGAAAGGCCCCTCATCACAGGGGCCGCTATTTCAGCTGAGGCTTAGAGTTTTCCAGACATAGAAGAAGGTTTAGAGAATTGAAAGAGACACGTGTACCCCAGTGTTCATCGCAGCACTGTTTATAATAGCCAGGACATGTAAGCAACCTAGATATCCATCAGCAGATGAATGGATAAGAAAGCTGTGGTACATATACACAATGGAGTATTACTCAGCCATTAAAAAGAATACATTTGAATCAGTTCTAATGAGGTGGATGAAACTGGAGCCTATTATACAGAGTGAAGTAAGCCAGAAAGAAAAACACCAATACAGTATACTAATGCATATATATGGAATTTAGAAAGATGGTAACAATAACCCTGTATACGAGACAGCAAAAGAGACACTGATGTATAGAACAGTCTTATGGACTCTGTGGGAGAGGGAGAGGGTGGGATGATTTGGGAGAATGGCATTGAAATACGTATAATATCGTATATGGAACGAGTCACCAGTCCAGGTTCGATGCACGATACTGGATGCTTGGGGCTGGTGCCCTGGGATGACCCAGAGGGATGGTATGGGGAGGGAGGAGGGAGGAGGGAGGGTTCAGGATGGGCAACACATGTATACCTGTGGCAGATTCATTTCGATATTTGGCAAAACCAATACAATATTGTAAAGTTTAAAAATAAAAAAAAATAAAGAAGGTTTAGGAGGCCCCATTAGTGGTGAGTCCATGAGGGTATTGCCCTTTTGCAGGTGGGAAGCAGCTGAGGGGAGTGGGCTGGGGACGGAGGGGAGAGTGGCAGGGACAGAGGCAGGATCGGGCCGACTGGTAGGGCCCACATTCTAGTACGGTGTCTGGCTGTTATTCGGTAGGTGTTTCCTGTTCCTTAGCACCACAAGTTGGGAGGGCTGTGGGCAAGTCAGGAAACGGCGAGGAGGTGGGCAGGGGCACAGGGCACAGTGGAGAGGCGCTGGGTATCAACCGGAGAAGAGGAATTAGGGAGCGTAGACGGGTTATCACTACCATCAAGTGTCTCAGGGCCTGGCCTGTGGATAAGGACATGGCCCATGGGTTGTGGGGAGCCATGAGACAGCTGAGTTCAAGTGGCTTCCATGTGGGTCTCGCCTCTGTAACCAGAATTTCCTGCAGGGGTCAGGGTGATCAGGCAGCAGCTCCGTGGTTCCTTCCAACCAGAGGTTGTGGTTCCCTGACTGTCTTGTGTTCTCTGGGTAAGGGGTCTATTCAGAAAAGCAGGTGGTAGGGTTATTGTTATTCAGTTGCTAAGTTGTGTCCGACTCTTTGCCACCCCATGGACTGCAGCTCACCAGGCTTCCCTGTCCTTCACTGTCTCCCGGAGTTTGCTCAAACTCATGTCCATTGAGTAGATGGTGCTGTCCAACCATCTCGTCTTCTGTCGCTGCCTTCTCCTCCTGCCCCCAATCTTTCCCAGCATTGGGGTCTTTTCCAGTGAGACAGCTCTTTGCATCAGGTAGCCAAAGTATTGGAGCTTCAGCATCCGTCTTTCCAATGAATAGTCAGGGTTGATTTCCTCTAGGAGGTGTAGGGGGTAAGGGACAAAGGTGGTCCTCAGAGAAATAATCCTTAAATGAAATCTTGAAGTCCCGAATCTAGTGATTTCCATTTTTCCTCCCAACATCAACCAAGGCTGAGTGGGCCTGGCTCCTGGAAGTTGGTTTTCTCGTGAACGGGCTTTGACACATCAGTATGCAAGTGGCCTGCTGAGCGGCCCTCACTAATGCCTGGTACAAAGGACCCTGTGAGCCTGTCACAGGCTTCCCACGGCGTCCCCTCTACTGTCCCCTCCCCTGGGGCTCTCCACCTCGTGTCCGGGCCCATTGTCTTAGTGAGCTCCTAGGAGCCTTGGCATCTGCACAGCCTGGATTCGGTGGGCCTGAGTGGGGGTTGGGCAGCCCCTGGGAAAGGATGAATCAGGCCAGCAGCCCCAAGGCGGGAACCAGGAGCATCTCAATGAGGTTCAGATAACAAGGCTGGGCAGAGGAAGGGCTGCTGTGCGCGTGACCATCCTCTGGAACCTCAGAGTGGAAAGCAGAGAATCTCCAGAACTGGGGGCCTTCACCGTCAGTCCACAGTGGTCGCAGAAGAGGAGCCTCATTCCGGCCACCTGACAGGCTCGCTGGATTCTTTCCTGATCCTTCTGGGAAATGGACTCTGAGGGGAGGGGTGGCAGAACAGATTGACTCTCTGTTCCCAACGTGCTTTTTATAGCATTCCTGTGCCCAGCAGGACCTGAAGCTTGGCTGAAACTGAGCCATTCTCTGGTTATCAGGTGGCCAGGCAGACATTAGGCCGCATGGGGCCCGACAGTGAGGGCCTTGGTTGGACCAGAGCTTGGCTGGGGAAGGCCAGCAGGACCTGCTGAGAAGCCAGGCCTTCCTGCTCCTCCAGCCGGGCAGCCTGGGCAGACAGCAGGTGAGCATTTCTGAATCCTGGGTGGTTGGCTGCCAGCACTCATTGAGGGGCTTCACCTTTCCACTTCCTCCTGGTAAGTCCCAGGAGATTTAATCCCCTCTCTTGCTACTTAATTCCATGATGCAGGCAAGTTTTCCTGGGGGAAGGTTATGCTTACAGATGGACACTACCCACAGTCTTGCAATAATTAAATGCCTTGGACTCTTGGTCCAGGCTGTTTCTTTGTAACTTTTTTCATTTCTGACCCCCAGCTGCCTTTGCAGGGAGCAGAGCTTTCCTTTACTAAGTCCAGCAAAGTTGTTCCCCTGGGAAGCACTAGGCTTCTCTCTGAGCCTCAGAAGGAGGGATGTTCACCTCCACATTCTTGGTGCCCTTGGCGCCTTGGTCAGGTGCAGCCTCCTTGTCCTTCCATTAGCACTCAGCTTACCCCCAGCCCAAGGCTGGGAGATTTAAAGAAACCTCTGGTCACCCCTTGGGGGGTCCCCACCTATGGTCCCTGTGTGAGCTGGGCCTCTCCCTCTGAACCCAGCTCTGGACACCCGACGCCTGCCTCATTCTCTCCTTCTAGGAGGTCATGTGCCAAGGTGAGCACAGGCCTAGCCCCACCCCTCCCCAGCTGTGTGAGCATCACTAAGCCCCCTGGGCCCACCAACCAACCCCGCTTTCTCTCTGGTAAATGAGGATGCCCCCTCCTAGGGCGTGTAAATGAGATGCTCATGGAAATACCAAGCACGGTGCCTGGTACGTGTAGTACTCAGCAGCTGGTAAAAGTTAGGCAGATTGCAGTATCCTGGGTGGGTCCCCATCTTAATTCCTTACCTGGAGAGCCCCGCTGTACCTGAGGGCCTTGGAAGTTACTCTTGAATTTGCTTTCGTCAGTCTTTCCCTTTGCCCCTCCCACTGCCCACGTGGAAGTGGGGGTGGGCCAGTCCCAACTATCTGCAGCTGGCTTGGTCCTCCCAGCTTCCTGACCCTGGCTCGTGGCCATTGTCCTCAATTCATGTGTCCGGCAGCATGTCCTGTGACACCCCTTTCCTGGTGCTGACTCCTGCTGTCTTGTTGCCAGCAGGACCCTCTCCAGGGCCTGGGGAGCTGGGTCTCCTGCTCAGTCTCACACTCTCCCCCTCCCACCCTGGGGGGGGGTCCCTGGGTGTCACGGAATCTGAGGGAAGGCCTTTTAGAATTAGTAATGGTCCCAAAGTAAAAGGGATCCATAGAACGTTAAGAAAATTATATTTTGAGAGTTTTCCGAAAATATACCTAAAGAGTATGGAGTAAAGCAGGTAATTGATGACTTTTTAAAGAAATCAGTTCTTTTCCAACCCAGATAGTAGAATTAACAACAACAGTAGCTAAAAGTGGTTCCTAACTTGTTTTGAGCTTCCAGAATGTTCTGAGGAGCCTTTTGAAAAAGAAAGACATCTGGGCCAGGCAGTGGGTCAGTTTCTGGAGTGGGTCCAGGCCTCTGTCCATTTAAGGGAGAAGGACTCAGGGTATTGTCTGGCCAGGTGTGCCAGCTACCTGTCTGGAGATTTCTGCAGCGCCACGCATGGAGGGCAGTGCTAGATGGTTCTCACCACACATCGTGAGAGGGGAAGTGGTGTCATGCTTGACTTCCTGGGAGAATCACAGCGAGCAGTGTCTTTCCTTTCCTCACATCCCAGCCGTGTGGGCAGCTAACAGGCATCTTTCCTCCATTGTGATCTGCCATCGAGGTCCACCTTCCTACCTGTTTCCATGGCAACTCATAAGCAGCTCAGGAGTTGGCAACATGCTTTGCATGCTTTGTTTAAATAAGAAAAAGTCTGTCCACATGTATCCCTGGTGACTCAGATGGTAAAGAATCTGCCTGCAGTGCAGGAGACCTGATTTTGATCCCTGGGTCGGAAAGATCCCCTGGAGAAAGGAATGGCTACCCACTCCAGTATTCTTGCCTGGAGAATCCCAGTGGACAGTGGAGCCTGGTGGGCTAAGTCCATGGGGTCACAAAGAGTTGGACATGACAGAGCGACTAACCGTCTCACTTTTTCTTTCACTTCTAAATACAACCTCAGGGCCGTGGGCTGATTGTGAAAGACACGGTTGTGGGCACCAGGCAGAGAGAAACTGGGATGAAGGGAGGCTCAGGTGTGTGTGTGAGGAGACAGCTAAGCTGGAAGGGACCCAGGGGTAATCTGTCCCTTCTCCAGCAGGGGAGGAGGCACCTCTGCAGGAGAGTAGGCAGCTGCCAGGGCTGCTGGGCCCCAGGGCCCCGCGTGCTCAGGTAGCATGTCTAGCTTGGCCCAGACGAGGTGCCTGGTAAATTGTTGAATATTTTGTTGACTTTCAAGATGGAGATGAGGAGAGGATAGGATAGAAGTGAAAAGAAAGGGGAGAAAGAGAACCATGTAACCTTGAGTGAATCTTTCTACCTTCCTGTGGAAGCCTTTTTCTTCCAGGGTGTGAGGATTCAAAGAGATAATGAACATTAACGAACCAAGCACGATGCCTGTCAGATGCTGGTGCCTGAACACACCCTTCCTGGGTAAAGGGAAGGGCTTGCTGACTTGGGGCCTCATCCTCCTCGGGTGGCTGGAGTGGCCTCCCTGCGTGTGGGCAGGGGCCAGATTTGATCCCAGCTCTGCACTGAGGGCCTTGGAGGAACTGTGCTCAGGCCCCTGGGTGATGGGGAGGCCAGTACAGGGAGCGGGAGGCCCAGTCACGCCACGGCCACAGCATCCCCTCTCTTTCTCCTGCCCAGGCGTCCTTTGAGGTGTCGGTGGAGGCCCGGAGCTGCCCCAGCAAGCACGTGCAGCACACGTTCACCCTGCGGCCCGTGGGCTTCCGGGACAGCCTGGAGGTGGGGGTCACCTACAACTGCAGGTGCGGCTGCAGCGCGGGGCTGGAACCCGACAGCGCCAGGTGCAGCAGCAACGGGACTTACGTCTGCGGCCTGTGTGAGTGCAACCCCGGCTACCTGGGTACCAGGTGCGAGTGCCAGGAAGGCGAGAGCCAGAGCGGGTACCAGAACCTGTGCCGGGAGGCAGAGGGCAAGCCACTGTGCAGCGGGCGCGGCCAGTGCAGCTGCAACCAGTGCTCCTGCTTCGAGAGCGAGTTTGGCAAGATCTACGGGTCCTTCTGCGAGTGCGACAACTTCTCCTGCGCCAGGAACAAAGGTGTCCTCTGCTCAGGTAGGTGCCCCCGCAAGCACTGTTGCTCTGAGCCAAAGCGTGCCTTTTACTGATTGCCATGGTTCTGCTGGGAGCAAGCGAGGGCCAGCCTTGGGGTGGCACCAGCATGTTGAATACAAAAACAAGAGACAGCGCTGCTGCGTTGTCTGAGGGACTCTCAGGGTTGGCGGGGTCTGCGGTGCGTCCTTCAGGACTCACCCACACAGCATTCCTGACTTGTAGATGATCAGCCTCTTCTTGATCGCCCTGGGGACAAGGAGCTCCCCGGAGATGGTAGTGATTATTCCTTTATTAGACATCCATTCATCACCTATGGGCTTCCCTGGGCTCAGCTGGTAAAGAATCTGCCTGCAATGTGGGAGACCTGGGTTCAATCCCTGGGTTGGGAAGATCCCCTGGAGAAGGGAACAGCTACCCACTCCAGTGTTCTGGCCTGGAGAATTCCATGAACTATACAGTCCATGAGGTCAG
>NW_011494604.1:2881792-2887259 GCF_000754665.1 Bison bison bison | reverse complement strand
CAGGGCTGCATTCCTTCTCAGAGTTCTAAGGGAGAATCTGTTCCTTGGCCCTCTCCAACTTCCAGAAACCCATCTGCATTCCTTGGCTTGTAGCACCTTCCTCTGTTTTCACAGCCAGCACTGAAACATCCTCACATCTCTCTCTGACCTCTGTTTTGCTCTGATGCTCTTTGCCTCCCCCTTATAAGGAGCCCTGCAGCTGCATTGGACCCACCAGATAGTCCAGACCAGTCTCCTCATCTCAGGATCCTTGACTTAATCACATCTGCAGGGTCCCTTCTACCCTGTAAAGTAACACTGATACAAGTTCCAGGGATTAGGCTCTGCATATCTTTGAGGGCCATCCTTCTGCCTCCTACAGGTATGATTTGAAAGTTTTCTTTTATATCAAACAAAAAATTGTTTCTTAGTCACTTCCACTGGTGGGTCACATTTTAGGCTTCCCTTTTCCATATGGCAACCTGCTAAAACATCTGAGAACTTCTTTGTGTTTCTCTGTTCTCTTTTCTTTTTTAATTTTCAAAATATTACAATTTTTTGTTCTCTTTTCTTAACCCAAACTAGATACCAGGTCTCTTCCTGCTTTGAGGCTCTGTCATTTTGTTCAGCACGCTTCTCAGAATCAGGCAGGTTACTTGTCATCTGGGTAACAGGGGCTCAGCCCCAGGTTCAACTAACATTTGCTGCCTGTGACCTGAACTTTCCACTTTCATAAACACCTCCTAACAACGCTCACCTTTTCTTTTCTATTAAACAATTACATTGTACGGTTGAACTTAATTTTAACTTGACTACCAAAAGTTGAAGATTAATATTTGAATGAACTGTAGCAAAGCCAAGTTTTTGTTGTGTCACATCTGAGCACTGAAGTGTTTGAATCTAAGCAAAGGACTTTACATGGATTACAGTTAAGTGGAAGTTTGGCAGTTCCCATTCTGGGAGTGGCACTCTGGTGAAACACTGTGTCCTTTAACACGTCTCTTAAAGGTCAGTCTGTCCAACACCATGCCACCTACAGATCGAGTGAACAGAACAGTTTTGGGCAAGATTATAGTTTCTTCTACTACCTCTTATTCTCTTATATGTTCTGTTGCTTCCAGGATCCCTTCTTTGTGAATGGTCTCCCAGTGGTGAAGTGTTGATTTAGAAGGAACATGGAGTGTGGCAGGGAAGATGAAGCACAAACATGTAAAGTGAATCAGATCATAGAAACCATCTGTCCCTGTGGGAGGAGTAACCCCCATTCTGTCCACAGGAGAAACAAGTGCAGATGGTAGCACAGGGGAGGATAAGCCAGTGAGGTCTCCAGGGGCAGACCACACTGTGAGACACATACATGGGTGTGGCATGCTCAAAATTGGAAATGTTCTAGAAAGTGTAGGACGTATGGTGTCGTAGAAGAGTCAGCTAACTGATAGGGTCTGGATTTGATGTGCTGAACAGGCAACAGGGATCCGCTCTTCCTGAGGGGTTGGATGGTTCCCCTGGATCAGCAGAAAAGTGCTTAGGATCAGGCAGGCCTGGGCCTGACTCCAGCACCACCATGGGCTGCTTGTGTCCCTCTGGGCACAGGACTTTAGTGAGCAGTAAGAGAACGTGTCTAAGCACCTAGCACATTGCCTTGCTGACTGCTAGCTCCTCTAAGAATCAGGGCCACACACTCCTGGGAGCTGTAGTCGCTCCCAGTGTGCACACGGGGCCACCTTCCCCATGAGTCCTGCATGGCGGGATGGACAGACTGCCGCCACAAACACTCTAAGATACCTGACTGTGTCTGTAATTGGCTTTCAGCTAGTTTTTTTTTTTTTTAAACAAATTAGCAAGTATTATCGTGGAATGCTGTCCTTTCCCCTCAAGTGCCAAAAATGCGCCGGTGGGAGACTCTCACGTGTCCCCGAGTGAGGAAACAGGAGGTTAGAGATGCTTTGGGGCTCCTGCCTGTGTGGTATGTTGAGTCACTAACTCCTCTGGGTTGCTGAGCTGGATGTCTTCTGTTCCCTCATAGGAAAATTTGAAAAATACAGGGGAGTCGATGGAAGTGTGGTCAGTCTGAGCTGTCTGTCTCCTTCTTGGTGACCAGGATTAATTTGGACCATCTGGTGAAGCAGACAAGAAACTTCTTTTACCCTCTGTGTCCTCAGTCAAGAGAATGATTCCAGCTAGCTGGAGGATTATTCTTAGGTCTAGAATATTCTGAAGGGAAAGAAAGAAGTTGTTCATCATTCCAGCATTCTTATTTTAAGAGGTCTCCCATCTAAATTTTTTTCTAAATGTATATGTGTATGCACTTTTGTATCTTGCTTTTTTTTTTCTTATATTATATCCTAAGAAGCACCTGAAGTTGAATTACTTGAACACAGCAATGATTAGAAGAACATTTGGCTGTCTTTCCACTGCATCTCCAATTAGCCGCCTCCATCCCTTCACTTTCTGGCTCAGACAATAAAGAATCCCCCTGCAATTCAGGAGACGTGGGTTCAATCCCTGGGTCGGGAAGATCCCCTGGAGAAGGAAATGGCAACCCAGTCCAG
This sequence comes from Bison bison bison, assembly GCF_000754665.1. NCBI lineage: Eukaryota > Metazoa > Chordata > Mammalia > Artiodactyla > Bovidae > Bison > Bison bison. Next base: position 2,884,728 of record NW_011494604.1, on the reverse strand, counting down.
TATTCTTGCCTGGGAAATCCCACAGACAGAAGAGCCTAGCGGGCTACAGTTTATGGGGTTGCAAGAGTTGGACCGACTTAGCAACTAAACCACCACCCCTTCACTTTGAAAGCAATAGCTAGTTGAAGCTATCCAAGTCTTTCTGGAGACAGTAGTTTGTAGGTCAGGAGTGTGGGTGATGTGAGGTCATCCAGGAAGGATGCCCAGCTCCAGGCAGGACCCATCCGCATGCATGCAACCCTGCCTGCCCATCCATGTACTGCCCAGCTCCTCGTTGCTTGTCTCACAAGCACTCCAGCTTATTCAGGAGGCAGCAGCGGGTGGGTGAGGGGTCCACCCACAGTTCTTGTTCCCGAGGTCAGCTTGGGGCTCCCACTCTGAAATTGAGTCCTTTGGTTTCAAGCTCTCAGATCACTGTTATGTTTGGGGTTTTGTGGGCGAGAAGTCTTATTTCTCAACAGCCGTTCTGGTCTTGAAGATGCTGACTCAGAGACTCACAAGCAGCTGACTTCAGCATTCTCTCAGCCCTTCCCCCTGCAGCCAGGCCTGCGGGGGCCGTGAGGTTGTGATCCACCTTCAGACACGGCCTGAGGCAGAGCCAGGCCAGAGCCGATGGGGACGTCCTGGAGAAGTTCTTCCACTTCTCCCAGGTCTTTTCACCTGTAAGAGGCTTCTGGTCCTTACCCCCAACCAAGACACAGGACCGAGGGTCAGGCAAGAAGTTACAGGTTTGAGACGTGTTATACATCACAGAAGTTAGTAGTGAAGGAAACCGGACTAAGGTCTGGAAGCAATTGAACATCTTGGTTATTACTTTTGTGACACACTGTCATGGGAATGTGTGTGGATCCAGGGCTGCTATTCCTCCCTCTGGTTTCTAGAGGCAAAATAACTCAGAGTGGTTCTGTCCACAGACCAATCCTGTGAGTACAGAGAGAGCCACAGGGCCATTGTGAGGGTTTCTGTTCCTTTGAGTCTCCTTAAGTGTTGACCCTTCAGAATCGCTCTGTTAATAGAACATGTGGACATGGTCTGTTTAGTTGTTTTCAGTGTGATTAGAGGTTATTGTGCAAACTTTGTTATTCTTTGCTGGTTTCTGTACCCAAACAGTGCATTTCCTGGGATTTGAGTTACTCTGCTGTGGTAAGCTGTTGAAATCATCCCAACCCTAGTGCTTTCAGCAATCTCTGTTCTTAAAATGCCTGCACTGCTGAGTCGCTCAGTAGTGTCCGACTCTTTGAGATCCCATGGACTGTAGCCCGCCAGTCCATGGGATTCTGCAGGCAAGAATACTGGAATGGGTTGCCATTCCCTCCTGCAGGGGATCTTCTCAATCCAGGGATCGAACCTAGGTCTCCCACGTTGTAGATGGATTCTTTACTGTCTGAGCCACCAGGGAAGCCTGCACTGGGATATGTGGAATAATTTACTGAAAGCTTACTTCTTGGGTTTCATATACTGAGAAAATTTATATCAAATAGGATATAGAATTTTGAACAGAATGCTTTTGGTCTTGTGATTGTGAGATCATGGAAGTATATCTAAGTATTTTACTTCATATTTTACTTCATCTAATAGGTTATTTGGGCAATTAAGGCAAGTAGAGGTCAAGGGGCAATTGCATTATTCTTCCAGACGTAAAAAAATGGAGAGTTGCATCATTCTGAGTGGCCAGAACCAGTGTCCAAACAGAGATTCCTGGTCTGGGCTGATGGTTTCCAGAAGGTTTCACAAGGTTGTATTAAACCCTTCCTGTTAAAAGCACCTCTGACATTATGGCCTGCTTCTAGACTTATTGATTCTTGCCAAATGAAACACCTCCCATGGCAACAGTTATCCGGATATGTTTATAAAGTGCTTCTCCCTCTGTTTATACTATTTTCTTTAGAAATATAATTTTCACACTCAGAGTAAGTGTCCTAGTGGCCATCTCTGGAGCTGTGGTCCCAGCTCTACCTTCTGTCACTGCATTGCAATTTCAATTTCCATAAATGACTTACAGGATCTTCTGGAATGTGGCTCCATGACAGAGGCCTCAAAAAGTACCTTTTGAATGAACCCAGATTTGACATATTTAATTTCTCAAGAAGAAAGGGGCTCTTGGTGGGATTACTACCACTGCGTGCCTCAGGTGAGACAGCCTAGAAAATTCTTCACATCTTTTCATGTGTATTAGCCTCTATTCAGTTTCTTGATGGTTACCTGGATGCTTTTTGCAAATACAAGGAGGAACTATATATGAGTGTGAAAATTCCATCCTTATCTTGCTCAAGTTCATTTGAAAAAACAGCAAAATGTAGGGCTCAGTCAGTCATATAAGCAAATGATGTACCTTTCAGACTGGCCAGGTGAAGCAGATGAGCTGGACTGCTCAGCTCTGGAGTCATCCAGCATCTTGCAGCCTGAGGCTGGAGAAAGCTCTTTCAAAAACTGTCATGTAGAAGTATCCGATCTTAGTGCAGCTGCAGACACTGAGGCGGTGATCTCTCACTGAGGTCGTTTCGTTTTGGGTAGAGTGCTGCATTCATCCCATTGAGGAGCTCAGTGAGCATTCCTCACGTGCCAGGTTTTTACCGGGTGCCAGGGGTACAGAGTTGGAATTGCTCACAGTACTGAATTAATTTTTAAATGTTTGTTCTCACTAGAATTTTCCACTCCTCAGAAATTTTCTGGGTTAGAGGAGTGAGGATATGAACCGCTTAAGCTTCTACCTTCACCGTCCAGACTTGTGTTAGATGTTGAAAATTAAGCATGTCGGCAGGCCGTGTGGAGAACCTGCCTTGTTCCATGCTCTGGGCTCTTGTTCCAACTCTGGGAATTGAGTTTTCTTACTGCTCTTCTCACTGCTCAGTTCGGTTCAGTCGCTCAGTCATCTCCGACTCTTTGCGACCCCATGAATCGCAGCACGCCAGGCCTCCCTGTCCATCACCAACTCC
>NW_011494604.1:2880877-2881692 GCF_000754665.1 Bison bison bison | reverse complement strand
TCCCTCCAAAGAACACCCAGGACTGATCTCCTTCAGGATGGACTGGTTGGATCTCCTTGCAGTCCAAGGGACTCTCAAGAGTCTTCTCCAACACCACAATTCAGAAGCATTAATTCTTCAGCGCTCAGCTTTCTTCACAGTCTAACTTTCACATCCATACATGACCACTGGAAAAACCATAGCCTTGACTAGACGGACCTTTGTTGGCAAAGTAATGTCTCTGCTTTTGAATATGCTATCTAGGTTGGTCATAACTTTCCTTCCAAGGAGTAAGCGTCTTTTAATTTCATGGCTGCAGTCACCATCTGCAGTGATTTTGGAGCCCAAAAAAATAAAGTCTGACACTGTTTCCACTGTTTCCCCATCTATTTCCCATGAAGTGATGGGACCAGATGCCATGATCTTCGTTTTCTGAATGTTGAGCTTTAAGCCAACTTTTTTACTCTCCACTTTCACTTTCGTCAAGAGGCTTTTTAGTTCCTCTGCACTTTCTGCCATAAGGGTGGTGTCATCTGCATATCTGAGGTTATTGATATTTCTCCCAGCAATCTTGATTGCAGCGTGTGCTTTATCCAGCCCAGCGTTTCTCATGATGTACTCTGCATAGAAGTTAAATAAGCAAGGTGACAATATACACCCTTGACGGACTCCTTTTCCTATTTGGAACCAGTCTGTTGTTCCATGTCCAGTTCTAACTGTTGCTTCCTGACCTGCATACAGGTTTCTCAGTGCTCAGATCCCAGAAATATCTGAAGCAGCAATTTACCAGTGACTGTGAAAACTGGAGTAATCTGGACATTGGACCTCACCTTACT
>NW_011494604.1:2876287-2880777 GCF_000754665.1 Bison bison bison | reverse complement strand
CTACCCTTGTCTCTCTACTTAGAAAGGGAAGTGTGCAGACAGGGGAGCCTGTGATGTGGACTCTGCACATGCTTTTGAACTTCAGGCTTGTGGAAAGGCACCCGGTAATGGAATTTGGCTTGTGAAGGAAATAATGAAACTTTAAAAACAAAGGAAAAGCCTAAGAAAACCATGAAAATGCCAAAGATAAAATCTTAATCATGTATAGAATTGGGTGGCATTAACTTTTTGATATTATGGAATAACATATTAGGAAATTTTCTGTTCTTAGTTAAGTTGAAAACAATGAGAGACCTCTGGTGACTAAAATAGTTATTCTTAGAGCTACTTTGGTTTCCTTTCTTCAGTGTTGAGCTGTCACTTTTGAGTTTAGTCTTGATTTTGGAAACTGTTATATAACTGATGGTAAGTCTCTGCTGCTCAGTGCTTTGGGTGGGGTGTGGCAGGATTGGATGGAGCCCTGTTTTCCTTTGGGGTAAGTGTTCTTAACTGTCAAACACTGACCTAAGAACTCCACCCAGATCCAGACTCTCCCTGCTGTCTGGAAGTTGCTCTAAGTGAGTTCAGCCTCCTGAAATTTTGTGTCTTGTTAATGAAAGGTCGACCGGGGTCTGTTAGTCTGACTTCCATCAAAGCCATTCGACTGACACTGTGTTGCGGTGAAGGAAAGCACAGTGTTCATTGCAGGTGCCAGGCAAGGAGACTAGGCAGCTCATGCTGGAAAGACCCTTAACTCCCCAAGGACCGTCACAGAAGAGTTTTTAAAGGCCACGTTAGGGGTGATGGTTGCAGGGAGCCTGACCAGCTTGTGAACATTCTTCTGATTAGGTTATGGTGAAGTAGTAGCATGAATTTTTTTTTGAATTTCAACTGGTCTGGCGTCTACCATCATCATGCAGTCAATTTTCTCTACTTGGTGGGGGCTTTAGTTTCTGCAAAACAGCTCAGGGATATGACTCAGGATGTCAGTAGCCCTTGAGGAGGAGCTAAGGGTCCTTGACTTGGTTTTATGCCTAAGCTGTTATTTTGCTTTTCTTGACTGCATTTCTTTGTTTCTGCATTTTCTCACTTCTCTGATTAAATTTCCTCTTTGGAACTTGGGGGAGGCCTCAGAGGAGGCTAAAGCTTTTCTACAAACAAGAGTCAGAGGACACAGGGCAGAAGGAAGGCCTATCCCTGGAAGGCCCCTCGGACTTGTTGTCTTCTGGACATCTTCCTGAGCCCTTGCCTATTGCCCTCTGACCCAGCAGACGGGACCTCCTATCACCCCAGTCCACAAACCCCAGCCCCAAAGTCTTGACCAGGTGACCCATCATCCTTAAGCTAAAGGAATATACTTCTCAGGTTGCTATTTTATGTTGTTTGACATTGCAGTATTGGCCTTTAGGCAAACATTGTAACAATGCAAGGAGAATCTACTTTAACACACTTTTTAGTATCTTGAGGTGTTTTTCCTTGGAAACACACTGAGGCTAATTTGTACTCTCCATAAGCAAGCATGAAATAGTAGGATTATTTGCATCTCCTGCGTTTCCTGCCACCACCAGACACACACACACACACACACACACACAGCTGCCTATTACCTGCACTGACCGTTTGCATTGTGGGAAACTGAGGCCCAGAACCTGGACTAAATCACTTTATGATTCTTGGTTATAGATTCAGACTTGGGGAACCTTGCAAGTAAATAGTTAACCTTGTTTCTACTGAATTTTGCTCATTTTGACTAGCTTGAGACCCTTCCCAAATCTATTACCAGTTCAGCCCTTCCTGCCACCACTCAAGCATGTAGCCCACAATTTTCCAAGTCTTCCCTAATAAGTACGCTTTATTTTGGTCAAAATTTTAGGAAACATTTAGTCTCTGTTTTGCTCAGTGAGTTTTCTCTGGGTTGCATAAGGAGAGCACACACCAGGCTAAAGGACACTCGTGGACCAGGAGGCCAGCCGAGGCGCCCGGTTTTATGACTGTTACTCGAGAGGCACAGACCATTCCCCTTAGTAGCCATTGAGTGTCTGGCTATTGTTATTGATTAGACTGGACCCACTTTTCCTTAAATGAGCCTTTGTTAGCCTGTTTTAATTTATAAAATGCTCTGAATGATCTCATTTGGTTGTTTTCCTCTACCGGGAGTTGGAGGTGGCTGTTACTGATCAGGCCTGTGGGGGAGACTGTGGCCGAGAAGATTGGCATGTTGGCCATGCTCCCCACTGGTGGTGGTTGGCCCAGAGCCTTGACCTAAGAAAAGCCCACCTACCCTAACCCTCAGGGGATTCTCTTCTCTTGGCAGCTGCTTCCTGCCATCTTGTGGCTTGGCTGGGCTTCTGGCAGCCAGGCTTCAGCGTGGCCCACTCTTGTCACATGCCACACCGACTCTGTCTATCAAGAGTGCTACTCCAGGCTCTGAACAGTGGCCAGCTGAGGATGGAATATGGCACCTGTTCACCAGCCGCAACAACATGACAGCTTTCCAGGTTGAAAATAGTCACCCTCTCATCCTGTCGCAGTGACCAGAGGAAAGGGGAGAGAATTCACGTCTCCCCAGATGCGGTTGGCATTTCCCCACAGTGCCTGCCAGGCAGATCGGGCAGATTAAGCCAAACTTGAGAAGTTGATCTGGGGCACCTCTGTTTCTCTTGGCCTCAGGCCTTCTGTTTTTCTTTCTGAGTCAGCATTCTTGGGGGCCTGTGAGGACTCTGGTTCATTGCATTCAGCTGATTACATACTCCTTTGAAACTGGAAAGGTGAGTTCATTAAGGAACTCGGGATTTTCCATCTTCTCTCCATGGCCTGAATCTCCCTGTAATCGATAGAGTTGGGTCAGACACCAAGGCCTTTCCTTGGTGCCCTCGTGTGAAATGCAGCAGTAATAAGAGGGACTTGGCAGCTGGGCACCAGCATGGAGAAGTCAGGTGCTAGGACCAGAAAGGCAACGATGTCCTTTGAGAGGGCTCTGCTGCCTTTGACAGTGGAGTCTTGACTTTCTAGCCAGTGAAAGTGAAAGTCGCTCAGTCATGTCTGACTCTCCGCAACCCTGTGGACTATACAGTCCATGGACTTCTCCAGGCCAGAATACTGCAGTGGGTAGCCTTTCCCTTCTCCAGGGGATCTTCCTAACCCAGGGATCAAACCCAGGTCTCCCACATTGTGAGCATGTTCTTTACCTGCTGAGCCACAAGAGGAGCCCAAGATACTGGAGTAGGTAGCCTGTCCCTTCTCCAGAGGATCTTCCTGAGCCAGGAATCAAACCGGGGTCTCCTGCATCGCAGGCAGATTCTTTACCAACTGAGCTATCAGGGAATCCCTGTCCAGCCTGAGCTATCCTCTTTAAGTAATCTTGAGGTTTGGGAAAGTTTAGCTTAAAGCAGCAGTGCCTTGTTTGCTTAGTAGTGGTTGCATTTCACCGCTCATATGCAGAATGCAGCATGCAGTCCAGCAGATGTGGGCAAAGGGTGAGGGGCTTATCAGGGCCTCGCCTATTGGGAAGCAGCGTCAGCTGAGCTTGTCAGGGCTGGTTCATTGACACTAAGCCAAGGACAGAGGAGCAGCCGATCCCAGGACTGAGGATGCGTCATTGTTCACATCTCCGAAGAGCCTTTTGCTGGAGAAATCTGAACAATGTGCAGTCACGGTAGTGAGTGCAAAGCCTGTGACTTCTGCTTGACCACAGCCATGTGTTGCCATAGGAAAGAGTTTCTCATTTTTATTTCTCGTGTCATCCTGCAGTCTCTGTTTTTCTTGGGCATTTGTTGAGAATTTGAAATATTTTGAGAGTGATGTTTAAACATCAGTAATACTCCTTTTCCTTTTCTAATTTCCAGTATCAGATATCTTCTCCAGGGTTTCAGGTTTGTCCTGATGGCGTTCACAGCCTCCAAGAGCCAACAACATATTCTGAGCATCTACTGTGTACCTGACACCATGCTAGGCATTGGGCAAGCAAAAATAAAACACCGCCTTTGATTTTGTATGGGTTTGCAGGCTAATGAGATGTGTCACATGGGGAAACAAATGTATCTGTGTGATAAGTGATGTGTACTATACTCTCCCCGTTAACTATTCTAGTTGACTTAAGAACATGCTCAGGACTCTAAATAAAAAAAAAAATAGAGAAAGAGAAACCCTTAACCCCTGATCCCCCTCACTGTGAGCTCCTCTCCTCCATTCTCACAGCCGTATTCCTCAGAACATTCGTCTGCACCCACCGACTACATGAACTACCTCCCAGGCAGCCCTCACCTCAGTCCAGTTCAGATTCAGCCCCACGATTCCACCAGAGCAGGTCTTCCAGGCCCCATATGGCTGTGTCCTGCTATGTCTAAGGCTTATCAGCCCTCGTCTTGACCTGAGTGTTGAATAGCAGCTGAACGCCTTTCAGTGCTGGGATTGTCTGCGGCACGGCTTAGCCATCTGCTCCTCTAGAGTGTCCCTCGGGCATTTCGCTGTGCCCACACCTTCAGTCACCCTTAAGTTGCTCGGTTGCTCAG
>NW_011494604.1:2862914-2876187 GCF_000754665.1 Bison bison bison | reverse complement strand
CGGTTGCTCAGACCTGCTTCCAAGCTCCCTTCAGCTTTGTATGTCTTAAATGCACCTCAATCTCAGGACGTTTCAGACTGATTTTATGATCTTCCTCCCAGCCGTGGTTCTCTCCTGATTTTCCTTATCTCCCCCTTTCATCCACCTGTACAAGCCAGAAACCTGGAAATCATCCTTTTTCCTACCATCTCCTCAACTCCTGCATTCCTTCTACTATCAAGTCTTGTGCACTCCCCTCTTCTGTCTGAAATCCGTCTTCTCCCCATCTGTGCTGCCACTGTCCTAGTTTTTCTACTCCTGATACTGCGGCCAAAGTAGTTGTTTAAAAACAAATATATGCTCCAGACATATAAAAAAACAAATATATACTGCAGCCAAAGTAATTGTTTCAAAACAAAGATACGCTAAAGTTCAGCATGTTTCAGAAGCTTGGAGTGGTTTGGAATGGCCAGAACTTGGGGTGCCTGGGGGCACAGGGGCAGCTGAACAGACTCGAGAGGTAGGCCTCAAACAGCCCCGTATGTTGGGGACAACAGTTTAAATGTGGAAGCTGTGCTTTTGGTGGTGAGGAGCTGTTGAGTTTTAAGCGAAAGGGTGTCATGACATAGTTGACAATTTAGGGAAGTGATGGAGGAGGCCACGTGGACACTGACCTGGGGAAAGGGCAGACTGTAGTGTGAGGACTCAACCAGGAGAGCGCTGCAGTGTCCAGCTGAGGCACTCAGCCTCCCTCTCGGGAAGGGAGTTTATTGTCCAGCCATCTGGGGACTATGGGATAAATTCACGCTCCTCAGTCTAGCCCTCAGGCCCTCCTTCCTCCACAGTCGGCATCCCGCCCTCTTTCCCTTCCTTCCCTTCTGTTGGTTTCTATACACACTTGCCTGCAAACATGTACGCCTACAAACACACATGCAGACAAACAGACCCATGTCTAGCCCCTGGGTGGCCATTCTCATCCACCTCTCCTTTTCAAATACTTCCCTCCAGGCTGCCCACTCTCTCTATTCATCCTCACAAAGGAATGCATCCCATTTTTTGCACCCCAAAGGCCTTCTGTCCTCTACTATTCCAAAACCTGTAGCTTAGCCTAGAGCCTGTCCCAGTCTCTCTCCCCTCTGACCTGGAATAGCAAGTGCCAGTGTGGAGGACGGGAGAGCCCACCTAGTTACCGCCCTTACTGTTCACACAGGAAACAGAGGCCAAGAGGGATTTAATGATCAGTGATTAAAAGGACCAGCCTTGGGCATGGGTCTGTTGCACATTTTTAAGCTATAAAATACCCTGGGTCACCTTGAACATTTATCCTGTGTGTTGTTTTGTTATGACTTAGTCATGACTAAGTCACGACTGGGCTGGAGAGGCAGTACATGTAGTGGTTAAGGCTCCAGAGTTAAACAAATGTGGTTCCAATCCCAGCCCTGACTCCTACCTGCTTTGTGACTTTGGATAAATTACGTGGCTTCTCTAAGCCTCATTTTCCATACTTGCAAAAATTAGGGTAATAATTATATCAGCACATAGGGCGATTGGGACTATTAATGAGAACATTCAGATTAAGTGCTTAGAACAATGCCCGTCCTGTTGTAAGTACCCCAAAAAGTTTCTCTATTAAGAGATTTTAATGACTTGATGTCTCAGTGAAATTAGAAATTCCTTAAAGGCAGTACCTGATACAGTTCCTGTAGTGCACATTAACAGAGAATTCCCCCAGTCCTGTGAGATAGACAAGCCACTGCGCCTTTTTTATTGATGAAGAAGCTGGACCGCTGCCAGAGCCAGCAGGTGGCTGGGAGAGATTGCACGGTAGGTAGCTCCGTCCAGAAGAGGTGCCCCCAGCTGAGGGGTTCCAAGTCGAGTGGCAGGGTAGGGCCGAGTGGGTCTGAGGAGAGTCTCTGTAGAGCTGGTGTCCAGGTTGGCGTGGAGCAAGGAGCGCTGTGCTGTCTTTGGGAGGGGCAGCCCTTAGTTGGCAAGTTCTCCAGTCAGTAACTCATCCTTGGCAAGAGCAGGCTGTGTTTACAGGCTCAGGAAGCCCGTGGTGAGAAGGACACAACCCTTCAAGAGCAACTTCTCTCCTGCCCCTGGAGATTTATTTAGTTTCCGCTGAGGTGTCCGGAGCCGGGCCGAGATCGCTCTCACAGGAACTGAGGAGATGTCCTGTGCATTTCCCTGTTCTCTGTTTTTTCCAGCACCAAAAGCCAGTGCATGGAAGGGAACACTGAGACAGGGAGGGGCCCTTCCCATGGGGACCAGACTCACGACACGAGAACACTCGGCTGTTATGTAATCCTAACCTGCTCCTGGGCCAGGCGCCAGGAAGAGTGCCTCTCAGGAGGGTTTTCCCCTTCCCAGCCCCGGACACAGACACGGACCCTTTAGAAGCCTGTGTGTGTGTTTGGCCACAAGGAGGGCAGCCCAGATCTGGCTGTGGTTCACCATGGAGACTGTGTGAGTGCCAGGATGTCTGTGACCATGCCCTTCTGTCTGCTGTTGTGTCCACAGGCTCAGAGAGCGGCTCTGAACACTGGCTGATGCTAAGGAGGGCAGGGCTGTGCACTGTCTCTGCCTCAGCAGTGGCTTGGGATCCCCGAGTCACACAGACACCGGGGGACTGGAGGCACACAAAGCTCTGAGTTGGTTTTCCTGCTTTTTTTAAAGACGGCTGTTAGAGAGTTCTAGAGGCTGTGCCCTGGGTGTCACCCAGAGGTGTCCACACCGCAGACAAGGCCTGACTTCTGTGGCAGGGAAATCACCCAGATGAACAGAGGTTTTCCAGCCCACATCCCTTCTTTTTCTTTTCTCTCTTAACCACTTCCTGTTTACATGCTGCCCGTCCTGGGAAGAGTGGGAGAGAGAGGAGGAGGAGATGACGGGCAGACAGAGGGCTGTGGGAGAAGTGTTGGGGGCTGTGAGGGAGGCAGAAGCTGGAGTATATACTTGCATGAGAGAGGGATGCTGCCAGTGGGAGAGGAAGAGATGGGAGTGAGGGACGCACCCTTCCAGTCCAGGGAGCTACGCGCAGCCCTCCACTCCTCAGCCTGGAGAGGAAGGGCCGCAAGCTGATCAGTGACGGAAGCGAAGTGCGTTCCCAAGCTGGATGGAAACTATTTTTGGACCAGCTGTGGAGAGAGATGATTTGTACCTGAAGCATCTGACGTTTGTGGTGACCCTTGTTCCTGGGCTGGGCCAAGATGGGGAGAAGACACCCATTTCTGTTTCTGCCCCGTCCCAGGCTGGCTCGCTCCTTCTTCCAGCCCCAGGGCTCTCACTCAAGTTCCCTGAGGTCACCCCAGGGCCCTCTTGGGTCTCTGCAGACCATCGTCCAGCTGGGAGCCGAGGGCCACATATGCTCTGCCTCAGACGTCCTGCTCTCCCTGCTGAGGCTGGAACCCTGCCCCCCACACTCCCCTCCTCCAACACACACACAGAACAGGGCCTCTGGCACCACTGGGTGTCAGCCTCCACAGCAAAGCTCTGGGGTCCAGCGAGCGGTCCAACCAAACCCTGAGTGTTCTCTCTTTGGGCTGGATGTGGATTAAGTCACTTTCCGGGAGCTTGTAACTCTGGAAGTCTGTTTTTTTTTTTTCTTGGCTGTACCATGCAGCTAACCAGATCTTAGTTCCCCAACCAGAGATTGAACCTGGGTCCCGGCGGTGAAAGCGCTGAGTCCTAACCAGTGAGCCTCCAAGGAGTTCCCTAACCTTGGAAGTCTTTGATCCAAGCTCCCAGAAAGTGTTTCCTCTCCGAACTCTGAGATCATCTGCTCCAAGCTTCCCTTCCCTCACCCTCCCTCTATTGTGACAGTGACAACGATGGAGCTAGCTAGCATTAACTCAGCACTTTTGTCCTTTAGTTGCTAAGTTGTGTCTGACACTTTTGTGACCCCCATGGACTTTAGTCCACCAGGCTCCTGTCTGTGGGATTTCCCAGGCAAGAATACTGGAGTGGGTTTCCATTTCCTTCTGCAGGGGATCTGCCCAACCCAGAGATCGAACCTGAGTCTCTTGCTTGGCAGGCAGCGTCTTTACCACTGAGCCACCAGGGAAGCCCATATGTCAGACACAAGTGCTTTATACAGGTTAAGTGATTGAACTCATAACAGCAAGCCTACAAGGGAGGCATCTTTATTGGCCCTATTTTATTTTTTTAAAGAGTGTTCTAGATTTTATTTGAAGTTACAGTTTATTGAATTTTTATTTTTTGGCTATGCTGCATGGCATAAATGCAGGATCTTAGTTTTCCAACCAAGGATGGAACCCATTCCCCCTGCAGTGGAAGCACGGAGTTTTAACCACCGGACTGTCAGGGAAGCCCCTATTGGCCCTCTTTTAAAGTGAAGAAACCAACATGCAGAGGGGTTAAACATCAGTCACTTCTGGCAAATAGCAGAATCAGGAGGCGACCCAGGCTCCCTGATTTCAGAAGCCCCGTGTTAGCCACCACTTTACCGCCTCAGTTTCTGAATGTTTCCTGTATCCCTGCTCTGTTGCCCATCACCCATGTTCTGTGGTGTGTTTACTCCCCTTCACCCTTTGCCTCATGCAGGAATGTCCACCCCTCCTTTTCCTGAGGACAGGGGGCCTGGCTGTCTCCTATCTGAGTCAGTCACCCCTCGCCTGGCAGATCCTTGCTTTCCACTCCCTTGAACTCCCCCCGTTTGAAGTTGTGTCCTTCCACGGCACAGTCCCATACTTTTTCTCATCCCTGTCTTCTCATCACCCCGGAACAGTGCTGTGACCACTGTCCAGAGCACTGATCCTTGCTTGCTCCGCTCCAAGGGCAGTCCTGTGTCAGCTGCTGCACTAGGGGCTTGATTTGCAGTAACATCAGTATTTCTGAAGACACTCCCATGAGGAAGGCATTGTCCTCATTGACAGATAAGGACATGATCATCAGTCAGGTTTAGAGATTTGCCCAAGGTAACATAGCCAGTGGTGCAGGATACACTTGAACATGGTTCACACACTTGAACAAGTATGCACAGCCCCCAGCCCTTCATGCAGCTGATCAGGGTTATCCTGAGCTCCTCCGGCCACAGCCCTCACCCCAAGCTGTTCAGTCTGCCTTCACCACCCCCCACCACTTCCTCCCCACCTCAGTCTCTTTCTGCTGTGATCTCTTTAGAGTTTGTTCTTCCCTTGATCCCTCCACTTGCCACCAGATTTTCTCTTTTCTGTATCTTTCTCTTTAATCAGAAGGATGCTTAAATATCCCCTTTTTAAAATCCCCAGCCTCCTTCCTCCCCATCTCTTCCTTTCCCTGAACAACCGGATTCCTTGTGGGAGCTGCCATGCTGTCTGTGGCCACTGCCTCACCACTTTGTCACTGGATTCCACCCTCACATCCCACTGCACTGTAGAATTTGCCCTTGTTGGCCTCTGCAGAGCACTGGTTCTGGCTGCGCTTCCTCACAGCCCCCCATCCCTCCTCTCCAGCAGCTCCTTCCTGCCGGCTTCCACGGCACCCCTGCCTCTGAATAGCCCGTATTCTACTTTATCAAGGGAGGCAGGGGGCTGCGTCTTGGCCCGTGGCCCACACAAGCACCGTTTTGCTGATGGAAAGCTGTTGAATTCTGTAGAGCTGAAATTCTGTATAAATAGACACATTTACAACTTCCTGTCCATTTAACTATCAATCATTCCAACAAAGGTACTAATAATAACTTGCACATGTAGCAATTCACAGCTTACAAAGTGCTTTCACATGCCCTTCAGTATCCCTATCTGTATGTAATGAAAATATTTTTTACGTCTGCAGAGTATTAAACAGGCATCATGAAATTCAGCACACTCTGCCAAGGTGCTGGGGAAGCATTATAAATGAGCTCTGTTATGATGAGGACTCCTTGCTTCGGCCCTCTGGGTGTTCCCGTTCCCCATGCAGCTCTCCTGGTAATAGATGGGTTATTGAGCCTGGGGACGGGACCCAAGTGGCCCTTGTCATTTTAATAACACATGGTCCTCCTAGGGCATTAGGAGAGGCCAAGGGCTGACCATAGGATGTGGAAATCTGCATGTGTGGGTCGAGGGAAAGGCAGGTTGAGGCCCAACTGCAGGGTCTGAGATGTTTGGGTTAGGATACATTGTGACCAGATTTACATGCTTGGTGACACTCTGTAGAGGTCACGCTTTCTGGAGGAGACATGGAAGCTTAGGCTGAGATGGCGCGTGGCTGTGCCTTATTGCCAGCTCCTCTGGTTGGGAGGCCGTCCTTGGAGGACGGTGTTGAGGGTGATTCTGAGGCTAATCCCAGGCTCCCTGGCAGAGACTCCCCTGATTAGACGGTAGGATCTGCGTGGGAGTGAAGGAGGGCAAGGTGCGTGCGCCCCTCTCTGCTGTAGCTTCTTTCCACTGTCTTGGGAGGCAGTGGATCACCTGATGGACAAACTGGGGCCATCCAGGGAGTCCCTGAGGACAGCCCTTAGGCGGATTCAGCCACTCCACCAAGCGTGGCTTCTCTCTAGTGTGACTTGCTGGGACTTTGCATTGGAACTGGCAACTGTTAGAAGCCGAAGAGCCCCATGGATGAGGACTTTCCAGTCCTGTGGCCTCTGTGCCTCCCACCTGCTGCCCCCACTAATGGCACAGCTCTTGTGTCCTCACTCACAGGCTCTTTGCACAGCATTTCCTTCTCTCCATGTCCTCGCTGCTCAGGTGCTGGGGGCGCGGCTTCCAGGGATGGCTTACATCTCTGGCCATGAGTCCTGCCCCTCACCATGGAGCCACATTGGTGACCACTGACCCCTAGTATCTCCTGCCTGTGACTCCTAACTTTGCTCACACCCCAGATCCAGGACACATTCAACTGCTTTGACCTTGGGCTGGGTTTTGGAGCTCTTGGGTTCTCATGGGTCATATGTGCCCGAGGCAGCTGGGTTTACTTGCCAGTCAACAATCATGGGGGAAAGTACGAGCAGTTGGCAACTTTGCTATCTTCTCATTGAGCAGATCTTTTCACGTGAGATGCTCAGTCACAATGGGGAGCAAGTTCTTCTTTCAACACACACATACCCACACTTCACCACAAAAAATAATATACTACCTCTTCTCCAAACCACTGACAGTCTGGAATAGTTGTCAGGTTACATCTGGTTCATTGTACATTGCTGCCAAATACAGAGTAAGAGGGAAAACAACACTCATCCAGGTCAAACAAAGCAGTCCCTCTGGCTGAGTAGTGTCTTTGCTGCGTGTAAATATGGCACCAGCCATGCCTCTTCTGATATTTTTGCTTTATGAGATGCTGCTATGTACAAGCCATTGGAGAGGCCAGAGCTAATGAAAAACCTACCCCTGAAGTGCACTCACTTTGAGATGCGTTTAAAAATATATGGATGGATGGAAGGAGGGAGGGATGTGTGATGGAGCAGGTAACACGCTGGCAGTGGGAGAGCTGGTAAACAGGCGGATGTTCACACCACAGTCTTTTCATCTTGGCTGCAGGTTTGGAATTTTCATAATAAAATGTTGGGGGGGGGTGGAAATTACCCTGACAGTGAACCATTTTAATCTAAAACAGGCTGCTGACCAATGTGGTCCCAAGGTCGAGAGTGAGGGAGCTAGCTATGTGGATTGGATCCATTTCATTTGGGAAGACTTCCCTGTGGAGGGTGGTTTCCTGCCTGCCATGGCTGTTCGAGGACTGGTGGAGAGGAGGGGTGTGCAGGCCTGCCTCCCTGGAGTGGCTGTGTGCTCTGCTCCCCCCCTAACCGTAACCCTTGAGCCAGGGGTGCTGCTCTCTCCTGTGGCCCACAGACCGCATGCCAGCTTCCAGGCAGTTAAACTGCATTCCGCAGCCTCCTCCTGGCTGGGCCTGGCTTTCCTCACCTCTCCCAGAGGGCTGCCATATGCCTCGACGCTGCCTGTGAAGTGGGGAGGCTGTTGCCCAGCGCAGTGTCTGCCAGGGCTCTGCGTCCCTGGGCTGTGGTCCATGTGTGGGGGGTTTGGTGGGGGAGGCTTGTTGGCTCCAGATGGCCACCCTTGCGTCCCGCAGGTCCCAGGCACTACAGTGAGGACTGGGCAGAGAGGGGGACAAGAAGGAAGTAGGGGTGAAGCGGCGCTCTGAAGTTAGGTCCTGACCTGAACTGTGGATCACACTCGCTGGGGGCCTCACAGAAGGTGCTGAGACCCAACTATCAGGACAGCTGACTCAGGAGTGGGAGTAGAATGCAAGCCCTCCCCCGACATCTGACGCCATCCCCTGTCTGTCTGGTCTCCTGCTAGTGTGTCTGTGGGTTCTCAGTAAATACAAATTCTTGGTCCTTTTGGTATCAGTCTTAGAAGAATGGCATGAGAAAGGAAAGTATGCTACAGTAGTAGTGTAAGGAAGACTTTAAAAAACTGCCATTTGGAGCACTGCTTTCCACTGTATTAGCACAGAGAACAGGAGATCCATGAACAGTCAGACCCCCCTGGAAGCTGGCACTCCCCATGCGCCTCACTGCCCAGCAGGTGCACGCATGTGCCTGGTGCACACACAGTCCTCTGAGCCCAGCAGCCCCCCTTCCCTTGATGCCTGCAGAGCTTGGAGGGGATGCCCGGCCCCTCTTCCCTTGGAGGCTGTGGAGCAAACAGGTCCCTCCTGCACGGGGGAGCTGGGGGACCCTCAGCTGGTTCTTCTCGTGATTAGGGCCTACTCTGTCTCCTGAGAGGCTACAGGTCCTCAAGTTCAGACTGTGGGTCCTTGAGCCATGCTCCGGGTTTGGGTCCTGGCGCTGTGGCCACCCTCAAGCTGCTCTGTCCTTCCGTGTGTCGTTTTCATCACTTGTGAGCAGGGGATGGTTGTAAGAGTTCCGTGAGCCCACGCTGTAAAGCCTGACACGTTCGTAGTGAGTTCAGTGTTAGCTGCTGGCGCCCTTGGCCCCTGCTCCTGAATCGTCCCGCTCTGGCCACAGCTCCGGAGTCAGCATCCCCCTGAGACTCGGGGACAGTGCCTGTGTGCGTTTCCATTGCGGCTGTGGCAGGTTACCACAAATTGGCGACTGAAGACGACTCCAGTGTGTTCTCTTACAGCTCTGGAGGTCAGAGTCTGCCATGGTTCTCCCTGGCTACAGTGTCGGTACCAGGAGGGCCACAGTCCCTGCCAAGGCTCCAGGGAGGGTCCTTCCCTCACCTTTTCCATCTTACAGAGCTGTGCTCCTTGTGTTCCTGGCTCCTTGAGGCCGCTGCCTCTGTCTTCAGAGCTGGCAGCACAGCATCTTGCTTCTCTTGGCCGTGGCCACCACCTTCTGCAGTCAGATCTCCCTTTGCCTTACTCCTACACGGAACCCTTGTGATGGCACTTAGGGTCCCAGGATAATCTGGGAGAATCTCCCCTGTCTCAAAATCCTTCACTTTACCACGTTGCAAAGTCTCCTTTGCTATAGGGGGGTCACATCCACAGGCCCTGGGGCTGTTAGTCACATAACCGGGGAGACAGGAAGAAGTCCTCTGGGGTCCTGGGTCCAGGGCACAATAGTCACATAACCGGGGAGACAGGAAGAAGTCCTCTGGGGTCCTGGGTCCAGGGCACAACTTGGCCAAGTTCTGGACCGACTTGGAGCAGCATCCAGCCCCGGCGGACGACATGCACCGCCTGGGCGCCTGGGTGTCACCTTGTGGTGGCACCAGGCCCTCTTTGTCTGCCCGGTCAGAGTCTGAGGGCACAGTCCGTGTCTCATTGTTACATTTCCAGGGCCCAGCACGTGGCAGGCACCAGCTTGGTTGTGTGTTCGTGCAAGCAGGCTGACACTGATGTGTGGTGTGTGTCCTTCTAGGCCATGGCGAATGTCACTGCGGAGAATGCAAGTGCCACGCAGGTTATATTGGGGACAACTGTAACTGCTCGACAGACATCAGCACATGCCAGGCCAGGGATGGCCACATCTGCAGCGACCGTGGGCACTGCGTCTGCGGGCAGTGCCAGTGCACAGAGCCAGGGGCCTTTGGGGAGACATGTGAGAAGTGCCCAACCTGCCCCGATGCCTGCAGCACAAAGAGGTAAAGCCCCCACCCCAGCTTCTCCCCCAGACCATCCTGCCCTCTGGCCAGTCAGCCTCCAGGGCCACCAGGCTCTCACTCCCCATCTCCCACACCTTGCCCATGCAACCTTGTAGGGCAATGAAACTCTTACTCGCATGAACTAGAATAGGGCCTTTGAAGCTCTGGTTCCATGGAGATTTTGTAAAAACAACACAAAAGCAAAACAGAACAACAAAAAGCAAAGACTGTTATTCAAGTTTAGAAATTACCAGATTACTAGGTTAAATGAATTGATTTTGGTACCAAAATAGCATCTTCTTAAGCCCTTACTCTGTCACTGAGTATTTCAAAAGGACATTCAGCATGCATGTTTTTTCCAAATAAATTTGACCCTCCCCATTAACATCTCCCAGTGTTTCACAGGCCACCTTCCCTGTATAGAAAATACTGCTTTAAACAAAACATCATCAGAAGGTAGATTGGACAGGAGGGCACCTGACCTAGATAAGGCATGCCAGGAACAAACTGCAGTGGCTTTTGAATTTTCTGCTCCATTTGCACAGATAATGGAGCGGGTCTCCGTGCTGCTGCTGAATGCAGAGATTGTCCAGATACAGGCTCCAGGCCTCCACTGACCCAGCCACAGGGTCGCGTTCCCCAGTTGACCTCGCAGCTCTGCCTCCACATTCTGACAGAGCACGAATGAGAGGGAATGAAGGAGAGCAGGGAGTTATGGCGTCGGGAGAGCTAGAGTGACAGCTTGCCTTGATTTTGCTAGAGAAGCAGCTGCGCCATCGTCATCCTCGTGCTGAGGGGCCAGGAGGGAGGGGCACAGATAATCAGAAACAAGTAATAATACAGACGTTGTTTCCTTTTGGCTGGGAAATGCAACTGTGCAATTTTTTTTGGCAGATATCCCTTCCAAATGCCTGGCCCAGGCTCCTAATGAGAGGAGGTCATGCTCCCCGAGTGGCTGGGGCTGCCGGTCAGTCTGAACTCAGAAATGTTCTGGGTGGCAGAGCCCCTGTCTGGACGTTTGCCACAAATAATCCAGGCGTGGGTAATTGAAAGCTGGCCGCAGATGGAGAGACAAGATAGACAGGGCCAGATTTTATTTTGTGTAATTAGAGGGAAGCCAGGCAGAGTAAGGGAAAAGAAACACAGATCCACTGTAGACCTGCTAAGAGTGGAGAAACAGCAGAAATGCAAATGGAAACGTCCCAGGGGAGGAGGTTAGGA
Source organism: Bison bison bison (assembly GCF_000754665.1). Lineage (NCBI taxonomy): Eukaryota > Metazoa > Chordata > Mammalia > Artiodactyla > Bovidae > Bison > Bison bison. Next base: position 2,864,992 of record NW_011494604.1, on the reverse strand, counting down.
TCCTGGGTCTGGAGCCCAAATAGCTGTGGCCATCTGAGCCTGGACTCTCAGCCATTATCAACATGTAATGCCTGAGGGAGGCACCCTCCCCCCAGCTCCCACCAGCACGACCCTTTGGAGTCTGTGCTCCCAGACCTTGGGGCCTGTGAGGCTGTTGGGAGGTGGGGATGAAGCCAGGACAATACACTTGGAACAATAAAAGCTGATAAGACCTGTTTCTTTGCCTTCCTCTGGAGCAGCAGGGCAATAAAGGGTTGGCTTAGGTCAGTTAAAAGGCCGCTTGGGAAGACAGCCTTAGCTTTAAATGTTTTAAGCATTCATTTCCAAGAAGACATGGGTTTTTTTTTTTTTTTTTTATCCATTAAACAACACCAAAGGAGCAAGGAGAGCAAAGAGATGCCATCAAGGAACCTGACTATTCCTTCTTACTTGTCTCTGGGCCACACTGACACTGCCTCTTTCACAGCCTACTTGTAACTTTAAAAAAAAAAAACAACAACAAAAATGAAGTCCTTTTGATAGTGCCTCATTTCAGGCTGTTTTTCTACTCACCGCTTTGCTGAGAACCACCAGATTTCCAATGCCTTATGTCCTTTTTTTCCCCCTCTGGTACTTCAGAGCAGGCAATCTCCACTTTCTAGAACTAACCAAACACACCCTTCACCTTGGGTGAGTTCATATTCAGCCTCAGCTGATTTCAATTAACAGACTCCCTGAGCAGAGTCTGTCTCAGCAGCTTGTTTGTTTAAAGGCCAGACTTATGTTAATACGTGACTATAATAAATCACAAGTTTCAACCCAGTGCGAGGAGCACGTGGGTTAAACTGATTTGCCAGTGTGGATGATGAGGGAATGTTCCCTGGAAGCAGGCCTGTCCTTTCCTGACTGCAGGGCCTGCAGGTGGAGGCCCCCGTGGTGAATCCTAGTGGAGACCAGAACCAGACACCTTTCTTTGCAGTGTGTTAATTGTGGGGAGGGGAGAGGACAGCGGCATTAGTGAGAAGGACCAGAGGAGGAGCCACCCCTTCCTGGTGCCCAGCCAAGTCTCAGTACCCACCCACTGGGCTCTGGCCTCAGGGGAAATGCAGCAATTCCGACTTGTTTAACTCCGGAATGTTTCCATGAAGTCATTCCGGGAGAGAGGAATTTGGTGGCCCATCCTGGAATGGTTGAATTCTTCAAACTATTAGAACCCTAGTAAGAAAGTCTTATCTGCTTTCTCTCCATGATCTACTCACTTGCGCAGTCCTCCTCAATGTTCAGAAAGCAGAGAAAGGACTTGGGAAGGGACTTGACGGAGTGGGGGGGGTCCTGGGTGCTGAGCCCTGCTGCCTTTGAGTCCGCATTTCCCTCGCCTGTAAAATAGAGCGACTTAATGAAACGCTCCCAGCTCCCTTCAGGCCTGGCATCTACTGCATAGGTTTTGTCCTGGAAATGTAGTAACTGGTTCCTCCATCCCAAGGAATTTAAAAATGAAAATGAGAAACCTAATGCGTGGCAGTTATATTTCCTGCCTTGTTTTTCCCAGAGAGCCTTCCGGACACACAGCCCTGTTGGCCCCCATAGGCCTGTGGGGTACGGACTGCTGTCCCCTGTGTCGCTGAGGCTCTGTAAGCTTCCCCCTCACCCCTGCCACACTCTGGTGCCAGGACACAGCTGCAAGGAGGCAGTGGCCTGCCCCACATGCTTAACTCTGGAGTCCTCACCCCATTTCCTGGAGAAGCCCCTGTTTGGGGGATCTCTTTCCTCCCTGCAGGTCACCGAGCACCATCAGCTGCAAGTGGACAGTCCGCTGGCAGTTTTGTTGCAACCCACTTCTCCCTGGAGTTGAGTTCTTGCCACCCCATTTATGCACCTCCCCACAGTCCCCCAGAGGGGTTAGGGACCCTGTCTCCCCTCCACAACAATCTTAATGAACCGTTAGAGCTTGGCTCCCATGCCACATGGGCTCTGTCTGGGAGGGAGAAGGGGAAAGGGCCAAGTCTCCAGGACAGTGGTCCTTAGCCCTCACCTTTTTGCTCAATCCCTGGAAGACCAGGCTCTAGCCCTAGAGATCCAGATTCTGTGGGTGTGGCTGG
>NW_011494604.1:2860381-2862814 GCF_000754665.1 Bison bison bison | reverse complement strand
GGCTGGGCCCCTGCAGAGATGTCCTAAAAGCCCACCCAGAGAGGTTAATATGCAGGAGGGCTGAGAGCCCTGCCTGCGTGATGGTCTCCTGGTGGGGATCTTGGGAGTTGGGCCATGGGGGTGTGAGAACCCCTCCTCAAGGCCAGGAATATTTTTTTTTTTAATCATCAGAAGCTCCCTGTGTTGGGCAGACTCCTCAGGGAGGCATTTGACACAGCGGAGTGCAGGTGGATGTGGCTCCTGGTGTCAGAATTTGAAAGGCCTCCAGCCTGCAACTTGACATGGGGACCAGACACGTCTCTAAACTCACCTAGGCTCCTCCAAGGACCTTCAGGCTTCCCTGCATGAGGGCAACGGCGGGGACAGTAGGGCTAAGCAACTGGAGATGGCAGAAGTTAAAGCTTCAGGGGCCTAAAGGAGGGCTGGGATCTGCACTCTTGGGGCATGTACTCGGTTACATGTGTGGAGCTGATCCACAGCATTTAACACCCACATTTATCGCCTCTCTTCCAAAGAGACTGTGTCGAGTGCTTGCTGCTTCACTCAGGGAGCTCAGCTGACAACCAGACCTGCCAAAACCTGTGCAAGGACGAGGTGATCACACGGGTGGACACCATCGGTGAGTATGCCGAGTGGCCTGGGCAGCTGGCCCCTTTTGGATCCTGGCAGTAGATGTAGAGACGTAGAGACTCTATCCTGTAGGGATCTTCAGGGCTGCCTGGCAGACAGGATGCTAGTTTTAGCCTTGAGTTAGGAAGTAGCCTCAGGTCCTTGGCCAGTCCTTGCTAGCTCCCCAAGAGGACTTGGGGTACCTGGGTTAGGGCACAGGTTCCAGGCTCTCCCTGTTCATCGGTGTCTATCCTGTCCCTGGGCCCAGTCCCTTCCTAGCAACATCTTCTCCCAGGCTTCCTGAGAAGTTGGGGTATTAGTTAGAATAAGTACTGTCAGCTGCCACAACAAACAGGCCCCGAACCTCAGTGACTTAACAAAACAGAAGTTGGTTTGTCACTCACTGAAAGTGAAGATGTTCCTGGTTGACAAAGCCTCCACTGGTCCTTCATGAGCCCAGATACCCTCTCAGTTTTGGTTCCACCCTCCCCCACGCCCTCAGAAGCCTCTCCATTGAGTCTACAAATGGGGAGGACAGAGGGAAGGATTGGATGGGAGGTTTACATGGGCTGGACCTGGAAGGGTACATGTAATTTCCCCCCAGAATTCAGTCACCCGGCCACATTTACTGCAGGAATGGTGGGAAATGCCATCCAGGAAATGCGGGAAGCTGGGAAACCATGTTTGGTGACCAGCTAGCCAGTCTCTGCCCCATTTGGCCTCAGCCCAGCACAGCTCTCTTGATGCTGCTGGCATCAGACAAGGCAGAGCTTGCATTCTGTCCAGGTGAACCCAGGATAGAATTCCTGCAGGTCTCTCTGCTCCCTGTTCCTGCCTCCCTGGTCTTGATTGATGCTCTGGCCAAATCATGGCAACCAAGTCATGAATGCCATCAGCGCATAGTCACTGAGCACCTACTGTGTGCCAGGGCTTGTACTGCACCTGGGAGCCAATGGGGAGCCCCCACCCCCCCAGCCTGGCCTCTCATGCCAGTTTTCCTGCCCTGCTTCTGTCCTGTGACTTGAGACCTGGCTCGCAGAAAGTTCTGCCTGCAGACCTGGGCCATTGCCTCATGACTGGACACCCACAGAAAGACAGGGCAATGCCTCTCCTGACCCACTGACTACTCTGTCGCTCTGGAGCAAATGTTGCTGTTCATGCACAGCTGTGACCTGAATCAGCTGCTTCACAGAGAAAGTTTCTGTTCGAATTCAGCAGTTATCCTTCCTTCCCCCAGGCTCACACACACACACACACACACACACACACACACTTGCTCACACTCAGCCAGACTGGGCTTACGGTTGGGGTTTGAGAGGAAAAGCCTAGTTTCTATTAGAATTCAGCAGTTATCCTTCCTTCCTTCCCCCAGGCTTTCACACACACACACACACACACTTGCTCACACTCAGCCAGACTGGGCTTACGGTTGGGGTTTGAAAGGAAAAGCCCAGTTTCTATTAGAATTCAGCAGTTATCCTTCCTTCCTTCCTTCCCCCAGGCTTTCACACACACACACACACACACACACACACACACTTGCTCACACTCAGCCAGACTGGGCTTATGGTTGGGGTTTGAGAGGAAAAGCCCAGGCCTCTGCATCTGATAACCACTCAAAACTGTCTGGTCCCAGGTAGAGCCTCCTTTGAGCCACAGGCTTACAGAGGGTGGAGCTGGAAGGTGTTCCATGTCACAACATAACCTGCAGTTGTTACTCAGGACCTGTGGGTCATTCTCTTATCACCGGCCTCCCTCTTACTTCACACTCTTCCGGGCTTCCTTCCCCCTAAGAAATCAGTCTAACCCCGACCCGGGGAAGCC
>NW_011494604.1:2845966-2860281 GCF_000754665.1 Bison bison bison | reverse complement strand
GTGGGGACTGGAGGGGGTGGGGAGGGTGGCGCCTTCACCTCAGGTGACAGCCTTGTGGGGACAGCAGGTGTGAGGCAGTGTGAGGAAAGGAGCTTCTTTGCACGGGGAGCAAGGCAAGCAGTGTGCACCATGCTGGGGGCTGGGAGTCTCTCTCTCGCCTCATGGCCTCATGGCGTGCTCATTTCACGTCTCAGGACAGCACTACCAACTCTCGTCCCCCTGCAGCTGGCTCTCGGCAGGGGGCTCGAGTGCGAGCTCTCACTCAGGCCTCCGCGGGCAGCCGGACAGCCTCTTCTTTCTCCAGTTCCATTGTCCTGCCCGCCTGGCCATAGTGCTTCCTTTCCCCACATCCCCACAGTGAGTGCTGCAGAGGTTCCCTCACGTGGAGGGGAGTTGGCATCCCTGGGGCAGTCTAACTCAGTGCTGGGCCTGCATTCTTGATATGAGAGACTCCCAGTCGGCCCCTCTGCACCCCTTTTCTTTGGGGGCAGGATTTGGCTCTTCACCCCATCCCTCGGTGGCTCCGAGTTACTCAAAGAGATACTTAGGACGTCTCTGCTTGGTTTTCTTCCAGTGAAAGATGACCAGGAGGCTGTGCTTTGTTTCTACAAAACCGCCAAGGATTGTGTGATGATGTTCACCTACTCAGAGCTCCCCAGTGGGAAGTCCAACCTCACGGTCCTCAGGGAGCCAGGTGGGTGAGGCCTGGCCCTGTCTGCTCCCCCGGGCCGCTTGGTTTCTGAGTCACCCATCCTCTCCTCACCATCCTTTCCAAACTCCAGAGAGGGGAGGGACACAGTTCCCTGTGAAGATCAGGATTCAAGGCCTCCTCTACCTGACTGCTGTAGTTCAGAAGAAAGATGATTGTTCATCTGGGGACCATCGCTGGGGCGGAGCTGGGGGGCTGTGATTGGAGGGAATGGGAGTTATAGGAGGATAGGGCCCTGCCCTGGGGGAGTGTCTCATCTCAAAGGAAGGGGTACAGGGGTGATGGTAAGCACAAAACACACTTAACCTACATGGCCGGCGGCAGTGCGAGTGTGCAAGGCAGGGCCGGACCATCAGGGCCAGGCATCGGGGAGCTCTGGGTACATGCATGGCCCTGGCTGGGCTGCCGCTTCCTGGAGTGGAGTCCAGGAAGTGCAGAGCGCTGGGTTAACATTCCCACAAGTGCTGTGCCCAGCCACTGAGGACGGCACGCTCTGACCCTACATGGACATTTCTGCCTCATGCTCCGGGCCTGGGGACCAGTAGCCCTTTTCCTTGGGATAATTAGGGTTTCTGGTATGACCCCTTTTATTCTTTGGAGGAGGTTGGAGCGGGGGTGAGGGCGCAGGAAAAGATCTGCTCTCTTGAGTTCACAGCATTGCAAACTGCTTCCACTTGAGGCCAGACCACATACCATGCCTTCCCGAGGCAGAAGCAGAGGGAAGGGTTGTGGTCTCAGCCCAGGATGCACGCCTGAAGAATGAGGCTTTGTTTCCAAGCACTGTCTTTGTGGTTCTTTGAAAATAAGCACATTTGCTCCAAAGGCTGCACACTAAGGGCTTACAAATGTTGGCTGGCCCCCAGCCCAGCCCTTGTGGAATGGCTTCGTGAAACCTCCTGCCGCCTGGTCTACTCCCGAAACCATTTATGTGAAAGTTGAGACGTGGTCCAGCATCCTGCGTGGGCGGCGGGGCCGGGCTGGAGCGTGGGTGCTTCAAGTTGGGGGTTGCAGCCGTGCGGAGGGTGTGTGGGGAAAAAGTGGAGCAGCCTCCAAGTTCTCCTGGACTTTGCCCTCGATTTGCTGTGTGGCCTTGGGACAGTCACCAGCCTTCTTTGAATCTTTTACTTCATGTGCATTGGAGAAACCCACCTGCCACCCACACCTCCCAGAAGCCATGTGAGGGTCTTATGAAGCACAGGAGGGCCTCTGGGGAGAGCTGGTGGGCCTGAGGTTGGAGGGGGGGGCATGGTGATGCCGGCAGCTTGCTCACCGTGCCCTGGTCCTCCAGAGTGTGGGACCGCCCCCAGTGCCATGACCATCCTCCTGGCTGTAGTCGGCAGCATCCTCCTGACTGGGTTTGCACTTCTGGTCATCTGGAAGCTGCTCGTCACCATCCACGACCGGAGAGAGTTCGCCAAGTTCCAGAGTGAGCGATCCAGGGCCCGCTACGAAATGGTACGCCAGTGGGAAGCTGGAAGTGGGAAACATGTCAAGCTTAGGGGTCTAGTTGAGTTCAGGCAAAGGCCCCCTCACACCTTTAGCATTAAGAACAAAGAAGCGAAGCCTGAGGGGTGGTGTGTACCCAGTTCTGAACACTCTGCACAGAGCCCCACACCACATCCAGGTCAGGAGGCTCACGAGCAGAGGTGCTGGGCACAGCCTGAGCAGGGGGAGTCTGGACGGTCTGGACACAGCCCAGGAGGGGACCCCCTTACCCACAGTCTATCGCAATGTCTGTGTGTGCCTTGCTTCCGAAAGCAGACTGCGAGTCACTCAAGGACAGAGCACAGTGAGTACCCCCTGAAGTCCTAGTTAGTTTCTGTTAAAACTGGAAGGGACTTTAGAGACCATCTGATGGACAAGGTCCCTCATTTCAGAGATGGAGAGAGAAAGTTCAGGGAAGGGCGGGGCCTTTCCAGGCCAGTGGGTTGGAGGAGCAAGTCTTGCAACACAAGGCAGGCACCTCCACCCGCACGCTGAGCCCGCTGCCCTCCTGGTGACTGACCCTGGAAGGGCCTCCAACCCTGTGTGTTCGAATGAGTGAATGAACTAACACGTGTCCTTTTACCCTCTGTGTTCTCTAGGCTTCAAACCCTCTGTACAGAAAGCCCATCTCCACGCACACTGTGGATTTCACCTTCAACAAGTTCAACAAATCCTACAATGGCACAGTGGACTGACAGCTCCTTCCCCTCAGAGGGCTGGAGGGGGCGAGCTGTCAAGCCAGAGACTGACACGCTCTGGACAGCTGCTCGGCTTGATCGCTGCTCCCTGCTCCACCGAGTGCAGAGACCTTCCGGCAAGCCCGAGCAGGGAGCCTGTGCAGGAAGGCGCCCGGCTGTGCCGGCTGGCCACCCCTCCAAGCCTGGCCGCGGTACTCTCGGCTCTCCTCAGCACGTCCAGCTTGTCGTCTCAATGAACTACTGAGACGCGGGCCGCGTCCTCCTTCCGGGAGGTCTGGGCCTCAGATCTGGCCCCACGAGAGGGCTCTTGGGAGTGTCAAGAGTGTGTAAAATCCACAGTCTGGCTTCGCTCATGTTGATCATGTTTGTATGAAATAAAATGATCGTGCATTTATGTATAGTTCTGATTCCCGAGAATTACCTGCCTGTTGTCTCTGCCTCGCACGTGGGTGTTGGTGACGGGATCGAGATGCCTGTTGGAGGCATGTAGTTTGCAGAGGTCAGCTTTCTTCTGTCCACGTTCATCTAGTACTTTTGTAATGAAAAGGAAAGAGATTGTTTGGGATTGAAAGTAAAGATTAAAACCAAAAGATTTTGTGTCTGACACTCTTCATGACATGCACTTACCTTTCTGAAGTCCCCAGCAGGGACACCACACAAGCCAGTCCAATACTCCAGACCAGGGCTCATCACACAGAGCTCCATGCAGTACTCGGGGCATTTGGCGGGGGCAGGGAGGCACTCCAGGGAGGGCTGAGCAGATGTCTTTGGACACTCCCAGCTTTTCCTTAGGTTCTAAACTGTGATGATCACCTCTTTGGCTTCTTTCCCATGTCCCAGGTGTTAGGCTGCGAATTGTGCAGATGAAGAAGGGTCAAGATGTGGCTTCCACATAAAGTGACTTCTTGCACATTATAACAAATTTCCTGTCGGCTGTCCTTCCTGCAGGGCCCTTTAAGGCCTCTCTCTTTCCATATCTGAGTCAAATTATCTGATCCTATCCCCTGTTTATAGACAAGGAAACTGATCGCTGGAGAAGGGATGGGGCTTTCCTAGGTGTCATTAAGTGTAACTAATGACAAGCTGGTACAAAGAGCAGGCCTCACAAGCAAGGTACCTGCTCCTTTTTGCAACATCTCTTTCACTAATCACTTAGCTGCTGCTGGCATCACTTCAAGGCTATTGGGCTTTCATTCCAGATTCATCTGTTCTCAGCCTTGGACCAAATTCCCTTTACTTCATTTCAGCAAATGCTAAGACAAATGTCTATTAATAAACAGCCGTATTTATGACCTGGGGCAAATATGAACAGATTCGTGTTTCCTTTGTCCTGTGTAATTAGGATGAAACAGAGACCTTGCGGCTTGGTGAAACTGCCTTCAATCCTTTTTGGAATAAAGCCAAATGTAGGTAAATATACAAAATAGACACAGGGTGGTCTTGTGACTTTTCCAAACTGAGAAAAATATGATTTCAGAAGAAACGTTGGATTTCTCTTTTGATTGTGGGTTTCCTGATGACACGGTTAACTTGTTCAAAGTCTAATTTTCTACCAGGTGGCTCTGTAAGGGCACAGCATTCTTGAGCCAGGGACAGAAAGGATGAATTGCTCCAGGCTTCCACCTGATGTGGAAGTTCGGGCTATTTCCTCGGTGATACCGATGGCTGTTGCTCACAGTGCCCTGCTGCCCCCTGCTGGAGGCTCTGGGGACAGCTGTTCAGAGACCTGACGAGATTCTAACCCAGTGTGTGATCCCCTTCCTTTCTTTTGGTGATTTGGCCAGGTCCTCACTGCCTCCTGTTAACACAGATAATGGAGCAGGAGCTGAGGGTGCTCTGGACCTTTGCTCTGCCAAGCTCTCTCAAACCGAGGGCCCATTGTTGCTGGGCTGTGGAAGCACTCAGGTGAGAGTGAGCTGCAAAAGGACCTGCCGCTGTGTGGCCACTGGAGCACCTGCAAGGAGCACATGCCTGGTGGCCTCTGGAAAACTCTTTACTGTTATCTGTTTGGACAGGTAATTAGTAATGTGTTTGTTGGAAAGGAAGAGTGGAGGTGCTATTTACCTTTGTAATCAATCTTTGTTGACTTAATAGAGATTTCCAAATGGTACTTTATTCATTTTTAACAAGTTTTCTAATTGCAAAAGTAACACATGGGAAAAATGAAAAAGAGATCAGAAGGAAAGTAAAAATCTTTTACAATCACAGCACACAGAGGCAACAACTCTTATCCTTTTTGTGGACGACATCTCAGTCTTTTCTCCCATGCATGTATGTGTGATTTTAACCAAATCTGAATTACGCTTTCACTTTTCAAGAGGACTGGGGATTCTCATTCCACTTGGTTGACTAGTACTTAATCAAATTAAAGTAACTAACAGCTGCCTCTTCTGAGGTGATATTTTTTAAACTTGCTTAATCAGGTTCAAAGCTGGCGGTGATTATTGTGAAACTCGTGGGATGAATTTCAGGTAACAGCAAACAGATGGGGAGATCAGAGGGGCGGAGAGACGGCCCTTTTTTCTGTTCACGTGACATCTCAATTGAATAGCTCCTCCCTCTCTGGAGGGCTCTCGTCGTGTGGGGCTCCTGTTGCTTCTGAGAAGGGCAGTGTGGCGAGCTCAGCTTGCACGGGCCTTTGTGACTGGCTGGGATGGGGCAGTGGAGTGGAGGACACTCAGGAGGAGGTAAGAGCCTCTGCAGCATCCTTGTGGACGTGTGGGGCCTGTGTGAGGCTGGGTGAGGTCTCTCCTGAGCTGACTTCTGTTTGCACCCAGCTCAGGGGCTCCAGGCTTCCCAGGAAGGACGTGGTTGCATTCTGATCCTCAGAGAAGGATGTAAGTGAAGGCAGGACAATGAGGGAGACAGTTGAGTTCAGCTTGTGAGCTCCTGCTCACAAGCAAGCTCCCGCTGAGCTTGTGGCTTTAGGGGTGGTCACTGCCCAGCCGGCCCCAGCTGACAGCGCCGCCTCCCGGACAGGCTGGTGATGTGTCACAGTGAGACAGATGGTCATCGCATCCAGTTTGTGTCTCTGGAGTTCAGTGCCGGGACATTCAGAGCCTCCTTTTGTCATACCATGGGAATGTATAATCTAGCTTCGGTGTCTGGAATTTTTGCTTTTGGTTGTAGTCGGTATCTTGAGCATCAAGAGGCTGGGAACTAAATGTCAGGAAATGGAACCTACCTCCAGTTACTGAAATCTCCATCTTCTCCAATGAACCCCACCCCCTCCACGACCCCCTCAATCCTTGGCTGTCTCCCCTTCCACACACGCTTTCTGATCCTTCCGATGTCCTGCTCTGTAGTACTTCGTTTTAAGTGGCCTTGAATTCTTGTTGCAAACAGGCAAGCTCTAACCTGTAGGTAACCATAGGGCTGTGTGCTGCGGTGACCTTCTAGGAGAGGAGTTCTTGGTCATATTGTGTTGGGGACACTTTTGGTGTTCTAGTGAACCTTTATTAGAATAAGGCTAATACATGTGTAAACAGGGGTCATACTAAAAAGCCTGGACCCGTTTATCAGGGCAGCTGGTTACTATTTACCAGCTTAGTTTGACTTCAGAAACCCCTTGGAATACTCATCATTGGTTCCACGTGCATCGCATATCAAATGCTTGCAGCGAAAAGCAGCCTCTCTCCACGTGACCCTCACAGTAGTGGCACCTGGTGTTCAGGGAAGGTATTTCCTGTCTTCCTAAGGAGCGAGTTGAGACCAGTCTCTCTGGGAGAGGGTTGGCACGTGAGACTCCGCCTCTAATTCGATGCTTTCTCCTCTGTGTTCACCTGGGAAAGAAGGGCTGTCAGTTCTTATCTCAGAACTCTGTCGTGTGACTGGAAGGCACACATGTCTACTGAAATTAAGTGAGTGTGGAGGAAGAGATTATGTCCCTTCCCCTCCCTCTTGCATCTTTTTCTCCCATCTCCATCTCATCAGCAATCTCTGGTATGTGTGTATTCACCGGAAATCGAGGTGCTTTTACTATTTAAAACTTGAGGGAAGATGACAACTGACACACGTTTCATGGTTCCTGGCACCAAAGTTCAGCAGTTTAAAGACTTTTCTGTGGAGGAGACCATAGATTGGTGCAGACGCTGGTTCAGGGCTCACCTCCCTGCTGGTTCAGCAAGCCCGATGGGAATAGACTATTTGTATGAGTGGTTGTGTGTGCTGGTTGATAGTCACATCCTCGCCTGTGTCCATACAACAGTATTTCTAAGAAGCCTACAGTGAACGGAACACACCGTCAACTGAGGGTTGTGGGTGGCACCCCATGTGAGGACCCCACGTGGGCAGCAGAGCTGGGCAGAGGTCCCAGGAGAGGCGGGGAAGCCAGGGCTGCCTGACTGCCTGCCTGCCAAATGTCCCTGAGGGCTTGTTCCTGCTCAAGTCTCGGGGATTGTAGGCTTGAGGTGGGAGATGTCCCGTATCTGACGGACCCAGAGAAGAAGGCAACAGGGAGGGAGGGAGAGGGGAACACTCCAGCCCAAAAGGAAACCACAGGGGCTTGGGGAAGTCAGGGCAGCAGGATGTTGGGGTGAGAGTGGAAGCGGAAGTTGTAAAGGAGGAGGGAGAGCAGAGACTGACGAGGCTGTTTTCCCTGAGCTAGTTCTTTTGTTGTTGTCTTTGGATGCACTGGGCCTTCGTGGCTGTGTGGGCTTTTCTCTAGCTGCGGCGATCGGGGGCAGCTGTCTAGTGTGGCACACGGGCTTCTCCCGGCAGGGGCTTCTCTTGTTGCGGAGCACAGGCTCGCGGGCGCACAGGCTCCGGTAGTACACGTACCGGAGTACCTCCGTGAGGTACACGGTCTCAGCACGTGTGGCTCGTAGGCTCTAGAGCGTGGGCTTAGCAGTGGTGCACGTGGGCTTCATTCCTCCGCTGCGTGTGGAGTCTTCCTGGACCAGGGGTTGAACCTGCACTGGCCGGTGGATTCTTACTGTATAACCAGGGAAGTCCCCCCCTAAGCAAATTCCATGAGGTCATCATTCAAGTGTGCAAAAAACATTATTTTTTAAAAACTTACCACCTCTACTTCAAGTGTCTGTTCAAGTGATGGGAGAAAACAAAGCCACTAAGTAAAGAGAGACAGTGTCTTGTTAAGCACAGTCATTCCAGGGTCTCCCGAGCCCCAGCCTGGAGGCTCAGTGCAGCATCATGACGTTGGAGGCAGGTCCACAGAGCTGTCTGCGCACGTGATGCCTGCTAAGAGGTCACTGGCCTCATCAGGACCACGTTCCTGCATGGCGGTGGAGAGAGCCTTCAGGTCCACCAGGCCTGTTTCTCAGTTAACTTCCAGGCCCTTTTCAGGGAAACGTGGCTTCTCCCTCACGTTTTCTGGAGCCACAGGCCACCTCAGGCTCTGCCCCAGCCACACCTGGCCTCCAGGTCCACTGTCCTGCTCCGTGCCGGGGTCTCTGGCATCGCTGCTCTCCTGGGCCCCTCCTGGAAAGCGAGGCCCAGAGCTCCTCTGCTGGCTGCGTGTCGATTTCCCTCCCTCCCTCCCTGCCTGGAGTGGGATGCCTGTGCCACAGCCTCCCCCAGGATCTGACTGTGCCCACCCCCTGCACCTTCTTTTCCTCTCCCCAGGTTAGAACACTCCTCCCCGCTCCCTTGGTGGGAAGGGGAGAGGCAAACGTTCTTCCAGACCAGTCCTTCTGCCAAGACCTTGAACTTTAAAAGTTAAAAAAATACTCTAATTGTTTTGTTTCTCTTTGTATTTCCATTGTGGCATTACTTTCCTGTGGCTCAGAGGCCAAGTGTGGGCTTGGAAGGGCTGTGGAGAAAACAGACTGTGGAGCAAAAAAAAAAAACAAAAAATCACTTGATAATTCATACAAGGCCGGATTATGAACTTTAAATGCCCTAAGCCCTAAAAAAGATATGGCACCTCATGATCTATAATCTAAAATAAAAGCAGCATTTAACAAGACAGCAGCTACTATTAAATAACCTCAAGGAGTCCTGATTTGCACCTCCCCCCTTTTCAAAAAAATACCAGATTCCTTCAAAAAACAGGTTTCGGTATCCTTGCTCCCTGGGCCTCTTAGCCCATGCCTCAGTCAGGTGATGGTGTGCCCCAGCGCTGATGGCAGGTATCACGTCGTCTGCTAAGGGGTGGAGGAAGCAGATGGCAGAGCCCATGGGTGACACACCGATTGATGGCGGCTTCTCTGCTGAAGCACAGCAGTCACCCGAGAGCCAAGTGGCTGTTTGTTTCGGAGAGGTCACTGACTGCAGCCGAAGGTGAAGGCTGAAGGCAGGCAGGAAGCCTGAGTCTTGGTGGAATCAAGCCTCTGTCTTCCTGGTGACCAGGGCTAGACGTGGGGGAGCTGCAGCACGCCGTTGCATGTGTTAGTCAGCTGCTGCTGCACAAGCAGCTCCGAGCCCCCAGTTCCATGGCATACAAGGATGCGCGTTTACTACATGCTCACAGGCTTGCGGACCACGTGAGGCCCCTGTGCATCGGGCGTGGAAGGCTGGTTTGGGCTCTGCTCCGTTTTTATTCTCCTGGGATGTGTGGGCTACTCGGGGCGTGTTCTTCTCATGGTGGTGGCAGACATGAAGGGTGAGCGGAAATACAAGTCTAGGCTCAGAACTGGGACCCTGCCCCCTTCCCCCACATTCCACCGGTCAGAGAAGGTTACACAGCTGAGCCCTCCAGTGGGGAGTGGAAATACTCTCCACCTCAAATGGGAGGAACTGATGAGTCATAAGGGAAGGTGTGTGGATTCAGGGAGGAAGGAAGGATGGGAGTATCAGTAGCACTGTCCCTTGTCTTGGCACTTACTGCTGAATCTTGGTAGCAGGGAAACATGAGTCTCCGAGTTGTGACTGATGGTGTTACCGACCAGGGTTGTTTGGCTTCCTTAATCAATAGAAGGTGACCAGAGGCGAGACAAGAAATTCAGGCAAGGCTTTATTGGGGGCCTCTGCTGTAGCGGAGGGGAGCAAGAACAAACAACTGGGGAGTGAGCTTGTTCCGTATAAGGGATGAAGGTAGGGATGTGTCCAGGGGGTTGGGTCAGAGAGCTGTTGTTGTTCAGTCACTCAGTTGTGTGCGACTTTTTGCGACTCCATGGAATGCAGCACACCAGGCTTCCCTATCTTTCACCATCTCCTGGACTCAAACTCATGTCCATTGAGTCAGTGATGCCATCCAATCATCTTTTCCTCTGCCACCCCCTTTTCCTCCTGCCTTTGATCTTTCCTAGCATCAGAGTCTTTTCCAATGAGTTGGCTCTTTGCATCAGGTGACCAAAGTATTAGAGGTTCAGCATCAGTCCTTCCAGTGAATATTCAGGGTTGATTTCCTTTAGGATTGATTGGTTTGATCTCCTTGCAGTCCAAGGGACTTTCAAGAGTCTTCTCCAGCACCACATTTCAAAAGCATCAATTCTTTGGTGTTCAGCCTTCTTTATGGTACAACTCTCACACCCACATACGACTACTGGAAAAACCATACCTCTGACTAGATGGACCTTTGTTGGCAAAGTGATGTCCCTGCTTTTTAATATGCTGTCTAGGTTTGTCATAGCTTTTCTTCCAAGGAGGAAGCATCTTTTAAGAATACACAGAAAAACTGTACAAAAAAATATCTTACTGACCCAGATAACCACAATGGTGTAGTTACTCACCTAGAGCCAGACATCCTGGAGTGTGAAGTCAAGTGGGCCTTAGGAAGCATTACTATGAACAAAGCTAGTGGAAGTGGTGGAATTCCAGCTGAGCTATTTCAAGTCCTAAAAGATGATGCTGTTAAAGTGCTGCACTCAATATGCCAGCAAATTTGGAAAACTCAGCAATGGTTTTATGGGACTGGAAAAGGTCAATTTTCATTCCAGTTCCAAAAGCCCACCCCTTTTGGGGGTTATGTGCAGCAGGGCATGCATAGTACCCTGCTTCTGAGCTTCTGCTTTTGCTCTAGGCTCTTCAAAAGTGGAAGTTTGTTTTTTGGAGTCTCTTTGTATCTTTTGTCCATAATTTCGCCCCAGCTACACATTTGTTGTGCTTAGTCATTCAGTCAGATCTGACTCTCTGAGACCCCGTGGACTGTAGCCCACCAGGCTCCTCTGTCCATGGGGATTCTCCAGGCAAGAATACTGGAATGGGTTGCCATGCCCTCCTCCAGGGGATCTTCCCCACCCAGAGACTGAATCCAGGTCTCCCACGTTGCAGGCGGATTCTTTACTGTCTGAGCCACCAGGGAAGCCCCATGCATGCAGTTATTTTTAGTCCCATATGGTTTCTTTGTATTTTGTTGCTCAGGGATAAGTGTGTCCGGGTGCAAGCATTGCAGCCCTGCAGCAAAGGGTCCCAGGTCTGTCTCATTCCCGCCTGAGAGACTCCACACACTTATTCTTAGGGGCTAAGGAGCTGAAGATCTCTTCTGAAACTTCTTCCTGCTGGACAGAGGCTGCAGTCCCTAGCCTGCCCTAGAGGTGTAGAAGTCCCTCACTTAACTGTTCCAGGGACCTCTAGGGAACTGAATCGTTTTCTTCTTGTAATGGACTGAATTCCTTAAGCCATCATGATCCTTACTTCAAACTACTGGAACCTGAAAGATGCAAACTTAACCAAAAGGTCAAACAAGGGCTAAAAAGAACAACAACAGTAGCTGTTAAAGAGCTTAGAAAGGGAAGGAGCCAGGTGAATTTTGGACTTCCTTAGCTGTTGACCAGACAAAGCTATTAATAAAATTGCCAAAATTATGAAGCCACTCTGTCTGAGCATGTATTTCCTTAACGTTAACTTTCATCTGTCCTGTCCCATTGATCCAGATGCAGCAGGAAGTACTCGTTATTGTGCAAACTCTGCTTTGCTCTGCCAGAAGGCAGTCAAGGGCAGCGTGATTGTCAAGAACCACATCATCCAAGGAAACGAGAGGTCCCAGGTCCCATTAAGGCTTCAACTAGCAGCCAGCCCGCTACATCATTTTACTTGTGTGTTGTTGGTGCCTGCCTTTTGAACAGCTGTCTCAGGTCTTTCACTGGCTCACAGGTATACTGTTCTTCAGTTGTGATTCAAGGGGTTTCTGGACGGAAAAGCTTTAGTCTGAACAAATGTGCACAGCTAGGTATCCCTTGCGGAGAAGGGCATGGCAACCCACTCCAGTATTCTTGCCTAGAGAATCCCATGGATGGGAGGGGCCTTGATGGGCTGCTGTCCATGGCGTCGCACAGAGTTGGCCATGACTGAAGCGACTTAGCAGCAGCAGCAGATACCCCTTGCAGTTTAACAGCAGTGGGGGTGGCTAAAAGTACTTTATAGGGACCTTCCACTTTGGCAATAGCTAATCTTCAGGAGACCCCTCTTTCTAGGTTTAAAGAACTTGGTCCCTGGGTTTATTTGTGCAGAAACTCCTCCTCCTCTGTAGTTTAGTGGGAGCTGGAAGTGTTTTGTGGGCATAGTCCTGGACTGCCTTCTGAACTTGTCCTAGATTAGTAATATATCTCAGGGCCTGATTCACATCCTCATCCAATAGAATGGCTGTAGTAAGACAAGGTCTCAGACCACTCCTGGGGGTGACATGGACCCTGAGGAGTGCAATAGGAAGCAAGTTGGTCCAGGGTTCATGGCAGAGGTTTGCTAAGGTTTTCTTTAAAGTACGGTTCGTTTTCTCAATTTTCCATGAGGACTAGAGATGTCAAGAGGTTTGTGGCTCAGTCTATCCCTAGGACTGTTGTGAGCCCCTGTGTGATTTTTGCTGTAAGAGAATACCCACTATCACCCTGGAGGGACTTTGGAAGTCCAAACTGAGGAACTGTTATCTTTTAAAAGGGACTTGCCAGGGCTTTCCTGGTGGCTCAGTGGTAAAGAATCCACCTGCCAATGCAGGAGACACAGCTTCAATCCCTGATCTGGGAAGATCCCACATGCCTTGGAGAAACTAAGCCCGTGCGCCACAACTATTGAGCCTGTGCTCTAGAGCTCTGGAGCCACAGCTGCTGAAGCCTGTGTGCTTAGAGCCTGTGCTCCGCAACGAGAAAAGCTGCCACAATGAGAAGGCTGCCCACCACCACTGGAGTAGTCCTCGCTCTCCACAACTAAAGTCCACACAGCAATGAAGACCCAGCACAGCCAAAAATGAATGAATAATTTTTTTTTAAAGGGACTTACTGACTTCCATAGCCTTTTCAAGTGAGGTGGGGAAGGCTTCAACCTATTCTGTGAAAGTATCAACAAACACCAGAAGATATCTGTATACAGGTTGTGGGGGCATGTGAATGAAATCTGCCAGTCTTCCCCCAGATATGTCCCTTGGCATTGAATTGCCCTGACTTACAAAGAGCAGACTGGATACGTCTGTGGGTTATTACGGGCATAAATCATAGGAAGCATTACTTGTTTTACTGTTCTTTTAAGCCCCTTCCCTTCTCTTCCCTTAAGCTCTTTGCATCAAGTTCCATAGTGCGTCCCTCCCATAGTGGCTGGCATCATGTAAGCTCTTAGTGATTTTCCATTGTTGAGTTTCAGGGATTAGAACCTTATCCTTCTTTTTATACCAACCTGTGCTTCTCTTCTCATAACCCCATTTTTTGCCATTTTCTTTTTTCTGTGGGAAATACTAGGGAAGGCCAAGGAGTTCAGGGGGACCAATCCCTAGAGCTGTAACTTGTTCAGGTTCCTGCAAATTGCCTGTTTTGCAATTTGATCACCTTTGCTATTCCTTTGGCTCACAAAAGATCCATCCCTCTATACATCCCACTGTGGGGTTACAGAAGCTACACTGCCTCTAAAACAGCCAGATCCAAATCTTTGTGTTTCATGGAGGAATTTCTAGCAGTTAACATTCCTCTTTATTTCCAAATGGCAGCATGAATCTGTAACATGTGATAGAGTCAGTAAAAATATTTAGAGTCTGTAAAATATTTAGTCACATTTAGAGTCAGTAAAAATATTTAATTTATCTTTCCTCAGTGGAAAATTCCCATTAGTGCATTTAGTTCAGCCTTCTGGGCTGATTTCTAGGTTGGCAGACCCTTGGCTTCTATGACTTCATCTAGGCTAACTATGGCATACTCTTGCCTTTTGGGTTCCCATTTCTACAAAACTGCGCCCATCATTAAACAATTTGATCTCAAGGCTGTCAAGAGGCTCATCTATAAGATCAGACTTGCTGGAGTAAGTTTGTTCTAGGGTCTCCATACCAGTCTCCTCTCTTGACTGCTGGAAGCAGAGTTGCTGGGTTGGGATCTTGCACACTTTGAAGGTAATGTTGGGGGTGTCCATCAGGAAGGCCTACTATCTTATTAACCTTCTTCCAGTCAACCAATGATGTCCTTTGACTTCCAGCCCAGATTGTACCTGATTAGGGGTTAGCACATCTGAGTGTTGTCCCAGGGTGAGTGTGGAAGCCTCATTAACCAACAGGGTCGTGGCTGCTACTACACACAAGCAGCTTGGCCAGCGCAGGGCCACTGAGTCCA
>NW_011494604.1:2822680-2845866 GCF_000754665.1 Bison bison bison | reverse complement strand
GCTTTGGGGCCAGGACTCCTAGTGCCATCCCTGTCCTCTTGTGAATGTGTCGCGTCAAGGGCTTGTCCAGATTTGGAAGCCCCAGTGCTGGTGCTCTACTCAGCTCTGTCTTGAGTCTCAAAGGCCCGCTGGTGATCTTCATTCATCAAAGTTGTTTGTTTCTCCTCCTTTTAAAGCCTCATACGGGTTTTGCTCTAAGGCCATAATTTGGAATCCAGATAAAACAGCCAGCCTTCCCAAGGTCTCGGAGTTGCCTCTTTGTGGTTGGAAATGGTAATGCACTAATTGCTGTTTTTGATCAAAGGCCAGGGCTCATGCTTCTGGGATCAAAACAAATCCTAAGTGTTGAACCCCCTGCTGTGAGATCTGAGCCTTGGTTTGAGAGACTTTATATTCCTTTTTATACCAGAAAATTTAGGACCCTAAGAGTATTTTGACCTAAATCTTGTTTGGTCTCACTACTTATCAATAAATCTCAATAGATTGTAGCAGAGTTCCCTTGCTAATGCATTTCCAGAAACATGAGAACCGTCTCGAAAACCCTCTGGAATCACTGTCCAGTATATTGGATAGCCTCCAGGGTGTCAGGGTCCCTCCATTCAAAGGCAAAAAGGTAGTGAGAGTCTGAGTGCAGGGGAATACAGAAAAATGCATCTTTGAGGACCAAAACAAATACTGGGCGCTCCCTGGCACTTGGATGAGGAGGGTGAATGGGTCTGGCACCTGTGGCTCATTCACTGCTTATAAGTCTTGCACAAACTGATACTCCTATTAGGCTTGTAAACAGGGAGGATGGTGTTACAAGGGCAGGATGCAGTGAGTCTGTGTTTTAGGAATTTGCTGAATGGCATTTGGACTCCCCTCAGGGCCTTAGGCTTTTAAAGGGCATTTTCTGTTCCAGGGGTATTTTTCCTGAGGCCCTAACCTTATTTTTATTAGGGGAACTTATCTTGCCCTTCCTGGCACCAAAGTATCCCAAACTGCAGGGTCTACTTGTTCTCTGATTTCCTGGAGAATATTTTGATACCCAATAGTAGGTCATCTGGGGTTACTAATAGATGCGTTCTCAGTTCAGATACTTTACCCCTTGGACTTGACCCTGCCCTAAGAATATACTAGTTCCTAACTTATCAGCAGACCTCTCCCGAGGAGGGGCACAGGGCATTCCGGCATATACAAAAAGGCATGAGTAATAATAATGGACCCAACTCCTCAGGCAAGGAAGAGGAGATGTAAATCACCCTCCCATTGGCTGCCCGTCAGCTCCTGCCACAGTACAGTCCACAGATGGAGAAGGGGCTGGCTGGTCAAGTCAGAACAGAGCAGGCACCTCCAGTGTCTACAGGAAATTCAGTTCTTCTGCCTGCCACATCGAGGGTGACCTGAAGCTCCCCTGGGATAATGAGGATGGATCGAGTGGAATCTGGAGCTGGTGCCACTTGGGCCCTATCAGTTGGTGTTTGAGAATCTCTCATCCAAGGGATTCACAAGGAACTGGGGCCAGTCAGGGTTACCCCTTGGGCATCCCACAGGAGGGAGCTCAGGCCATTCCCCTTCCAGTGGCCCCCTTTCTGACAAAGATGCACAATGGTTCGGGCCCCGGCAGCTCCTTGGTGGTCTGTCCAGCCAACTCAGCCCCCCAGGGTGCTCTCGAGGTGGTGGGTGAATCAGAGCAGCCAGAAACTGTTTCATTCGCCTCTTATCCTTATTGTCCATTAAGTCTTGGTGGTTGCAGACTTTGAAGGCCTACTCTACCAAGGCTGACAGTGGGGTTTGAGGTCCCATTGAGGCCCCTCAAGCTTCTGTAATGTTCTCTGGATACCTGGAGGAGCTTGGTGGTAAAATGCATGGCCAGTAGTGTCCTCCCTGTGGCAGACTCGGGGTCTGTGTTGGTGTATGTCCTGACTGCCTCTTTCACCTGGCTGAGGAAGACTGCCAGGCTTTCACCTTCTTCCTGTGTAACCTCTCAGACCTCATCATAGTTTACAGGCTTCGCCATGTGCCTTTTCATTCCTTCTGATAGATAAGTCATGTCTCACCCTAGCCTGGCCTTACACAGTCCTCTGGTCCCAGTGTGAGTCATGTTCTGGGATTGCACCCCCACTTTGCATCCAAAACTTCCTTATTATTAACTTTTTTATTGATGTTCATTGTTTTTTATTGATGTCTACAGTGTGGTTATGATGTAGATGTAGATGTAAAACACTGTAGATGTAGATGAGTTGGGTGGTGTGGGTTGGTGGCCAGGAGGCCATCTGTCACCTGGCCTTTGTGTGAGTACACTCTGCTTTTCATCCCTGGTGCAACAATGGGCCAGAATAACCATGAGGTCCTGCCAGGTGAGAGAGAATGCCAACCCCAGCCTGACAAGTTCATCCCTAAACTTGTCAGGGTTCTCTGAGAACCTCGCAAACCTCTCCTTACAGATGAACCCAGTTAAGTTTAAGATCTCTCTTTGGGATGTTCAAGGGGCTACTTGAAGCACCCCAAAGTTAACTGCAAGTCAAGAGAATTTCAATTAGATTTTTTTTTAAAAATTCCACACAGTGATTTTATTTTTTATTATCTTTTAAAATAGTGCCGGTTCTTAGTTGCAGCACACGGGATCTTCAGTCTTCATTGCAACATGCAGGATCTTTAGTTGCGGCTGACCAGAGACTGAAACTGGGTCCCGGCATTGGGAGTGCAGAATCTTAGTCACTGGGCCACCAGGGAAGTCCTTCAATTAGAATGTGATATTTGGGAAGTCTGTCAAAATTGTTTAAAAGTTTCAAAACACCTGATCAGGTAGGAATTAGGTTTCTGTGAAACAATACTTATTCATTGAGCTAAGGTGGGGGGAAAAAAACAAAAGTAAATATAGATTACTTAAAGGCACAGAAACTCAAACAATCTGTTATCAAAAGCAGCATTCCAGGACAATGCTGTTCTCTTATGAGAGAAACCAAATCCAGTCTTGCATCAGCCTACTCATAATAAAATCCATTTACCTAATTAAATTTAATCCAACCTTTGAAAATTCTGACCACATACAAAATTCTTTTCTCAATGTTCTTCTTCTGCAAACCCGCAACTTTCTATAGCCATACTTTGTCCCTTATTCTTTCCCCATTCAGAATAGCCAGCTCTAGGACAAAATCACCCTTTTCCCTTTCAACAAAACATATTTGCATTCCTCATACCTTCTTTTCTGAAAACACACCTTACTTTCCTAAAGCAACCATGAACTGTCCTCTATATTAGCATACATCTCACGGTGGCTCCAGCATTAGTTTCTCTCTCTGAGGAAGACAACGTAGGTAAATTTAGAATAGACCTGCTTAGCAATTAATGTTCCAATATTTTATCTTATTTGAAATGATCTGGATATTCAGTGAATTCCTGTCATTTATTTTTAAATTTATCAAAATTTGGACTGTTTTACATGGGTGTTTCCAAGACATAATTATTCCTGTACAGTTTTCCAAATCCAATACGTGGGACTCGCACCCACAAGTACACCAGTATATGGAAATCTGCTTCAGCCCGTTCCCAGCGGACTTTTCTTGGTGGAAAGAAAATGAAGGTGAGAATATTGGGAGAATCAGACTTCGAGCCACTACACGATATGAGGTTTAAACCTCTATCACGCTCATAAATCTTTGGTCAGGGAGAGCCCGCTGGACCAAGGTCTACGCGGTGTGAGGCGAGCCTCTCCCACCTCTGCTCGTCACCATCAAGGGAGCCATTACTGCAGAGAGAGCAGGTCTCACAAGCTGAGAGGAGCGATGCTGTAGCTGCTGACGTCTCAGAAGCATGGGACAGAGGGAGGAGAGGACAGAGAGGACACAGAAGTAGAGATAGTTCAGGAGAGGGAAAGGGAAAAAGGACAAAGGGAGGGGGGAAGTGTTGCCTGGATGAGGGCAGGAGGCCAGACTTACCGAACATGGTGACACTGAAAGATTCAATTGGTCACTTGTCACCCATGGAGAAGCTGTGTTCAGTATTCCCAGAGGTGCCCAGATTCTGTCCCCAGAAGGGGACAAGCCCCACGTTGGGCACCACAAAGTATGTTACCAGCTAGGGTTCTTGACCTCCTGAATCAATAGAAATTAATCAGAGGCCAGACAAGAAATTCAGGCAAGGCTTTATTGAGGTCCCGGCTGCAGCAGGGGCAAGGGAGAACAATCAACAGGTTCTCTTGCTTGCTTGCTTCTGGGTGGAGTGGGGATGGGGGTTGGCTTGTTCCTTATATGGGATGAGGGTAGGCGTGTGTCCAGGGGTTGGGCTGGAGGGGTGGTCTGCCCACCCCTTAGGTGGTATTGTGTGCAGGGGCCATGCGCAGCTCCCTGCTTTTGCTTCTGACCCCCTGCTTTTTGGCTCCAGGCTTTTCAAAAGTGGCAGCTGGGTTTTTGGTCCCTTTGTATCTTTTGTCCAGAATTTGCCTCAATTGCACATGTGCTCAGCCCCATACAGTTTCTTTGTATTTTGTGGTCTGAGGAGAGATGTGTCTGGGTGCTGATATTGTAGCACTGCAGCAAAGGGGCCCAGGTCTCGGCAGTGGAAGGAAAGACTAGCTGTGTGTCTCAGGATGGTATGGAAGTACCTTTGAACCTTTAGTAAGTTCCTTAATGACTGGGATGATGTATATCGGGTTGACTCCGTGTTCAATAAATTGACGCTTTTCGACCCCATGGACTATACAGTCCATAGAATCCTCCAGATCAGAATACTGGAGTGGGTAGCCTTTCCCTTCTCCAGGGGATCTTCCCAACCCAGGGACTGAACCCAGGTCTCCTACTCTTGCCTGGAGAATCCCATGGACAGAGGAGCCTGGTGGGCTACAGTCCATGGGGTCGCTAAGAGTCGGGCACGACTGAGCGACTTCACTTTCACTTTTCACTTTCATGCATTGGAGAAGGAAATGGCAACCCACTCCAGTGTTCTTGCCTGGAGAATCCCAGGGACGGGGGAGCCTGGTGGGCTGCCCTCTATGAGGTCGCACAGAGTCGGACACGACTGAGGCGACTTAGCAGCAGCAGTAGCAGAGAGCTTTCAAACTCAAGTTTCCTAAGATTCTGGGATATATATAGTCACTGCATCAGTGGGTGACTGGTCCCAGTATTGCCAGATTCCTCCCCTTGCACCCACCCACCCCACCCCCGCCCACCTGCACACTCCCAGCCTCCCCCAGCGAGCCTTTCCATGAATCGGAGCACTGAGGTGTGCCATGAATGCTCACAGCCAGGCTGCCACAGCTGGATGGATCATGTGGCTGGGCTCAGGATTCCTGGTTGTGATGGGCCTTTCTCAAGCCCAGGTGATTCCCTCCCTTTGCAAGGGATTATTCCTCGAGATGCTTATAAATTTTCCGTCCTTGAAATTCAGTCATATTGACAGACGTGCCCAGGTGTACACCTTTGTCCGTAACACCAACCTTGAACTTAGTGGGCCCTTTGCTTCTGCGGACTCAAGTATTTTTTCGTGACTGTGGAAACTTTCCTCAATTATGATTACTTTCTGTCCTTACATTGTCTTTTCCTCTTTATATGCATGAAATCTGTTCTCTAAGCCTCTCATCTACTCCCTCATTATTTGCATTTCTTTGTCCCTTTGTTTTGAATTTTGGTATGTCTTCCACTTGACCTTCCCGCCCACAAATGTAGTTCTCAATATTATACCATCTTGAAATTTTTCCACCTAATTTTCACATTCAAATCATGGCAGAAATCTTCATTTCAGCGCCCACCCCTGCCCCGTGCTGGGGCCCCCCAACACACACAAACTGCCATCCTCCTCTTGTTATCCTGCAGTGGGTCTGCTTCCTGTGGCAGCCCCTCTTCCCCAGAAGGCCCTACGCTCACTTTAATTCAGAAGCACTTGCTGGGCCTGCTCCAGTTACTGCACTGAGCAGGTGAAATCCCTGCGCTCTTAGAGCTCATACCTATCACAGGTGGTTCTCTTTGCTTTCCTCCCCTGGTTCCTGGATTTCCTCAGGTACTTTCTTTCGTCCCCTTTCACCACCCCACCCCCGACCCCCCAGCCAGCACTTGACCCTCATGTAGCAGTAGACCTATCGTTGGTAGGAGGCCCACAGACTGTATCTATGGGCCAGCACTGCGGTGACCAGAACGGGCTGTCAGAAACCTCAGCTCCTCCCAAGGGCCATCCAGTTGGTGCTCTGACACCCACACACACGAGCATGCATCCTAGCCCTGAGCCTCCCCACTCTTGCTCCTGTGTCCACCCACCTCACAGGATCACGGGGGTGCTTCTGGGCCTTGCCTGCACGAACCCAGCAGCATTAGGTTCAGAAGAAGGTGAGTGCAAGCTGTGTCCTCAGGCTGCCATCCGCACCCTCCGGTGCCCGTTTTCCAGAGGCTGGTGGCGGTCCACATCAGCATGGGTGAGAGTGAGCCTGTGTTGCTCACAAGCTGGTTGTGAACAGTGTCTGTACGCCTGTAGCTCTAAACTGAGGAGAGGACCAGGGTTGTGAGGCTCGTGCAGCACTACACATCTGCTGCCCTTTGCTGTACTAAAGACCTGGAGTGGAGGAGAGGCCAGTGCTCGTATCGCCCACTCCCACTGCTCTCAGATGTCGTTCTGGGCGCCCTGTGAGGGCTGTCCCCACATTCTTCACTACGTCAGGTGTTTTCAATACTCCTTGACCACAAAAGGGCTGAACTATCAAAAATGCCTCTAAAATAGGTCTAGGCTGAATAGCCCGCTCACAGGTCCTGGACAGCCAAATTCTTCTTTGTCTTAGTCAATTTGTGCTTCAAAGTTTCATGATTCCAGAATGTCTGAGCTGGGCTTAGTCTTGAGAAACATCAAAATCACCTGAAGTACCTGTTAACAAATGCAGATTTCCAGGCCTCATCGCCTGTCTGCTAAACCAGTCTCTGATGGTGGGGCCCAGGTGGTTCTTTGATGCTCCTGAATTCCCTTCATTACCCCTGAGAAGGGGCCTGAGTGAACCTCAGTACCAGAAGTGCTTACGGCAGGAGGTGGAGACCCCACGACCGTCTTATTGCAGAAGAAAAATGTGACGAACCAGGGCGGTGATGCTCCAAGTGTGGTGCCTGCACCAGCATTAGCATCGCCTGAGTACTTGTTAGAAATGCAAACTTTCATGTCCTGTCCTAGAGCTACCCAGAGGCAGAAACACTGGAGCTGGGCCAGCATCTGACTGACTGAGATTCTACGTGATTCTGATGCATGCTGAAGTGCAAGAATCTCAGCACATTACTGCAAAGGTCTCTCAGCCTTGAGGTCACCAAGACTTTGAAGACAATTCCTAACTTTCAGCTCCTCCAGAGTAGCCCCAAGGTCACACCTCTTCCATTTCCTTCCAACCTTATTCTGTGATCATTTCCCTTTCCCAGAGGGGACTTCTCTGGAGCTGCAGCACTGGGACCCGAAGCTGAACTGGACTTTAGGGCAGAGGTGATTAAGTGTAGACTCTAAGATAAGCCCTAAATGGGGCCATTTCAAAATGATCATCTGAGCCCATATCCTTCACTCCCCTCTAAGATGCTTCCTGAACAGATCAATTTCTTTGGAGAACAGGCATCATCCAGAAACTGAGAATTTCTAGGAAAAAGTGCAGTTGTGGCCAGAATAAGAGGGCTGCCTAACTGCCGCATGTGTGAGGAAAGGTGGATGTGCCCAGCGCCTCCACTGTGGAAACCCAGATGTTTGTCACTACCAACTTCAACTCTGTTGCTGGGCTCCTTTCTATTTCGGAATCTGAAGGCTGACGTCTCTCTCTCTAGCAATGCCCTTTGGGACAATCATGTGGGATCCCCTGACAAACTTCCAGGTGAAACCTCAGACCTCTTGACACTGTTGTCTTTTTAAATAAATGAAAGAGCAGCTGCTCCATATGTAACAGAGAAGCCCTCTCCATGTTGCAATGAAAGCCAGACATTTTCGGGAGCAGTGCTGGGAGCTAGCACCATGTAGACACCTGGACTATTACTTTTAGGCAGAATGGCTAATATTTAAGTATTATTAGGGTACCACATTAGAGAATAAAGGACACAGAAATGTTGTACTAGTTTTAGGCTCTTTATGACCTAAAATTTCTGTCTCACGGCAATTAAAAGAATCAAAAGGTCTGATCTGGAGATGGTGGGGGGCACAGTCCTCCAATGTGACATTCTGACAGAACGGGGTGTGACTGCCTAACTACCATCAGTCTCAGTAAAGAAATCTTGAACGGATTACAGTGACAGTGTAGTGATCACAAGTCATTAGATATTTCCTGTAGACCACGGTAACTCCAGTTCCACACAGGACCCATGGAAAAATCCAAGCAGGATTAAAGGCTGCTTATTGTTTCAAGCCAGTAGCATCTTAGGAGTCCACGTATCTAGCTCCAGGGCCATCCCAAAAGCACATCCAAGAGGCTCAAACAGCAAGTCTACTCAAGTAAGCTTCCCAAGCAGCTTTTCTGTACATCTTGGCTGCTTCCAGCTGATCAGCTGATGCTATTATGCCCCGGCCCACAATGATGATATCAGAGCCTCGTTTGCCGATGACTTCTTGTGGGCTGTGGTACTGCTGGCCGAGATTATCACCTAAAACACAGAGAAGTCTGTTTAATACAGAAAATGAAAAAAACCTGAAACGTCACCTTTCTGAGAAGTATCTAACCTGATTTAAATAAGAATATGCTCTTGTTCACCATGCCCCTTCTACACAGCAACTGAATAAAGGCAGGTGAAGAGACTCTTAAACTGGCCAGAGATCTCCACAGTGGAAACAGATGCTCACCAATTCCTTTTTGATGTCTAATTTTAGAGCATTTACACTTTAACAGTATAAAAAAAAAATTTATTTTGCCCTAAAAGGTTCAATACTAAATATAATGCAATAAAAAGTACCTCACAATTCAAGACTATCTAGTATACATTTTAGAATCACTGTGCCACGCTGTTGGAAAAGTCCTCATAAGGCATCTGCCCTGACCACAACCACATGTGTGAAGCTTTCCCTGCAACTCTACCAAATGCTTCGATTATGTACAGATCCTAATTCTTAATTCTGGCTTTTTTTTTTTAAGAATTGTTTTTTACTGAAGTGTAACTGACACATGACATTAGTTTCAGGTGTACATCATGACTCAGTATTTGGACACATTATACATTATGAATGTATTTGGAAACAGTATTTGGATACATCATCACAGTAAGTCTAGTCAACACGTGGAAAGGTCTGACAGAATGTGGTCCACTGGAGAAGGGAATGGCAAACCACTTCAGTATTCTTGCCTTGAGAACCCCATGAACAGTATGAAAAGGCAAAATGATAGGATACTGAAAGAGGAACTCCCCAGGTCAGTAGGTGCCCAATATGCTACTGGAGATCAGTGGAGAAATAACTCCAGAAAAAATGAAAGGATGGAGCCAAAGCAAAAACAATACCCAGTTGTGTATGTGACTGCTGATAGAAGCAAGGTCCGATGCTGTAAAAAGCAATATTGCATAGGAACCTGGAATGTTAGGTCCATGCTGCCACTGCTGCTAAGTCGCCTCAGTCGTGTCCGACTATGTGTGACCCCATAGACGGCAGCCCACCAGGCTCCCCCGTCCCTGGGATTCTCCAGGCAAGAACACTGGAGTGGGTTGCCATTTCCTTCTCCAATGCATGAAAGTGAAAAGTGAAAGTGAAGTCGCTCAGTCGTGTCCAACTCCTAGAGACCCCATGGACTGCAGCCTACCAGGCTCCTCCATCCATGGGATTTGCCAGGCAAGGAATCAAGGCAAATTGGAAGTGGTCAAACAGGAGATGGCAAGAGTGAACGTTGACATTCTAGGAATCAGCAAACTAAAATGGACTAGAATGGGTGAATTTAACTCAGATGACCATTATATCTCCTACTAAGGGCAGGAATCCCTTAGAAGAAATGGAGTAGCCATCATAATCAACAAAAGAGTCCGAAATGCAGTACTTGGATGCAATCTCAAAAACAACAGAATGATCTCTCTGTTTGTTCCCAAAGCAAACCATTCAACATCACAGTAATCCAAGTCTATGCCCCAACCAGTAACGCTGAAGAAGCTGAAGTTGAACGGTTCTATGAAGACCTACAAGACCTTTTAGAACTAACACCCAAAAAAGATGTCCTTTTCATTATAGGGGACTGGAATGCAAAAGTAGGAAGTCAAGAAACACCTGGAGTAACAGGCAAATTTGGCCTTGGAAGACGGAATGAAGCAGGGCAAAGGCTAATAGAATTTTGCCAAGAGAACACACTGGTCATAGCAAACACCCTTTTCCAACAACACAAGAGAAGACTCTACACATGGACATCACCAGATGGTCAACACTGAAATCAGATGGATTATATTCTTTGCAGCCAAAGATGGAGAAGCTCTATACAGTCAACAAAAACAAGACCGGGAGCTGACTGTGGCTCAGATCATGAACTCCTTATTGCCAAATTCAGACTTAAATTGAAGAAAGTAGGGAAAACCACTAGACCATTCAGGTATGACCTAAATCAAATCCCTTATGATTATACAGTGGAAGTGAGAAATAGATTTAAGGGCCTAGATCTGATAGATAGAGTGCCTGATGAACTATGGACGGAGGTTTGTGACATTGTACAGGAGACAGGGATCAAGACCATCCCCATGGAAAAGAAATGCAAAAAAGCAAAATGGCTGTCTGAGGAGGCCTTACAAATAGCTGTGAAAAGAAGTGAAAAGCAAAGGAGAAAAGGAAAGATATAAGCATCTGAATGCAGAGTTCCAAAGAATAGCAAGAAGAGATAAGAAAGCCTTCCTCAGTGATCAATGCAAAGGAATAGAGGAAAACAACAAAATGGGAAAGACTAGAGATCTCAAGACAATTAGAGATACCAAGGGAACATGCAAAGATGGGCTCAATAAAGGACAGAAATGGTATGGACCTAACAGAAGCAGAAGATATTAAGAGGAGGTGGCAAGAATACACAGAAGAACTGTACGAAAAAGATCTTCATGACCAAGATAATCATGATGGTGTGATCACTCACCTAGAGCCAGACATCCTGGAATGTGAAGTCAAGTGGGCCTTAGAAAGCATCACTACGAACAAAGCTAGTGGAGGTGATGGAATTCCAGTGGAGCTATTTCAAATCCTGAAAGATGATGCTGTGAAAGTGCTGCACTCAATATGCCAGCAAATTTGGAAAACTCAGCAGTGGCCACAGGACTGGAAAAGGTCAGTTTTCATTCCAATCCCAAAGAAAGGCAATGCCAAAGAATGCTCAAACTACCGCACAATTGCACTCATCTCACACACTGGTAAAGTAATGCTCGAAATTCTCCAAGCCAGGCTTCAGCAATACCTGAACCGTGAACTTCATGATGTTCAAGCTGGTTTTAGAAAAGGCAGAGGAACCAGAGATCAAATTGCCAACATCCACTGAATCATGGAAAAAGCAAGAGAGTTCCAGAAAAACATCTATTTCTGCTTTATTGATTATGCCAAAGCCTTTGACTGTGTGGATCACAATAAACTGTGGAAAATTCTGAAAGAGATGGGAATACCTGACCACTGACCTGCGTCTTGAGAAATCTGTATGCAGGTCAGGAAGCAACAGTTAGAACTGGACATGGAACAACAGACTGGTTCCAAATAGGAAAAGGAGTACGTCAATATTGTCACCCTGCTTATTTAACTTCTATGCAGAGTACATCATGAGAAACACTGGGCTGGAAGAAGCACAAGCTGGAATCAAGACTGCTGGGAGAAATTTCAATAACCTCAGATATGCAGATGACACCACCCTTATGGCAGAAAGTGAAGAGGAACTACAAAGCCTCTTGATGAAAGTGAAAGAGGAGAGAGAAAAAGTTGGCTTAAAGCTCAACATTCAGAAAGGAAGATCATGGCATCTGGTCCCATCACTTCATGGGAAACAGTGGAAACAGTATCAGACTTTATTTTTTGGGGCTCCAAAATCACGGCAGATGGTGAGTGACAGCAGCCATGAAATTAAAAGATGCTTACTCCTTGGAAGGAAAGTTATGACCAACCTAGATGGCATATTGAAAAGCAGAGACATTAGTTTGCCAACAAAGGTCCATCTAATCAAGGCTATGGTTTTTCCAGTGGTCATGTATGGATATGAGAGTTGGGCTGTGAAGAAAGCTGAGCACCGAAGAATTGATGCTTTTGAACTGTGGTGTTGGAGAAGCCTCTTGAGAGTCCCTTGGACTGCAAAGAGATCCAACCAGTCCATTCTGAAGGAGATCAGCCCTGGGTGTTCTTTGGAAGGAATGATGCTAAATAAAGCTGAAACTCCAGTACTTTGGCCACCTCATGCAAAAAGTTGACTCATTGGAAAAGACTCTGATGCTGGGAGGGATTAGGGGCAGGAGAAGGGGACGACAGAGGATGAGATGGCTGGATGGCATCACTGACTCGATGGAAGTGAGTTTGAGTGAACTCCGGGAGTTGGTGATGGACAGGCAGGCCTGGCGTGCTGCGATTCATGGGGTCGCAAAGAGTCGGACACGACTGAGAGACTGAACTGAACTGAACTGAATGGGTCCAGGACTCCTCATCAGTGAGGTTCTACAGTTATCAGGTAGTATAGTTAGGAGTTCTTTCTCTGGACTCCATTATTCTTGACCACCTCTTAAAACTGGAGAAAATAGGTTAGTCCAGCAAGACTTAGAATTTCTCTCTAGTCACCCACTCTACCAAATGCACTCTGGAAAGTGCATCTGGGAAGGAAGAGGATATTTGGGAAGAAAAAACAAACTTTGTACAGCAAGTGTGAAAAAAATCTTAATTGTTGGGTCTGGGTGACAGGTATAGAAGTTCATTTACTGGCCTATTGTATGTTTGAAATTCTGCATAAATTCTATTTAACTGCACCACCACAGTGATAGATTACTGAGAGTGGCAAGTCCTTGGGGCTTCTCAGCCAGTACAGGACATGACTGAGCGACTGAACCAACTGACCTTATATAACCACAGAATTTTTTTTCTCTTGTGATAAGAACTTTTAAGATTTACAACTTTTAAACAGCAACAAATTTGGCATGCTGTACACTACATCCTCATGACTTACTCTGTAACTTCAAGTCTCTACCGTTTGACGCCCTTCGTCCATTCCATCTATCCCATCCATCCCACCCTAAAACTCTGGGAGCAAGGAGTCTGTTTTGTCTATGAGCTTGTTCTTTTGGTTTTTAGCTTACATATATAAGCGATCATATAGTATTTGTCTTTCTCTGACTTATTTCACTTAGCATAGTACCCTCAAGGGTATCCATCCATATTTTCACAAATCCTAAGGTTTCTTTTTTTAATAGCTGAGTGATACTCCATTGTGTGCATATACTGCATCTTCTCTGTCTGCTCACCCATCAGTGGGCACTTAGCTTGTTTCTGTATCTTGGCTGTGGTAAATACTGCTGTGAACATGGGGGTGCAGATATTTCTCTGAGTTAGGGTTTTTGTTTTCTTTGGATAAATACCCAGAAGTGGAGCTGCTGGATCATACGGTAGTTCTATTTTTAATTTTTTGAGGAACCTCCATACTGTTTCCCATAGGAGCTGCACCAATTTACATTCTCACATACAGTGCACAAGAGTTCCCTTTTCTCCACATCCTCACCAACACTTGTTATTTCTTGTGATAGTGGGCATCCTTGTTTTGTTTCTGATCATAGAGAAAAAGCTTTGATAGTAGTCATTCTAACAAGTGGGAGGTGGTGTCTCATTGTGTTTGCTTTGCATTTTCCTGATGATTAGTGATGCTGAGCATCTTTTCATGCATTTTTTGGCCATTTGTATTTTTTTTGAAAACTGTCTATTCAGATCCTTTGCCAATTTAAAAAATATTTACTTAGTATTTATTTTTATTTATTTGGCTGTGTTGGGTCTTGGTTGGGGCATGTGGGATCTTTAGTTGGGACATGTGGGATCTAGTTCCCTGATCAGGGATCAAACCTGGGTCCCCTGCTTTGGGAGCATGCAGTCTTGGCCACTGGACCACCAGGGAAGTCCCCTTTGCCAATTTTTTAATCTGATTGTTCTGTTGTTCTTATTGAGCTGTATGAGTTCTTTACATTTGTACACTAACCCCTTATCAGACTTATGATTTGGAAATACGTTCTATCATTCAGCAAGTGAAAGTGTTAGTTGCTCAGTCGTATCCAACCCTTTGTGACCCAAGGACTGTAGCCTGCCAGGCTCCTCTGTCCATGGGATTCTCCAGGCAAGAATACAGAGTGGATTGCCATTTCCTTCTCCAGAGGATCTTCCCAACCTAGGGATCAAACCCAGGTCTCTTGCACTGCAGGCAAACTCTTTACTGTCTGAGCCAGCAAGGAAACAATCATTCAGTAAGTTGCCTTTTTATTTGCTGGTTTCCTTTGCTGTGTGGAAGCTTTTAAGTTTGACGAAGTCCCACTTGTTCATTTCTGCTTTTGTTGTTTTGGAGTCAGATTTTTAAAAAATC
This sequence comes from Bison bison bison, assembly GCF_000754665.1. Lineage (NCBI taxonomy): Eukaryota > Metazoa > Chordata > Mammalia > Artiodactyla > Bovidae > Bison > Bison bison. The sequence goes on along the minus strand of NW_011494604.1, from coordinate 2,831,420 downwards.
ATTGAGAAGACTGATGTAGCAATGATTACCACATATGTTTTATTCTAGTAACTTTACGGTTTCAGATTTTACATTCATGGCTTTAATCCATTTTGAATTAAGCTTTGTGTATGGTATAAGATAGTGGTCCAGTTTCATTCTTTTGCATGTGGCTAACCAGTCTTCCCAACACCACTGTATTGAAGAGGCCGTCCTATCCCCATTGTATATTCTTGGCTCTTTTCAAAAATTAATTGACCATATGTGTGTGGGTTAATTTCTGGGCTATTTTGTTCCGTTGATCTAGGTGTCTGCTTTGAAGTTTTGTAATGTGAAAGCAGGGAGTGTGATGCCTCCAGTTTCATTCTTCTTTCTCCAGACTGCTTTGGCTATTTGATGCCTTTTGTGATTCTGAAGAAATTTTAGGACTCTGTTCCATTTCTGTGAAAAGTGCTATTAGACTGTTAGTAGGGATTACACTGAATCTGTAGTTTGCTTTGGGTAATTCAGACATCTTTACAAGATTCTTCTGGTATATGAGCATGAAATATCTTTCCATTTCTTTGTGTGCTCATTGTCATTCAAAAATGATTGTCTTTATGGTTTTTAGTGTACAGGCCTTTCACCTCCTTGGTTAAATTTACTTGTAGGTATTTTTTCTGATGCAATTGTAAATGGGATTGTTTTCTTAATTTCTGATTGTTAGTGTATAAAAATGCAACAGATTTTTGACCTTGTATCTTGTAACTTAACTGAATTTGTGTATTAGTTCTAACAGTTTTTTTGAGTCTGTAGGGTTTCCTATATATAGTAATGTCTTCTACAAACAGTGACAGTTTTCCAATTCAGATACTTTCTGTTATACTTTTTCTTGACTAATTTCTCTGGCTAGGATCTCCAAAACTAACTTGAATAAAAGTGGGCACTGCTGTTGTGTTTTTGATTTTAGAGGAAAACCTTTCACCTTTTTTGGTATGATGTTGGCTGTGGCCTTAATTATGTTGAGGTAAGTTCTCTCTATAGCCACTTTGTTAGGAGTCTTTCTCATAAATGGATGTTGAATTTTGTCAAATACGTTTTCTGCATCTATTGAGTCTCTCTTCTTCCTTCTGTTGTTTTCCTCCACTGCATATGAGTTTCTTTAGTGGTATGCTTAGATTCCTTTCTCTTCATCTTCTGCTTATCTGCTATAGGATTGTGCTTTCCATGTGGTTTATTATATATTCTATTTTCAGTTGATAACTTAAGTTTGACTGCATTCTAAATCTCTACATGTTCATTCCCTCCACAAAGTTTTGTTTTTGATGCCACATTTTACATCTTTTTGTCTTACATTTTAATTAATTCTATAGTTGTAATTATTTTCACTACTTTTGCCTCTAAGTGGTTGATCCACTGCTGCTGCTAAGTCACTTCAGTCATGTCCGACTCTGTGCAACCCCAAAGATGGCAGCCCACCAGGTTCCCCCGTCCCTGGGATTCTCCAGGCAAGAACACTGGAGTGGGTTGCCATTTCCTTCTCCAATGTGTGAAAGTGAAGTCGCTCAGTCGTGTCTGACTCTTAGCGACCCCATGGACTGCAGCCTACCAGGCTCCTCCGTCCATGGGATTTGCCAGGCAAGAGTACTGGAGTGGGGTGCCATCGCTTTCTCCGGGTTGGTCCACTCACTACCTTGACTATATATTTGCTTTTTCAGAGAAACTTACTCTTTCCTAAGTTTTCTTGTTACTAATTAGCACCCTTTCTTTTCAGCCTAAAGAAGTCCTTTTAACATTTCTTGTAAAGCCAGTGTAGCAATGCTTGAACTCATTTAGACTTGCTAATCTGGAAAACTCTTCAATTCTGAATAACTCTGCTGGGTAGAGTTCTTTGTTACAAGGTTTTTTTTCTTCACACTTCCGCTATATTACGCCACTGCTTTCTGATCTGCAAAGTTTCTGCTGAAAATTCTGCTGATAGTCTCATGGGGGGTCAGTTGTATATAGGAAGTTTTTCTCTTGCTGCTTTAAGATTCTCTTCTTATCTTTAGCTTTTGGTGCTTTTAATTAAACGTGTCTTGATGTGGGTTTCTTTGGGCTCATCTCATCTGGAACACTCTGGGCTTTCTGCATCTGGATGTCCATTTCCTTCCCTTGAGTAGGGAAGTTTTCAGCCGTTATTTCATCAAGTAAGTTTCTAGCCTTTCTCCATCTTTTCTTCTTGGGACTCCTAAAATGAGAATGTCAGTCTGCCTGATGCATCCCATAAGTCTTTTAAGCTATCTTTAGTTTTTTCTTTTTTTGGTTTCTGTCCCGATTGGGTAAGTTCCACTGCCTTTTCCTCAAGATCCTTTGCTTCACCCGGTCTACTAGTGAACCACTCTACTGTATTTTCAGTTATGTTATTGTATTCCTCAGCTCTGTGACTAGTATTTTCCACCTCTCTTGAAGTTGAGTTTGGGGAGCATCTTTATGACCATTACTTTGAACTCATTATTAGGTAAATTACTTATCTCCATTTCATTAAGGTTTTTTCCCCTGAGGCTTGTATCTTATTCTTTCATTTGGAATACATGCCTCTGTTTCTTCATTCTGCTTTTCTCTGGGTTGGTTTCTATGCATTAGATGAAACAAGTGTCTCTCCCAGTCTTGAAGGAATAGCCTCATGTATGAGATGAACCTTGTCATTCAACCCTTCCCTAGCTCCTGGTTGTTTCTCAAATCTTCTGATTGTCAAAGCAGCCTATGATATTTGTAATAGCTCCCAGTAACTGAGGGTGTGCCAAGACTTATCAGTGTCCCAGAGAGAAGGGGGTCTCAGTTAAGCACCTAGATTCATTCTCTGGTTGCCATGGCTAGGACTTTCAAATCTGTGTTGAATAAAAGTGGTGAATAAAAGTGGCAAGAGTGGACATCCTTGCCTTGTTCCTGATCTTAGAGGAAATGCTTTCAGCTTTTTACCGCTGTGATTTTGTCATATATGGCCTTTAATATGTTGAAGCAGGTTCCCTCTATGCCCACATTCTAGAGAGTCTTCATCATAAATGGGTGTTGAATTTTGTCAAAAGCTTTTTCTGCATCGATTGAGATGATCATATGGTTTTTATTCTCAATTTGTTGATGTGTTATATTACATTGATTGATTTGTGGATACTGAAAAACCCTTGCATCCCTGGAATAAATCCCACTTGGTCGTGGTGTATGATCCTGTTAATGTATGGTTGGGTTCAGTTTGCTAGTATTTTGTTAAAGATTTTTGTGCCTATATTCATCGGGATACTGGCCTGTAATTTTATTTTTTTTTGTGGTATCTTTGTCTGATTTTGGTATCAGGGTGATTGGCAGCCTCTTAGAATGAATTTGGGAGTGTTCCTTCCTCTGCAGTTTTTGGGAATAGTTTCAGAAGGACAGGTAACTTTTTCTAAATTTGCTAGAACTCAACTATGAAGCCAAGCCATCTGGTCACAGATTTTTGTTGGGAGTGTTTTTTTTACTCAGTTTTAATTTTAGTACTTGTGATTGGTCTTTCGTATTTTCTATTTCTTATTTGTTCAGTCCTGGGGGCTTGTATCTTTCTAAAAATTTGTCCATTTCTTCTAGAGTGTCCATTTCATTGGTGTATAATTGCTTGTAGTAGTCTCTCATGAGCCTTTGAATTTCTGTGGTGTCTGTGGTAACTTCTATTTTCTTTTGTATCCATTCAAGCAGTCTGTTTTCTGGTTGGAGCATTTAATCCATTACACTTAATAATTCACTTTAATTATTGATATGTATGTTCATACTGCCATTTTGTTAATTGCTTTGGATTTTTGTTCATAGACCTTCTTTTGTTCTCTTGTGATTTTACGACTATCTTTAGTGTTGTGTTTGGATTCCTTTTTCTTTTTTGTGTGTGTACTACTGTAGATTTTCAGTTTGCCATTAACATGAGGTTTTATACAGCTCACTCGCACGCACGCTCTCTCTCTCTCTATACACACACACACACACAATTGTTTTAAGTTGTTAGCCTCAATTTCAAATGCATTTCTAATATCTTACATTTGTACTCTTTTCATGATTTCTGGTTTTGATATCAGATTTGTATGTGGATGATTTCCTATCTTTATATATGCCTTTATTGGTGAGTTTTCCCACTCATAATATTCTTATTTCTACCTGGGGCCTTTTCTTTTCCATCCTTTAGCATTTGTTGTAAAGCTGTTTTGATGGTGCTGAATAAAGCTTCTGATTTCTCTAATGTGAATAAGTGCCTTTCTGTGTAGAGTATTCTTGGTTGTAAGTTTTTAATCTTTCATAATTTTAAATGTATCATACCACTCCCTTCTGGCCTGCAGAACTTCTGCTGAAAAATCAGCTGATAACTTTATGGGGATTCCCTTTTATGCTGTTTGTTGCTTTTAATATTTTCTCTTAGTTTGATTAATGTCTCTCAGTGTGTTCCTCCTTGGGTTTATCCTGTATGGGACTCTGTGCTTCCTGGACTTGAGTATCTCCTTTCCCATTTTGGGAAGGTTTTTGGACATTCTCTCTTAAAATGTTTTCTAAGGTCCTTTCTTTCTCCCTCTGGGACCACTATAAAGTGAATGCTGGTGCATTTCATGTTGTTCCAGAGGTCTCCGTCCTCATATCTTTTCATTTTTCTTTCTTCTCTTCCACAGCAATGATTTCCACTAATTTTTCAGTTTGTTCCATTTGTTCTATTGCCTCAATTTATCTGCTGCTGATTTCTATGTATTTTTTATCTGTTCTCAAAAGCTTCTTTTTTTTTCTTTTTGGCTATACCATGCATCCTAATTCCCCAACCAGGGATCGAACCCATGACCCCTGCACTGGAAGCACAGAATGTAAATCACTGGACCACGAGGGAGTCTCCTAGCTCTTTAATAAACGTGTCTTGTATCAGTTTGTGCCTCCATTCTTTTTGAGGTATTGGATCATCTTTACTTTGATACCATTACTCTTAATTCTTTTTCAAGTAGACTGCCTATCTTCACTTCACTCAGTTGTTCCTTCATCTGAAATGTATTTCTTAGCCATCTGATTTTGTCCGATTTTCCGTGTTTGTGGTCTATTTTCTTCAGACTGCAGGACTGTAGCTCTTGCTTCTGGTGTCCATACTGTGGTGGGTGAGCTTGCTCCAGGGGTCATGCAGATTTTCTCGAGGGAGGGATGGGTGCTTGCCCACTGGTGGGTCTTATGTCTGGTGAGCAGGGCTATCTCAAGAAGTACGTTTACAGGTAACTGTGGAGTCAGGAGGACTTTAAGCAGCCTGTTTGCTGAGGGCTGAGTCTGTGTCTCTACCTGCAAGGTGTTTGGCCTGAGGTGTCCCAGCACTGGAGCCTACAGGCTGTTTTGGGGGCCAGGCCTTGCCAAAATGGTGACCTCTGGGAGAGCTCACACTGATGAATACTTCCTAGAAACTCGGCCACCAGTTAACTTGCCCCCACAGTGAGCCACAGCCAACCTGCACCTTCTCCCAGGGACCCTCCACATTGCTTTCCTCTGGGTCCAAGTGCGTGTGAAACCTTGTGTGTGCCCCCCAAGAGTGGAGTTTGTTTCCCCAGTCCTATGGAGCTGTTGCAAGCAAGCCCACTGACCCCTGCAGTGGAAGTTCAGAGTCGAAACCACTGGACCACCAGGGAAGTCCTCCAGCTCTTTACTAGACATTTCTTGCATCAGTTTGCGCCTCCATTCATAGGCAAATACTCTGGGGCTCCTTGTCTAGCGTCAGGAAAAGGAGGCTGGGGAGCCTTATGCAGGGCTCAGAACTCCTATGGGAAAACCTCTGTGATATAATTATTTTCCAATCTGTGGGTCACCCACCTGGCAGGTATGAGATTTAATTATAAGGTATAAGCGCCCCTCTACCGTTTATTTGTGGCTCCTTCTTTATCTTCGGGTGTAGAATATCTTTTTTGGTAGGTTCATGTCTTTGTTGTTGACGGCTGTTCAGCAGTTGTGATTCTGGTGTTTTCATGAGAGGTGAGCTTAACTCCTTCTACTTTACCACTTTGTCTCCATCCCTGGCAAAATCTTTTGAAGTCTGCAAATACATAGTCCTGCAGGACTGCAAGCATTACGTCCTGCTGGCCCCCAGATAAGTTCTTTACTAGGTGATAAACAGCGGCAATGACGCACAAGCAGAGCACAAAGATGGTGTCCACCAGATTATGCTCTCCTGAAAACACCCTCTTTAACAAAGGCTGTGCTCCTGGGTCTGCTGCCTCCTGCTGTGCCCTGGGGGTGGTGGCTATTTAAGAACTCCCTCTCTGTTGATGATAGTTCAGTGAAACCTGCAAGTGTAACCCACTGGTCACAAGAACCAGCCCATGCAAATATATCCCTCAATGGAAGCTATAAAAACCAGGGTCCCAATCAGGGATGTAAGTCCCTTTTTGGGAGATAACAGTGAGCTGGAATGTGGAGAGAGACAGCACAATGATTGTGTCCACAGCCTCTTTTCCCTGAGAGGACTTCCACGGGGCCACTAGGTATCTGCCCCACAGGCCTCTTTCACACACCCTCTTTGTGGGTGCTATCTGTGCAGTGTTGGGGGATGCCAAGTACTGTCTCTACAGCTCTTATTATCATGGGACCAAACATAAGCTCTCCTGACCTTCAGAGCCCAGTAATCAAGGGGTGTTCCTTGAGCAGCAGCTGCAAATATCAGGGCACATGTAAACGCTCCTTCCAGGAGATAATGCTGTTCGTCAGCAGTTCAGCAAAGGGATAGTGTGAAGATGGTGCCCACTGGTCTCCATCCCTGGAGGGAATTCCCACAAGCTCTTCAAGGTATGTGTTAAATTAGATGCCTACCCCTTAGATCAACTCTTAAACATTAGCAATGAGCCTTTACTTCAAGTCTGAGGATGGGCTGCCTCTGAGTTGGGCCCTGAGCCAGGTGAGTCTTAGATCACTAGTCTTGTGAGTCTTGTCAACATGAGCCCAATTGGGTTTCAGAGCTAGATGTTTTTGGGGCTCATCTCTCAGGTTCAAGTTTTAAAAAAGTTGGGATGCCTGATGTGGAGTTCAAACCCTTTGCTCCTCAGAAAAAGCTCTGGGTTTTGAGTTCCACTTTGTATCTGGGTCTCCATACCAGGGGCGAAGACCCAATATCAAGATGGTTTTCTTGTTTGCTTACTGTACTGTGCTCAGCCAGCTCTTAGGTTTTATCAAGAGGAAACTGTTACACAGGTAGTTACAGACTCAGCATATCTGGGAGGAGGTTGGCTCAGGATTAGCCTACATTGCCATCTTGAACCCCATTTTTCCCTTCCTTTTAAATTCTGCTATTCCAGAAGACTTCTGATAAGTGGCATATCATTATCTTTCAAATCCAAGATGCTTTAAAAATCCCAGATCCTAACTGTACTATCTACTTGAAAACTATGGCAGCTTCCAATAAATATTACTAATTAACAAGCCGAGTACTCTATGCCAAGACATTGTGCTAAGTGCTTTGCACACATTATCTTTTAAGCCTCTCAACAACTCTGAGGTTCAGAGTTGTTATCCACATTTTACAGATCAAGAAAATGAGACCGAAACAAGGGAAGTGATTTGTCTAAAGATACTGTAAGGGCTAGGAATCCAAATCCAACCAACTCATAAAATGTTTAGCACAAATATAGGGTTTAAAATAAAAATTGTCAAGTACTTTCTTATTTAGTTGCTAAGTTGTGTCTACCTCTTCTGCCATTGGATGGACTGCAGTCCTCCAGGCTCCTCTGTCCATGGGATTTCCCAGGCAAGAATACTGGTGCGGGTGAACATTTCCTTCTCCAGGGGAATCTTCCTGACCTAGGGGTGGAATGTGCTTGGTGGGTGGATTCTTTACCACTCACCCACCTGAGAAGTCCATCAAGCTACTAGAGCAACTCTTTAGTCACTCAGTCTTGTCCGACTCTTTGAGACCCCAGGGACTGCAGCATGCGGCAACTCTTTAGTCACTCAGTCTTGTCCGACTCTTTGAGACCCCAGGGACTGCAGCATGCGAGGCCTCCCTGTCCATCACCAACTCTTAGAGTTTACTCACATTCTGTCCATTGAGTAAGTGATGCCATCCAACCATCTCATGGTCTGTTGTCCCCTTCTCCTCCACCTTCAATCTTTCCCAATGAGTCAGTTCTTTGCATCAGGTGGCCAAAGTTTGGAGTTTTCCTTCAGCATCAGTCCTTCCTATGAATATTCAGGACTGATTTCCTTTAGGATGGACTGCTTGGATCTCCTTGCAGCAAAGGGACTCTCAAGAGTCCTTTCCAACGCCACAGTTCAAAGCATAAATTCTTCATTGCTCAGCTTTTTTTATGGTCCAACTCTCATATCCATACATGACTACTGGAAAAGCCACAGCTTTGACTAGACAGACCTTTGCTGGCGAAGTAATGTCTCTGCTTTTTAATATGCTGTCTCGGTTGGTCATAACTTTTCTTCCAAGGAACAAGAGTCTTAATTTCATGGCTGCAGTCACTATTTGGGGGGGCTCCGAAATTACTACAGATAAAGTCTCTCACTGTTTCCCCATCTATTTGCCATGAAGTGATGGGACTGGATGCCATGATCTTAGTTTTCTGAAATGTTGAGCTTTAAGCCAACTTTTTCACTCTCCTCTTTCACTTTCATCAAGAGGCTCTTTAGTTCTTCTTTGCTTTCTTCCATAAGGGTGATATCATCTGCATATCTGAGGTTATTGATATTTCTCCTGGCAATCTTGATTCCAGCTTGTGCTTCTTCCAGCCCAGCATTTCTCATGATGTACTCTGCATAGAAGTTAAATAAG
>NW_011494604.1:2792961-2822512 GCF_000754665.1 Bison bison bison | reverse complement strand
GATCCAGCGGATGTTGGCAACTTGATCTCTGGTTCCTCTGCCTTTTCTAAAACCAGCTTGAACATCAGGAAGTTCACGGTTCACATATTGCTGAAGCCTGGCTTGGAGAATTTTGAGCATCACTTTAGTAGCGTGTCAGATGAGTGCAATTGTGCGGTAGTTTGAGCATTCTTTGGGACTGGAATGAAAACTGCCCTTTTCCAGTCCTGTGGCCACTGCTGAGTTTTCCAAATGTGCTGGCATATTGAGTGCAGCACTTTCACAGCATCATCTTTCAGGATTTGAAATAGCTCCACTGGAATTCCATCACCTCCCCTAGCTTTGTTCGTAGTGATGGCCCACTTGACTTCCCATTCCAGGATGTCTGGCTCTAGGTGAGTGATCACACCATCGTGAAGATCTCTTTTGTATAGTTCTGTGTATTCTTGTCACCTCTTCTTAATATCTTCTGCTAGGTCCATACTGTTTCTGTCCTTTATTGTGCCCATCTTTGCATGAAATTTCCCTTGGTATCTCTGATTTTCTTGAAGAGATCTCTAGTCTTTCCCATTCTGTTGTTTTCCTCTATTTCTTTGCATTGATCGCTGAGGAAGGCTTTCTTATCTCTCCTTGCTATTCTTTGGAACTCTGCATTCAGATGCTTATATCTTTCCTTTTCTCCTTTCGCTTCTATTGTTTTCACAGATATTTCCCCAGCAAGACGGTAGGCACTGGAGTGACTTTGAGGAGATACCCCATGTCCAAGGGCAAAGGAGAACCCCCAGCAAGACGGTAGGAGGGGCGAAATCACATTTAGAATCAAACCCCATACCCGCCAGAGATGCTCAGAGGGCTCAAACATACCTTGTGCACACCAGGACCCAGAGACTGAGACAGAACTATGTTTGAGTGTCTCCTGAGGAGGTATGGGTCAGCAGTGGACTGCCACAGGGGCTCTGGGTACAGCAGCTTTGGGTATGGCATAAGCCCTCCTGAAGGAGGTAGCCATTCACTCCACCATAGAGCCACCAGAACTTACACAGGACTGGGAAGCAAACTCTTGGCGGGCACAAACAGAACCTTGTGCGCACCAGGAGAAGGGAGCAGTGACTCCACAAGAGACTGACCCAGGCTTGCCCGTAAGTGTCTGGGAGTCTCCAGTGGCGGCGTGGGTCGGTGGTGGCCTGTTGCCGGGTTGGGGGCACCGAATGTAGCAGTGCCATGGAACCTGTTGAAGAAGGTCACTATTATCTTCATTACCTCCACCATAATTTGGCCCTGGGTCAAATACCAGGGAGGGAACATGGCCCTGTCCATCAGAAAAAGACCCAGTTTCCCCCTCAGTCAGTCTCTCCCATCAGGAAGCTTCCATAAGCCTCTTATCCTTCTCCATCAGAGGGAAGACAGACTGAAAACCACAATCACAGAAAACTAACCAATCTGATTACAGGGACCACAGCCTTGTCTAACTCAATGAAACTATGAGCCATGCCGTATGGGGCCGCCCAAGATGGACGGGTCATGGTGAAGAGTTCTGATAAAATGTGGTCCACTGGAGAAGGGAATGGCAAACCACTTTATCTTTCAGGGTTGTATCTCTCTGCCTTTTCATACTGTTCATGGGGTTCTCAAGGCAAGAATACTGAACTCCCCAGGTCTGTAGGTGCCCAGTATGCTACTGATATCAGTGGAGAAATAACTCCAGAAAGACTGAAGGAACAGAGCAAAGCAAAAACAACACCCAGTTGTGGATGTGACTGGTGACAGAAGCAAGGTCCGATGCTGTAAAGAGCAATATTGCATAGGAACCTGGAATGTCAGGTCCATGAATCAAGGCAAATTGGAAGAGGTCAAACAGAAGCTGGCAAGAGTGAATGCTAACATTCTAGGAATCAGTGAACTCAAATGGACTGGAATGGGTGAATTTAACTCAGATGACCATTATATCTACTACTGTGGTCAAGAATTCCTTAGGAGAAATGGAATAGCCATCATAGTCAACAAAAGAGTCCAAAATGCAGTACTTGGGTACAATCTCAAAAATGACAGAATGATCTCTGTTCGTTTTCAAGGCAAATCATTCAATATCAAAGTAATCCTAGTCTATGCCCTGACCAGTAACGCTGAAGAAGCTCAAGTTGAATGGCCTTCTATAAAGACCTATAAGACCTTCTAGAACTAACACCCAAAAAAGATGTCCTTTTCATTATAGGGGACTGGAATGTAAAAGTAGGAAGTCAAGAAGTACCTGCAGTAACAGGCAAATTTGGCCTTGGAGTATAGACTGAAGCAGGGCAAAGACTAATAGAGTTCTGCCAAGAGAACGCACTGGTCATAGCAAACACCCTCTTCCAACAACACAAAAGACGACTCTACACGTGGACATCACCAGATGGTCAACACTGAAATCAGACTGATTATATTCTTTGCAGCCAAAGATGGAGAAGCTCTATACAGTCAGCAAAAACAAGACCAGGAGCTGACTGTGGCTCAGATCATGAACTCCTTATTGCCAAATTCAGACTGAAATTTGAAGAAAGTACGGAAAACCACTAGACCATTCAGGTAGGACCTAAATCAAGGCAGCTATTATCAAGTCTTAAATAGGTAAGTCATTCTGCTGAGGCCTACTCTGTAGTATATAAAACCTACAATGTGAAACTTGAAAAATAGCAGAGGCCTTCAATATTCTCTAGTCCCAGGGGAACATCTACTTTTTTTTGGTTAACCTGCAATGTTTTTTGTTTACTTAATTGAAAGCAAAATCTCGAAAAGGATGTCTTTCAAGTGTTATTTATAAAAATTAATTAGTTCTGTCAAGGTTAATAGGTATCCAACAGTGAAGTATTTCAGTATTTAAAAGCAACTAAGCTTTACCAAATCTATAATCTCATTATGTTCTCAATATTATCATTCCATCCACAGAAACACCAATTCTTGCATCTGCTCCTCTATACAGTGTATTATCCTTCCCTCAACACGTGTGTATTTATAGAGCATTTATGATGCACAGGGGTACTGTGCTAGAGAATATGCATTCTTCAGAAAGAGACCTCATCCTCAAGGGGTTTCTAGCCTAATAAACGTGTTCCAAATACCCTACATGTGCAAAATATATGTACAACAACGTTAAAGTGTATCCACAGTGAAATGACTGAACATATTATGGCCCAATTGTAACTAGGATACACTAAGGGGTTGTAGAAAAGGTACCTCTTGATGTGGGAACATAACACAGAAGCACATACACAAGTCACTTCAGCCATGTGAGACTCTCATTTTGCCATGACTGTAGCCGCCAGGCTCCTCTGTCCATGGGATTTTCCAAGCAAGAATATGGGAGTGGGCTGCCATTCCCTTCTCCAGAGGAACCCTCCTGACCCAGGGATTGACCCCATGCTTCTTATGCTTCCTGCACTGGCAGTGGGTTCTTCACCGCCAGCGCCACCTGGGAAGCCCCAGCTCCGCACGTGGAAACGTAAGACAGAGCACGTGCGCAAACATTCTCCATCCTCCATGAAGCAGAGCTGTTTTCATCTTAAACAGTTTTTCTGAGAACCAGATGTTCATAGTTCCAATCTTAAGGAAAGAGATAGAAAGTGGAATAGAATAAACTCCCATACTTGTGATAAGCAAGGTTTCTCATACAATAACCAATTCAGGAAAAATATTTCCAGACCATTTCTTCCCCGTTCAAAACAGAGTTATCCAGATGGAAGAATGTGAAGTTTGCCTCCTCCCACAAATACATCAAAAAATACATCTACACATGGAACAAGTCTCACAGAATACCTACAGAATGCTGGCAGAAGACATCACACTTCTGAAAGGACAAAAAGAATCTCCATATAACCAGGTAGGACCAAAAAAAAGAAAGGAATCTGGGCAGGACCTGCACCCCTTGGAGGGAACCGTGAAAGACCAAAGGCTCCCACACCCTCCTGGTGGGAAGAAGGGGGACTGAAAATATAAAGTATTTCTGAAAACTTCCCAAACTAAAGAAGGAAATATATCCAGGTATAGGAAGCGCAGAGGCTCCCAAACAGAGCTACACCAAGACATAGTAAAATGGCACAAGTTAGCATTTTAAAGGCAGTAAGAGGAAAACAATCGGCTTATTTCTCTACAGAAACACTGCAGGCCAGAAGGGAGTAGCAAAATATATATTTGAAGTCCTGAAAGAGAAAAATCTATAACCTAGAATACTCTAGTCAACAGCATTATCATTTAGATAGAAGCAGCGATAAAGAATTTCTCAGACAAGCAAAAAGTGGAAGAATACAGTTATACTAAACCTATTATGAAAGAAATACTGCAAGGGCTTCCCTAAATAGAAAAGCTGTATTAAAAGAAAATTAGTCAAAAAGTAAATCACTTAAATAAAGCTGGTATACAGATTAAAAGAAAAAAATCCTGTGTGAACGTTACAATAACCACAATGAACAGCAAAAGGATAAATATGAAGATGTAAAAGAGGACATCAAAATCATAAAACAAAGGAGATTAAAATGTAGATTTTTTTTTTTCAGAATGTGTTTGAGTCTATGATTACCAGTTTAAAGTAAGTAGATATATGAAGGGGTTAACATACTTGAAAAACAGGGTAAGCACAATTCAAAAACAAAATAGATTCACAAAAGAGAACACAAGCATAAAATAAAAGGAAATCACCAAACTGCAAAAGGAAAAAGGGGAAAAAGCAAATATAGAATCAACTAGAAAGCAAGGTTTAAAATGGCAATAAATACACCTATGAACAGTGACCTTGCTTCTGTGATGATCGAGACGGGTGGGAGGGAGGCTTAAGAGGGAAGGGATATATGTATACACGTGGCTGATTCACACTGACGTACAGCAGAAACCAACACTGTAAAGAAGTTATACTCCAGTAAAAAAAAGTCAATGGGCTAACTGCTCTAATCAAAAGATGCAGAGTGGCAAACTGGATTAAAAAACAGCAGACAATCTGTTGCCTACGAGAGACCCACTTTAGGGCAAAAGACACACACAGACTGAGTAGGAAAAGATATTTCCTGAAAATGGCAATGACAAGAAAGCACAATACCTGTGTCAGACAAAACAAACTTTACACCAAAGGCTGTAAAGGAAGATAAAGGACACTATTTAATGATAAGCACTACAAGAAGAAGATATTTACTCTTGTCAACAAATATGCATGCACCTAATAATAGGAGCATCACTACGAACAAAGCTAGTGGAGGTGATGGAATTCCAGTTCAGCTATTTCAAATCCTCAAAGATGATGCTGTCAAAATGCTGCACTCAATATGCCAGCAACTTTGGAAAACTCAGCAGTGGCCACAGGACTGGGAAAGGTCAGTTTTCATTACAATCCCAAAGAAAGGCAATGCCAAAGAATGCTCAAACTACTGCACAATTGCACTCATCTCACACGCTAGCAAAGTAATGCTCAAAATTCTCCAAGCCAGGCTTCAGCAATACCTGAACCGTGAATTTCCTGATGTTCAAGCTGGTTTTAGAAAAGTCAGAGGAACCAGAGATCAAATTGTCGATATCCGCTGGATCATCAAAAAAGCAAGAGAGTTCCACAAAAACATCTATTTCTGCTTTATTGACTATGCCAAAGCCTTTGACTGTGTGAATCACCACAAACTGTGGAAAATTCTGAAAGAGATGGGAATACCAGGCCACCTGACCTGCCTCTTGAGAAATTTGCATGCAGGTCAGGAAGCAACAGTTAGAACTGGACATGGAACAACAGACTGGTTCCAAATAGGAAAAGGAGTACGTTAAGGTTGTATATTGTCACCCTGCTTATTTAACTTATATGCAGAGTACATCATGAGAAACGCTGGACTGGAAGAAACACAAGCTGGAATCAAGGTTGCTGGGAGAAATATCAATAACTTCAGATATGTAGATGACACCACCCTTATGGCAGAAAGTGAAGAGGAACTAAAGTGTCTCTTGATGAGAGTGAAAGAGGAGAGTGAAAAAGTTGGCTTAAAGCTCAACCTTCAGAAAACGAAGATCATGGCATCCAGTCCCATCACTTCATGGGAAATAGATGGGGAAACAGTGGCTGACTTTATTTTCTGGGCTCCAAAATCACTGCAGATGGTGATTGCAGCCATGAAATTAAAAGACGCTTACTCCTTGGAAGGAAAGTTATGACCAACCTAGACAGCATATTAAAAAGTACACATTACTTTGTCAACAAAGGTCCGTCTACTCAAGGCTATGGTTTTTCCAGTAGTCATGTATGGATGTGAGAGTTGGACTATAAAGAAAGCTGAGCTCCAAAGAATTGATGCTTTTGAACTGTGGTGTTGGAGAAGACTCTTGTGAGTCCCTTGGACTGCAAGGAGATCCAACCCATCCTTCCTAAAGGAGATCAGTCCTGGGTGTTCACTGGAAGGACTGATGTTGAAGCTGAAACTCCAAAACTTTGGCCACCTCATGCGAAGATCTGGCTCATTTGAAAAGACCCTGATGCTGGGAAAGATTGAGGGTGGGAGGAGATGGGGACGACAGCGGATGAGATGGTTGGATGGGATCACCAACTCAATGGACATGAGTTTGGGAAAACTCCGGGAGTTCATGATGGACAGGGAGGCCTGGCATGCTGCAGTTCATGGGGTCACAAAGAATCGGACACGACTGAGCGACTGAACTGAACTGAATATAGGAGCATCTAAATACATAAATACTAACAGGAGACTTTAACACGAAACTCACAACAATGGACAGATCCTCTAGACAGAAAGTCAATAAGGCAACAGAGATCCTAAATGATACAATAGGAGAGTTAGCCTTAACTGACATTTTCAGAACACTGCACATTCTTTTCAAGTGCACATGCAACGTTCTCTAGGCTTGACCACATACCAGGGCACACACACACACAAAAAAAGCCTGAACAAATTTAAGAGGTAAAGAGGATAGAAATTATTTCGAAAATCTTTCTGACTACACAGCATGAAACAAAAATCAGCCACAGAAGAAATGAGAAAAAAACAATTACATGGACTTTACAGATAATCATTCAAAATCTGTGGGATGGTGCAAAAGGGTTTTTTAGAGGGAAGTTCATAGCAATATAAGCCTTCCTCAAAAAACAAGAAAAATCTCAAACAGCAGAATCTACTACCTAGAAGAATTAGAAAAAAGAACAAAGCCTAAGTCAGCAGAAGGAAATAATCAAGATCTGCGAGGAAAAATATGAAATAGATTAAAAAACAATAGATAAAATCAATGAAACCAAGACTTGGTTAAACAAAATTGACAAACCTCTGGCCTGGATTATAAAGAAGGAAAGAGCCCAAATATGAAATGAAAAAGGAGAAATAACAACCCATACTGCAGAAATACGAATGCCATAGGACAGTATTATAAACAACTCCGTGCTAACGAATTTGCCAGCCTAGAAGAAATGAAAATATACAGCTCTTCAAAACTGAAGTAAGAAGAAACAGGTGATGTGAACAAAACTAGAAGTGAAACAAAATCTGTAATTAAAAAAAAAAAAGAACAAGCTCCCGACAAACAAAATTTAAGGACCATGTGGTTTTACAGGTGAATTCAACCAAACATATAAAGAAAAACTAACACATTTGAGGACCCTTCTCAAATTTTTCCAAAAGGTTGAAGAGGAGGGAACACTCAAAGATGTTTTATGAAGCCACCATCACACTGATACCAAAACCAGACAAGTATACCACCACAAAAGAAAATTACAGGTCAATACCTTTGATAAATATAGATGCAAAATTTCTAAACAAAGTATTAGCAGACCCAATCCAACAAACATAAAACAGATCATACACCATGACCAAGTTAGATTCACTTCAAGATCACAAGAATGGTACAATATACGAAATCAATATAATACACCACATTAACAAAGAAAAGTCACATGATCATCATACAGAAAAAAAGCAATGGTGGCAAGCTGAAAAGCCTTCCTGCTAAAATCTGGAACAAGACAAGGACGCCAACTCTCATCACTTCTATTCAACATAGTATTGGAAATCAGACAAGAAAAAGAAAAGGTATCCAAATTGGAAGGGAAGAGGTAAAACTGTCATTTTATGCACATGCACACATGCATGCTAAGTCGCTCAGTCGTGTCTGACACTTTGCGACCCCATGGACTGTAGCCACCAGGCTCCTCTGTCCATAGGATTCTCCAGGCAAGAATGCTGGAGTGGGTTGCCATGCCCTCCTCTGGGGATCTTCCTGACCCAGGGATCAAACCTGGGTCTCTTGCCTCTCCTGCACTGGGAGGCAGCTTCTCTACAGCACTACCTGAGAGGCCCTCTGTGCAGATGACATGATACGGTGTGTAGAAAACCCTAAAGAACTGATATTTCAGCAGCGTAGTGGGATACAAGATTAACATTGAGAAGTTGGTTTCATTTCTTTAACAATATCAGAAAGGGAATAGAAAACAAAAAACTAAAAAACTTTTAAAATCACACAAAATAAACCCAAAATACTTAGAAATAAACCTGACCAAGGAGGTGAAAGACTTATAAGCTGAGAACTATAAAACGTTAATAGAGAAAACTGAAGATGATTCAAAGAAATGGAAAGATATCCCATTTTCTAGGGTCAGAAGAATTAAGATGGCCATACTACCCAAAGCAATCTTCAGATTGCACCCTCACCATACACAAAAATAAAATCAAAATGGGTTAAAGACCTAAAGACGTCACATAATAAAACTCTGAGAACACAGGCAAAACATTCTCTGACATGACTCGTACCAGTGTCTCAAAGCAATAGAAACAAAAGCAAAAATAAACAAATGGGAACTTACCAAACTCACAAGCTTTTGCACAGCAAGAAACCATGAACAAAACAAACACAGTCTATGGATGGGGAGAAATATTTATTCGCACATGTGACTGACAAGGGCTTGATTTCCAAAATGTACAAACAGCTCATGCAGTTCAACAACAACAAAACCCAATCATGGGCAGAAGACCTAAATTCTCCAAAGAAGACACACAGATGGCCAACAGGCACGTAAAAAGGGATGTTCAATATGGCTAATCACTAGAGAAGTGCAAAGCAAAACTAACAGCGTGGTACCTGATGATAGCAAATGCTGGAGAGCGTGTGGGGAAAAGGGAACCTCCCACAATGCTGGCGGGATGTACACTGGTGTAGTCTCTAAAGACCAGTAAGGAAGTTCCTCAGAAAGCTGAAAGTACAGTTGCCACATGATGCAGGAATCCATTCAAAAGACACACACGCTCCTGTGTTCACAGCAGCACTATTCACAATAGCCAAGACATGGAAACAGTCTGAACGTTCAATGAGTAAAGATGGGTGACACAAACATGCTCACGTGCACGCACGCGTGCGCATACACACTGGACTACTACTCAGCCACAAAGAGAACGAAACAACGCCATCCGTCCAACATGGATGGACCTACACAGTCTCACACTGAGGAAGAAAGACAAATCCCCTATGATACCACTGACACGTGGAATCTAAAATATGACACAAATGAACACACCGACAAGATAGAAGCAGACTCCCAGACAAAGACAACAGACTTGTGCTCGCCAACTGGGAGGCAGACTGGGAAAGCAATGGAGTGGGAATCTGGGGTTAGCAGATAGATTCTATTATATATAGAATGGATGAATAACAAGGTCCTATTGTATATAGCACAGGGAACTATATTTAATATTCTGTGATAAACTATCATGGAAAAGAGTATTTTTTAATGTGTATATAGGACTTCCTTGGTAACGCAGTGGGTAAGAATCCACCTCACAATGCAGGAGACACGGCTTCGATCCCTGGTCGGGAAGATCCCACAAGCCGCAGGGCAACGAAGCCCTAACCACAACTACTGAGCCTGTGCTCTAGAGCCCACAGGCCACAATGGGAAACTTGGGCACCACAGTGAAGAATAGCCCTGGCTCGCCCTGACAGGAGAAGGCCCATGCACTGCAACAAATAAATACACACACACACACACACACACCCCTTAATCACTTTTCTGTACAGCAGAAATTAACACAACATTGTAAATCAACTCTATCTCAATAAAAAGGTAACACAAAAAAGAAGGCTTATTGAGTTCCATAGGACATTAACCTAGATCATTCCTTTATTAACTCAAGACTATCAGTGGGAAAGTTCGCAGTTTTTGAGCCACTGCAATTGTATTTCGAAGACTGCTACAAGTGTTATGTGTTCAGATAAGTTTGAAAGACATGACAGAACCCTGCATGTCCACAATGAAAAGTCACAATAAACATTAGCAAAACAAAGATTCCGCAAAGTCCTAAACAAATGTCTGATTCTGTTTAGAGGATTCCTCCTTGAGCACAGAACACCTGTTTTTTGGCAATATCTTCAAAACATCAGTTGGGAAACAATTATCAGTTTCTAGGCTTATTTCAATAAAAAGTAACCTTCTAGATTTTCATCCTAAAATTAGACTGCAAGCTATTTTTGCACATCTAGGTTTTATTTTGCTGACTTGGAAAAAGCAGCATTTTAGAGGAATCATTACCAATCAATAGGCTTACCTCCTGCTTCTAACTGAACTCCTGGAGTCAAGTGAAGAAATTCTGGTTTCATGCTTACTCGGGAGCCAGAAATAAAACCAATCACAAATTCAGAATGTTCTTCAGCCATTTGCACCTGAATGGAATGTAACAGATGACAAGACAGCAGTTAACCACACCGAACGTAAGAAACTCTGCTGTCTTATGGATGTATTTTCTCATGTCACATTGAACTCATATCTAAACAGGTAATCTTAGATATGAATCTACATACCTGCTCCACTAAGACCCTAAAATAACTCCTATCCCCTTCTCCCATAAGCAAACACTAAAAACACTAAAAATCCTATCCTATTTGCATCGAAAATCTAGATGCTCCATTATTATCTATTTTTAATAATGTTTAGGGACCTACCTACTTCCAAAAAGGATATAAATCATACCCTAGAATACATTTATAATGATATAAAGCTACACTGAAGTCTTACTGCCCATCTACACATATATCCAAGGACAGCCACCACATAAAAACGGCTGTGCTGTAAAGAGCTAGCTGAAGAGGTGTGAAGACGTGTGAAGCCACCTCCACAGCTTTCCCTATACTTTAACACTGCCTCCACAATTTCTCTTCCATTACCTCACATCTTTAGAAGATTCCCTAGGTCTGCCTAACTCTTTTTCCGCCCCCTGCCTAACTTTCTAATTTGGTTCTTCCCTGAGGCCCAGACTGTTTCATTCTTGCTACTAAGTACTACCACCTACCAATAATCAATGTACTGTCCTTGAGCCAGATCCAGAATGCCAAATATTAACACTGACTCATGGACCCTCTGCTAAGTGAGCTGGGAAATCACAGACATTTATGGTCAAATCAAGGGTAGGGTTAATACCTGGCCCTAGGGCCATGAGTTTTTCACAGTTCCACAACCTTTGAAATATGAAAAATAAAGTTTTAATTTTTACATGGGAATTTATTAAAATAAAAGTTCCTACTACTTTAAAAAGTAGTCTTTAAAATATATGCAAAGGTAATCCATCTCATCTTTCTAGGTGACTATCCAACTAGGAAACTTGCCCAGAGGAGAATGTGAAGAGGGACTTTATAAGCAGATGATTATCCATCTCTTATGCTGTTCTGGTGTGCAGGGGGTGGGAGCTGGGTATGGTACATTAGAACATGTATGGTGCTATAAGAACTTCCCTGGCGGCTTAGTCGGTAAAGAATTCACCTGCAATGTGGGAGACCTGGGTTTGATCCCTGGGTTGGGAAGATCCCCTGGAGAAGGGAATGGCAACCCACTCCAGTATTCTTGCCTGAGAATCCCCACGAACATAGGAACCTGGCGGACTGAAGTCCATGGAGTGGCAAAGAGTTGAACACAACTGAGCGACTAAGCACACACATAAGAATTTTTAATAATGGGGAGTTACTAGAGGAAATAACGTGTCTGGACTCTAATTAAGAGCTCTCCTATAGAACCCCAATCAATATCAAAGACTGAAAAAGATAACCCACTTCATGGGCTGCTGTCATGAGAACGTGTATCTTTGTGACTCAGGAAGATTCCAAGAAACTGGAAAAAAGCTCTTCAATTTCAACTCATGGGGAGATGGTAAAAACTCTATCTTAAAGGCCAGGTACATACAGACACATATGTTTATTTGACCCAATATCTGTGTTTCAATGTTTCTCTTGTAGTACCATTCAAATCTCTTTAGTGTCTGCTATAAGACATAAAAGGCTACTAACCATCAGTGTATTCTAGCCAACTAGTATTACTATACTGCCCCAGTAACAGCAGCTGATTTGTTGTTTTGGGCAGCAAGTCCACAGACCCCAAATGCAGGTATTTTCTTTCCCTGTAACATCTAGTGCCACAGTCCTGCCTTCCTTGCCCCAGTCCCTCTCCTCTGTCACTTACTGCTGCCTCAGTGTAGCTCCCAGTAGCCAAGGTGCCAGCAGAGCTCATTTCTGCAACAAGGAGGCACGCCCGGTGCAGTGGCAGGCCGACTTCTTCCAGGCCTTTCACAACTCCTGAGCCGGGCACGGCGTGAGCATTCACAAGATCTGCCCAGGAAGCTATTTTAAAGACCCCACCTCAGAAAGGGAAAAAAAGATGTTTGTCAATTTTCAAACAAAAACCTTTAACTTTTAACTCAACCAACCATCTACAATATGGAAATAATCTAATAACATGCTAATGAAACAGTGAAGCACTTCAAGAATTTTAGTAACTATCAGTGGACCTATTTGTGAAAAATAAAATTTTCCATCTGCTTAGCTAGTTGAGAAATAACAAGGAGAAAAAAATCTTGTAAGCTCGATACTTAGTTTATTAGCAAAACTGGTAAGGGTGTTTTTCTTTGCAGGCTGATGTTTGTGGCCATCAGTAAGATTTATGCAACTGGAAAGGGACTCCAGTGAAGACAGGTGTATTGAGGTCAAAGATAGCAAACTGAAATTCCTCTGAAGATGACAGATTTTCACTCTGTAGGGATATCTCAGGAACTTACCAGCTCTTAAATCTTCTTCCTGTTCCTTAGGTTTCACTAGCTCTTCAAATTTCAATAAAGCAATTGTATTCATTTTAAAAGCAGAACAATAACTCAAGTAGATTTTTGAAAAAACTATATGCAAACTTGTAGAAAGCTTGTATAACTTTTTCAACAGTCAGTATCTTAAGCATATGAAGTCATTACAAACAAATCTATTCTTAAATAAGTAGCTTAAGAATATGCATATATTACTTTAAGAAAAAATTATCTTAAAAGATGCTTATTAAAGAACAATGTCTGTTGTAAGGTTAAGTGAAAACAAAAAAGCATTACATAAATATGACAGAAATTTGCATAGATGAATGGGTAAAAGAAGCATTTTTACTAATGTATGCTCTACTCTGAGTTCCTATTTAACACTTTTAAAAAAGGATGTGTATCAACAGATCTTTTTCTGCTAAAAATAAATCTCACCACTTTATACTACTTTTTCCTTATTTCCTGTATCTGCGATTTTCATTCTCCAAAGATGCAGAACTGTGTTTTATTCTGCCAGGGCCAACACCTGTCATTTCTGCCTGCCTAAAACCCATGTCCCTTTCTTCTGGCATCAGCCCAGTCATTTTCTTTAGGAGAATTAACCCTGTACTCGGGTTTCAAGAAGTTTACGTAAAGCTAATAGCCTCACATCACCAGCAGTAGGGTGTATTACCCAAGTGAGTTAATAAAGGTATGCTATACCCAGGCCTGAGTGATTGGCTTGGGGCAGGCATGAGGAATGTGCCTACCTGAGGAAGAAGAGAGAAGAAAGCAGAGCTGAGACTTGAGGAGAAAGTAAGCCCGAAAGATATCACTTGAGCTCCTAGATCCAACCACGCTTGACAGGCTGTTCTACTGCTGCGCTTGTCACGTGAGCCAATACATTTCCTTTTGTTCTTCAGCCAGTTTAGGCTGGATTTTGATTCTTGTTGGTTCCTGAATAATGCTTACCTTCATACTGCTTTTTTACTGTGTTTCCTATATCTGCAAATTTCCGGTCTTCAAAAATTAGAAACTCATGGCGTTTTGCCAGAGTGGTTAACTCCTTCATCACATCCAGAGTAAAATCATTCAAAATATCTACATGAATCTTAAGCAAGCAGATTCTGGATCCCAAAGCATCTGCTAGCTGCAGCAGCTCTCTGGACTCTGAAACATCAGCAGACAGACACAGATTGGTCTCCTTCTTTTGCATAAGCCTGAGAAGCTTCGCTGCAACCGGGTGGGTCCCAGGCAGCTCTGCACGTGCACCAAAACTTAGTTCTTTGGGTTCTTTCTTCACAGAAGGGAGAGAATCATTAGGGTTAGCTGCCACAAAAGCATTCTCCTGAATAAATCTCTTCACTCTCTCCACCGTCTCAGCATTGATTTTCTTCTGTTGCTCAAGAATACGCAGCACTGTGGACAATGTGCACACTGAGTGGAGACGAATCCCACGGGCCTGCAGATTGTCCCTGCCCCCCTGCTCTCTGTCCACCAGCACTACGGCGTCAGTGACCTTCAAGCCTTCTTTCTGAAGAACCTCAGCAGTTTCCCAAACACTAGATCCGCTGGACACAACATCTTCAATGATCAAGCAGGTGTCTCCTGGATTAACAGCCCCTTCTATAAGCCGTTTAGTACCTGGGAAAGAAAAAATTATGTTGATTCCATTTTAAAATTATGTATTTCAACCAACTCAAGATGTATCTATAGTATAAATTTGGCATGTATTTATGAAAAGGTGGATAATCTAAATTATACTTTCTGATAGTCCACTTTGGAAATATATTTTTTAAATTTCTGATGAATCTTCAATGTGCTATGATTTACTGTTTTGTTAAATGTCTCTATTTCCAAACTGTCAAAGTTACATATACAGAATATTTACAGTAAAACTAGCAAATTATTTAACTTTGTAAAACATCACAATGTGTTTATGATCAAAATTTCAAATATGGGGTTTCTTTAGGCAAGATCACCTGGACTGATGAAAGTTATTAAAGAATAGCACAATATCATCAATGAAATCATTCCTTTTTCCATTAACAATTTCTTTATTCAAGATCGGCAAAACAACTGGCTTTTGAGTATACAAATTGAGGAGGGAAAATATTCAACCACCATTTAGATGAATCACTACATCCTTATGAATTATAGAATGTAATGTGACTAAATATACTGGCCCACTCCAGTGGGCCCACTACAGACTATTTTCAGATAACGTACAAATTGTAAATAATTCATGCTGTAGACTACAAAGACCTGTGTTTTCAGAGACGCATTTTTGTGTTTTTCACCACCAAATTTGCCTTATTTTGACGCAGAATATATTTAGTGGGTGTTTTGCCCACTTTTAACTTTCCCACATGTACTATCTTTGTCTTTTCCCCAATTCCTTTTCTTCCTTGAAGAACTGGCAAGTTTAACTTAGATGAGAACATAAGACTGTATTTATAGGTATATTTTAAAATGAATGATCACATTCTAAGCAATTTTTTGAAGATACATAATAAGAAAATAGAAATAATAGTTTCCTTGTGGGAGAGATTCATATAGATAAAACACTGTGCCACTAAATAGCAAAAATATTATTCTAGTTTTTATAATGTTGAATAAACTAAAACTAGACAAGAGTATAACAAATCTCCACAAATACAGCCACTTGCCACCTAATAACTCATGGGCAATCTTGTTTCAGCTATAATTCCAATCCCACCCTCCCCCCAACAAATTTTAGAAGCAAATCTCAGATATCATATGATTTCATCATAAAAAATTTTTAGAACACATTGGTAAAAAAGGACTCATCAAAAAAAGCAACAAAACAGAAATAATACCAAAAAACATTAATTCTTAATGTAATAAAATATGAAGTCAGTCCCAATACTTTTAGACTGATGTAGCTTTAAAACATGTTTGAAATACCCACCTGATAACTTATTACCATGAACCCATTAAAAAAAAATAAATCTCTATTTAGAATTCTATGCAGCATTTACATTGCCTCCCCCTCCCCACCTCTTTTTTGCCATGCTTCATGGCTTGTAGGATCTTACTTCCCCAACCAGGCCTCCTGCAGTGGAA
Source organism: Bison bison bison (assembly GCF_000754665.1). Taxonomy (NCBI): domain Eukaryota; kingdom Metazoa; phylum Chordata; class Mammalia; order Artiodactyla; family Bovidae; genus Bison; species Bison bison. The sequence goes on along the minus strand of NW_011494604.1, from coordinate 2,806,415 downwards.
ATGCAGAGTCCTAACCACTGGGCCACCAAGGAATTCCTTTACCTCGCTTTAAGGGAATGTAATTTATTCGTGTAATTTATTCGTGTAATTTGAACATGGTACCTGGGAAAGTATGTGCTCTAAAAGCATTCTGCTGATGAGGAAAGTCCTGGTAAAAATGTTGGGTTTCATAAATTTGGAGCACAAAGCACTTTTTTTTTTTTACTGCCTAATTAACATAAAGCATTTTATCCCCAGACTCTAAAGGAAAGGGGGTTGCTTTATAACAGCAGTTAACACACTCCAAGGTCGTAACAACTTAAAGGACTTATGAGGAATATTCAAGGTGACTATCAACCTCAGTGCCTAGAAGAACAAATTCTAAAAGTGCCAGGTTACGAATCAACTTAATGCTATACTACTTTTACTTTACCATAATCCTTTTTCTCCTTCCTTCTGATAAGCATTGGAATTTCGTGGGTTGAACAGACAATTGTAGCCAATGGTAAAGCTGTATAAGGTACTCCACACACACTGTCAAAATTGATCTCTGCATTTTGGGCAGTTTGAAATAACATTTCTGCAACCTGTTAAAGAAAAAGAACATACGAATGACCTATTATTACTATCTGTATATAAATCATGTAACAAAGTGACAGTAAGAACCTAGCAAAGGAAAGTCTCAAACTTGGGCCAGAAAAATATAAATGCCTTGTTAAATTATTCTCTCCACAAATTCCAGTTTACAAAACAAATATAAAAACACAAGAATTAATCTACTTGGATAGTCTCAGGGCTGCTTCAAGGGCAACATGGAATGTGTCAGGAAAGACTATGATATTGACCCTGAGACTGAGCATTACACTTAGGCTTCACAGTTGTTCTCAGTAATTCATTATGCTTTGAGTATCTAAACCCATCAGTTTTATTTTCCCAACATAAGTTTTCAATTAAGAAGTTTTACAAGAGAAATTAAGAAAACAATCAAAAAAAAAAGAAAAGAAAACAATCGCATCAGGACTTGTCTGGTGAATGAGTGGCTAAGACTTGGTGCTCCCAACACAGGGGACCCAGGTTCTATCCCTGGTTGGGGAAGTAGATCCCACATGCCACAACTAAAGCTCCTGCATGCTGTATCTAAAGATTCCACATTCTACATTCCACATATCTAAATATTCTGCAACAAAGGTCAAAGGTCCCATGTGCCACAACTGAGACCCAGTGCAGTCAAATAAATAAATACAGATATTTAAAAAGAAAACAGTCACATTATGAAGAATAAAACACCTGCTGCTGCTGCTGCTAAGTCGCTTCAGTCGTGTCCGACTGTGCAACCCCATAGACGGCAGCCCACCAGGCTTCCCCGTCCCTGGGATTCTCCAGGCAAGAACACTGGAGTGGGTTGCCATTTCCTTCTCCAATGCATGAAAAGTGAAAAGTGAAAGTGAAGTCGCTCAGTCGTGTCCGACTCCCAGCGACCCCATGGACTGCAGCCTAGCAGGCTCCTCCCTCCGTGGGATTTTCCAGGCAAGAGCATTGGAGTGGGGTGCCATTGCCTTCTACATAAAACACCTACAAATAAATTTAACCAAGCAAGTGAAAGACTTGCACGTTAAAAATATTAGATTTAAAAAAAACTGAAGGTGGCATAAGCAAATGGAAGAAGATTCCAGGCTCATGGATCAGAAGAATTAAAATGTTAAAATGTCCATGTTATCCAAAGCAATAAACAAACTCAATACAATTTCTATATAGTTACAACGGCACTTTTCACAGAAATGGAACAATCCTAAAATTTGTACGGAACTACAAAAGACCCAGGATAGCCAAAACAATCTTGAAAAAGAACAAAACTAGAGGCATCATGCTCCTTGATTTCTGACTATATTACCAATTAATAGTAATCAAAACAATATGGTATTGGCATAAAACCAGACACACAGGTCAACAGAATGGAAAGCCCAGAAATAAAGCTACACATATATGTTCAATCAATACACATTAAAGGAACCAAGGATATAAAAAGGGAAAAGGATAGTCTCTTCAACAAACAGGTTTGGGGCACATTAGACTACTATCTTACACCATACATAAAAACTAACTCAGAATGGATTAATGACTTGAATGTTAAGACAGGAAACCATAAAATTCCTAGAAAAAAACAAGTGATAAGTTCCTTGACATTGGTCTTAGCAATGATTTTTGGATTTGACACCAAAAGCAAAGGCAACAAAACCAAAAATAAACAAGTGGGAAAGTGGTTCAAGACTGCAGAGTAAGAACTCACCTGAACTCACCTCCTCTCATTGACACAATTCTGTAACTCACTGTGAACAATTCCCTCTAAATGAACCTGAGAACTAGCACAACAGCTACATCACAACAAAGGATAAAAAGGCCTATTGAGATAGGTAGAAGTTAGACACAGTCCCCTCAAAACTCCATCCCCACTTCAGCAACCCATAAGCAACATGGAGCTCACAAAAACTGAACTTCCCCCTGACACCCTACATCAGTCGCCCTAACCTGCGAACCCGCACCAGACAGATAAGTACTCAAAACACTTGGCTTTGAACACCAACAGAGTTTAGATCCAGGAAAACCAGATGGATGCAGGGAATGGAGATTTGCTCTTAAATGGATTGTGAGCAGACTCACTCACCCTGGGACCCAGCTGAAGGGCAGCAGCTTGAAAAGAGCCCAGATCATATATCAAGGAAATTCATTTGGTAATCTTAAGAACTCTGCCGGAATGTCACCGCTGGAGCTCTCTCCAGGTATGGAAGCACTGCTGCTGCTGAGTCGCTTCAGTCGTGTCCGACTCTGTGCAGCCCCATAGACAGCAGCCCACCAGGCTCCCCCGTCTCTGGGATCCTCCAGGCAAGAACACTGGAGTGGGTTGCCATTTCCTTCTCCAAGGCATGAAAGGGAAAAGGGAAAATGAAGTCGCTCAGTCGTGTCCGACTCTTAGCGACCCCATGGGCTGCAGCCTACCAGACTCCTCCATCCATGGATTTTCCAGGCGAGAGTACTGGCGTGGGGTGCCGTTGCCTTCTCCAGTGGAAGCACCAGCAGGCACCATTTTCACACTCTCTAACTTGCTAGTGCCTTCCCCACACACCTCTGCCCAGCACCCCCAGAGGCAGCAGGGGAATGCACCATTTCCCCATGCTTCTGCAACAGCATAACAGCATGCTCCCCATCCCTTCCAGTCCTGCAGCCACAGCAGCAGTGTGGATACGCACCAAAGCCAGCAGGCATATGCAGCCCAAACAGGGGACACTACTGGAGTGTGTACTCTGGTTGCAAAGGCGGATTTCATTTCTGGGCTCCACAGGTGTGAAACAGTAGAATACACAGTTTGAGAAATAACCAAGAACTATGGCAAGGTTAAAGGGTAAGTAAGGTTCATTTCCAACGTGGGGCCACCCCATCAAGACTGGAAGAAATAACTGTTTCACCTAACACATGGAAACACACACAGAGTCAAGCAAATTGAGGAATTGAGGAACAGAGATATATGTTCCAAAAACAGAAAAAGATAAAGCTCCTAGAAAAAATCTTAATGAAAAAGTAATTTACCTGATAAAGCATTTAAAGTAATGGTCATAAAGATGCTCACCAAAATAGGAAAAAGAATAGATGAACTTGAAAAAAGAGAAAATGCAAAAATCAGAGAGCTGAAGAATATAATAACTTATCTGAAAAACACACTAAAGGGGTTCAAAAACAGACTAGATAAAGCAGAAAGATTGGTAATCTGGAAGACAGGGCAGGGGAACTCACCCAAACAGGGCAGCAATAAACAAAACCCCAGAATTTTAAAAAGCAGAAACAGTCTAGGAGACCAAGGGGATAATACTGAGAAGAATAATGGCTTCTAGTTTAAGATAGTGGAGTAGAAGATGTGCACTCATCTCCTGTGAGAACACCCAAATGGTAACTAGCTGTTACCATCATTGACAGGACACTGGAACCCACCAAAGACAGATACCCCACGTCCAAAGACAAAGAAGCTGCAGTAAGACAGCAGGAGAGGCACAATCACGATAAAATCAAATCCCATACCCGCCAAGTGGGTGATCCACAGGTTACAGTACAATAATGCCAAAAAGTTATCCCACTGTTATGAAGCTTCCGAACACCACTTCAGGCTTCCCAGCTTGGGGATCTGACAAAGGGACTAGAAATCCCCAGGGAATCTGGCCTCAAAGGCCAGTGGGATTTGATTACAGGACTTCCACAGGACTAGGGGAAACATGGACTCCAGTCTTAGAGGGCACAAACAAAATCTTGCATGAACAAAGACCCAGAAAAGGAGGAGTGATCCCACTGGAGACTGAACCAAACTACCTGGATAGTGTTGGAAAGCCTCCTGTGGAGTCAGCAGGGGCTCACCACAGGGACAGGGGCACCAGTCTGGGAAGGTCCCCCTTGGTGGTTGCCATTAACTGTACCAGCTGAGCTATCTGAAATCCTAAAAGAAGATACTGTTAAAAGTGCTGCACTCAACATGCCAGCAAATTTGGAAAACTCAGCAGTGGCCACAGGACTGGAAATGGTCAGTTTTCATTCCAATCCCAAAGAAGGGCAATGACAAAGAATCTTAAACTACTGCACAATTGCACTCATCTCACACACTAGTAAAGTAATGCTCAAAATTCTCCAAGCTAGGTTTCAATGCTACATGAACCGAGAACTTCTAGATGGTTAAGCTGGATTTAGAAAAGGCAGAGGAACCAGAGATCAAATAGCCAACATCCGCTGACACCAAAAAAGCAAGAGAATTCCAGAAAAACATCTACTTCTCCTTCATTGACTACACTAAAGCCTTTGACCGTATGGATCATGACAAACTGGGGAAAGCTCTCAAAGAGATGGGAATCCCTGCCTCCTGTGAAACCTGTACACAGGTTAAGAAACAACAGTTAGAACTGGACATGTAACAACAGACTGGTTCCAAACTGGGAAAGGAGAATGTCAAGGCTGTATATTGTCATCCTGCTTATTTAACTTACATGCAGAGTACATCATACAAAATGCCAGGCTGGATGAAGCACAAGCTGGAATCAAGATTGCCGGGAGAAATATCAATAACCTCAGATATGCAGATAACACCAGCCTTATGGCAGAAAGCAAAGAACTAAAGAGCCTCTTGATGAAGGTGAAAGAAGAGAGTGAAAAAGTTGGCTTAAAAGTCAACATTCAAAAAACTAAGGTCATGGCATCTGGTCCCATCACTTCATGTCAAATAGATGGGGAAACAATGGAAACAGTGACAGACTTAATTTTGTTGGGCTCCAAAATCACTGCAGATGGTGACTGCAGCCATGAAATTAAAAGACACTTGCTTGTTGGAAGAAAAGCTATGAGCAACCTAGACAGCATATTAAAAAGCAGACGCTACTTTGCTGACAAAGGTTCGTATAGTTAAAGCTATGGTTTTTCCAGGAGTCATGGATGGATGTGAGAGTTGGACCATACAGAAGGCTGAGCACCGAAGAATTGATGCTTTTGGACTGTGGTGCTGGAGAAGGCTCTTGAGAGTCCCTTGGACTGCAAGGAGATCCAACCAGTCAATCCTAAAGGAGATCAGTCCTGAATATTCACTGGAAGGACTGATGCTGAAGCTGAAACTCCAATACTTTGGCCACCTAACTTGAAGAACTGACTCATTGGAAAAGACCCTGATGCTGGGAAAGATTGAAAGCAGGAGGAGAAGGGGATGACAGAGGATGAGATGGTTAGATGGCATCACTGACTCAATGGACATGAGTCTGAGCAAGCTCTAAGAGATGGTGAAGGACAGGGAAGCCCAGCGTGCTGCAGTCCATGGGGTCGCAAAGAGTCAGACATGACTGAGCAACTAAACACCGGTGGGCAGACAGAAGAAGCAAGAAGCAGCACAGTCCCACAGTGGCTAAAGGAAAAAACATATTATGGAGAGTTAATCACAATGAAAAAGTAAAAAGTTATGTCCCAGATGAAGGGACAAGATAAAATCCCAGAAAAACAACTAAATGAAGTGGAGATAGGCAACCTTCCAGAAAAAGAATTCAGAATAATGACAGTGAAGATGATCCAGGATCTCCGAAAAACAATGGAGAAAATGCAAGAATACCAAAGATCTACTAGAACTAAAGAACAAACAAACAGATGAAAAATACACTAGAAGGAATCAGCAGCAGAATAAGGCAGAAGAATGAATAAATGATCTGGAGGACAGAATAGTGGAAATCACTGCTGTAGAACAGAATATAGAAAAAAGAATGAAAAGAAATGAAGACACTGTAAGAGACCTCTGGGGTAACATTAAACAACCAACATTTGCAGTATAGGGGTCCTAGAAGGAGAAGAGAGAAAGGACCTAAGAAATATCTGGAGAGATAATAGCTGAAAAGTTCCCTAAATTGTGAAAGGAAATAGTCAACCAAGTCCAAGAAGTAGAGAATCCCAGGCAGGATAAACCCAGGGAGGAACACTCCAAGACACATAGTAATCAAACTGACAAAAATTAAAGACAAAGATAAAATATTAAAAGCAACAAGGAAAAAACAACAAATAACATACAAGGGAACTCCTATCAGGCTATCAGCTGATTTTTCAACAGAAACTCTACAAGCCAGAAAGGAATGTCACAGTATATTTAAAGTGATGAAAGGAAGAACCTACAACCAAGAATATTCTACCCACCAAGTCTGATTCAGATTTGATGGAGAAATCAAAAACTTTCCAGACAAGCAAAAGTTAACAGAATTCAGGACCACCAAACCAGCTTTACAACAAATATTAAAGGAACTTCTCTAGGCAGCAAACACAAGAGAAGGAAAAGACCTACAGAACATAAACCCAAGATAATTAAGAAAATGGTAGTATGATCATACATGTCGATTAATTACCTTAAATGTAAATAGATTAAGTGCACCGACCAAAGACACAACTGGCTGCGCTGATGAAAACAAATGCATGTATGGACTTCCACTTACCATACCACTCTGCCGGACCCCCCAAATTGCATCTAATTATTTCATATTGCTAACTTAATCATGTTCCCATGTAATTATCTTCTATTTTTGGTCTGGCTATTGATTATGAAAACTGATAAAACATCTTTTACTATTATGATCATGTAATTATTACTTAATATCACTGGATCACAATTGGTCAGCAGAAAAAATAATAGAACTCTATATCACCAAAACTACCATAGAGAAACCTATAATCACTTTTCAAAATCCAGATGCATATCAGAATTATCTTGAAACTTTTTGAAAAATACAAATGCCCAGGTATTGCTTTTTTTTCTCCAGAGCTCCAGGTATGTTAAAAAAAAAAAGTTCTGTCCCGTTTCCCAGGATATCAGCTCATTCAAGTCTCATCTTTGGTAATTAAGAGTAGGCAGGACCTTCGCTGGCAGTCCAGTGGCTAAGACTTCACCTTCCAACGCAAAGGGTGCAGGTTCAATTCCTGGCGGGCGAGTTAATAATCCCACCACCAAAAATCCAAAACATAAAACAGAAACAATATTGTAACAAATTCAAGAGACTTTAAAAGTCCCTCTCTTACGGAGGACTTCATGCATGAAAGTGAAACAACTGTCAACGGTTAGGGGATTCTTTTATCTCTTTCTCTACACATGGAATCTACTCACATGATATTTTAAAATTCTGCTTCAGTCCCACACCCCATTATTCAGAATGCCCATCATACTAAAAAAGCTGAAAGAATTCCAAAGGACACATAACTTTAGGTGGGAAAAAACTGTAACACTTATTTTAATACCAATGATCATTTTTTAGACATCAAGACCTTCTAACAGATTCTAACTCCAAGGAGTCCCAAGCTCCCTAGAAGTCCTCCTGCCTCCTGTCTTGACTGTCTTAATTAACACAGTCCTGTCCTACCCAGAGGCTTGGATGCACAAGGATTTCCTTTTCTCCCTGCTCTCAGCCCAGGGCCTCTGCCAGGGAGTTTTCACCACTTGTGCCACAAAGGGTGAGCCCAGGTGCTTCTTGTTTAGAGCTCTTCCTTTGCCCTTCTTGGATGTGACTAAGGGAAAAAAGCAAGGGAGGAGACATCCCAGCGAGTGGATGCTTCTCATTTAGATCGAAAAAAATCTCCAACCCAATAAACAAGCCCTTCACAAACTACCAACCAGAAAAACTGCTAGCCATTGCCAAGCACATAGTAGGCACCTGTTCAATACTGAAGAAATGAATGAATGAATCTAAAGAAAAAAATACTGAGAACATTCACATTGTACACTATATATGTAACAACTGTAAATACATATGTACCCAACATAGGAGCACCTCAATATATGACGCAAATATTAACAGCCATAAAAGGAGAAATCGACAGCTACACAATAATAGTGGGGGACTTTAACACCCCATTTACATCAACAGAGATGGTCCAGACAGAAAATCAATAAGGAAACACATGCCTTAAATGACACATTGGACCAGACTGATTTAATTGATATTTATAAGAACATCCCATCCAAAATACACATTCTCAAGTGCACATGGAACATTCTCCAGGATTTATCACATGCTGGACCACAAAGCAAGCCATGGTAAGTTTAAGAAAACTGAAATCATATCAAGTATATTTTCCCATCACAACACTATGAGATTAGAAAAGATAAGACAAAAAAACTGTAAAAAACACAAACACGTGGAAGCTAAACAATGTTACTAAACAACTCACTGAAGAAATCAAAGAATAAATGACTGGAGACAAGAGAAAACGGAAACACAGACCTCCCTGGTGTTCTAACGGTTAAGAATCCGCCTGCCGGTGCAGGGGACACGGGTTGATCCCTGGTCTGGGGGCACCCCACATACAGTGGAGCAGCTACACCAATGTGCCACACTACTGAAGCCCGCACGCCTAGGGCCCGAGCTCCGCCAGAAAAACTGCTGCAACGAGAAGCCCGGGCAGCTCGGAGAGCAGCCCCCACTCGCCAAAACTAGAGAAAGCCCATGGACAGCAATGGAGACTTGGTGCAGCCTAAAAATATACACATTAAAAAAAAAAGATTCAAAATCTATGGGACGCAGCAAAAGCAGTTCTAAGAGGGGAAGTTATAGCAATACCATCTTACCTCAGGAAATAAGAAAAGTCTCAATGAAATGACCTAACTTTACACATAAAGCAAACTAGAGAAAGAAAAACAAACAAAACCCAGTTAGTAGAAAGAAATCATAAAGATCAGAGCAGAAATAAATGAAATAGAGATGAAGACTACAATAGAAAAGACCAATGAAACTAAAAGCTGGTTGTTTGAAAAGGTAAACAAAAGTGATACACCTTTAGCCAGACTCGTCCAGGAAACAGGGGAAAGCGCTCAAATCAATAACATTAGAGATGAAAACGAAGTTACAGTGGACACCAAGGAAATACAAAGGATCATGAGAGTACTATAAGCAACTGTAAGTTAATAAAATGGACCATCTAGAAGAAATGGACAATTCTTAGAAAGATTTCCCAAGACTGAATGAGGAAGATACAGAAAGCATGAACAGACCAATCACAAGTATTGAAATTGAAACTGTGAGTAAAAAACTAACAAACGAAAGTCCATGCATTTATGGTAAATTAATCTTTGAGAAAGGAGGCAAGACTATATATGTAACAGAGAAAGTACAGTCTCTTCAATAAGTGGTCCTGGGCAAAGTGGACAGCTATATGTAAAGCGATGAAACTGGCACACTCTTTAATACCATATACAAATATAAACTCAAAATGTATTAAGGACTTAAATATAAGACTGGATACTATAAAATTCTTACAGGAAAACATGTGCAATGCTCTTTGACACACATTGCAGCAGTGTCTTTTCCAATCCATTTCCTAAAGTAATGGAAATAAAACAAAAATTAAATAAATGTGACCTAATTAAACTCAGAAGTTTGTGCACAACAAAGGAAATAACAAACACAATGAAAAGACAACCCACAGAACGGGAGACTGTATCTGCAAACCATGAAACTGGCAAGGAATTAATCTCCAAACACCTCATGCAACTCAGTATCAAAGAAACAAACAACTCAATCAAAAAATGGGCAGAAGACCTAAACAGACATTTCTCCCAAGAAGCCAGACTTATGGCCAAGAGGTACATAAAAAGATGCTCAACACCGCTAATTAGGGAAATGCAAATCAAAACTACAATGAGACATCACCTCACACCAGCCAGAATAGAATGGCTATCAGCAAAAAGGTTACAAACAATAAATACTAGAGAGGGCTTGGAGAAAGGGAGCCCTCCTATGCTTTTGGTGGGAATGGATATTGGTACAGCCACTACAGAAAACAGTATGGACATTCCTTAAAAAACTAAAAATATATATAGCTATGACATTATCCAGCAATCCCACTCCTGAGCATAGATCCAGAGAAAACCATGGGTCAAAAGGATCCATGCACCCCAATATTCACCACTGTGTTATTCACAATATCCAAGAAATGGGAGTAACCTAAGTGTCCATCAACAGATAAATGGATAGAGATGGGGTACATATATACAATGCAATGTTACTCAGCAATTAAAAAGAATGAAATAATGCCATTTGCAGTAATATGGACGGACCTGGAGATTATCATATCAAGTGAATTAAGTTAGACAGAAAAAGACAATGAACATATTTACAAAACATAGACTCACAGACTACAAAACAAACATATGATTATCAAAGGGAAAGATGAGGGGAGGGATAAACTGGGAGTCTGGAATATACACACACTGCCATATTTAAAACAGATAACCAGCAAGAACCTACTGCATAGCACAGGCAACTCTGCTCAATATTCTATAATAACCTACATGGGAGAAGAATCTGAAAAAGAACAGATACATGTGTACATATATAACTGAATCACTTTGCTGTACGCCTGAAACTAACAACACTGTTAATCAACTCTGCTACCAATATAAAATAAAAATGTTAAAAAAAAAAAAGAAAGAAAGAATGACTGAAAGCTTTCTTAACTCGGGGATGGAAGCAGACATCCAGAATTAGGAGTGTTTGAAAGAAGATGAACCCCAAAAAATCTGAACATAATTAAAATGTCAAAAGTTAAAGACAAGGGGAGAATCTTAAAGGAGCAAGAGAAAAACAACTTGTTATGCAAGAGAACAACCCCCCTACCCCATTAGGACTATCAGCAGATTTCTCAGCAAACGTTGCCACCCAGAAGCAAGTGGCATGATATAGTCAAAGTGCTTAAAGGAGAACACTTCCTACCAAGAATACGCAGACCCGATGGACGACATTCCATCCCAAAGCAACAGAATACACACTCTTTACGTGTACCTGAAAGATTCTCAAGGATAGATCATATGTTAGACCACAAAACAATTCCCAAGGAATTTAAGAAGACTGAAATCATATCAAGTATCTTTCTGACCACAATGGCATGAAACTGGAACTCAGTTACATGAAGAAAACAAGAAAAATCTCAAATATATAAAGATTAAACAATATGCTATGGAACAACCAGTGGGTCAATGAAGAAATCAAAGGACAATTAAAAAAAAAAAACCCTTAATTCAAATGAAAATTAAAAGAAACCATACAAAGTCTATAAGATTCAGCAAAAGCAGTTTTAAGAGCAAAGTTTATAATGATACAGGCCCACCTCAAGAAATAAGAAAAATTTCAAATAAACAACCTAACTTTATGCCTAAACAAAGCAGAAAAAGAAGAACAAATGAAGCCCAAAGGTAGCAGAAAGAAGGAAATAAAGATCACAGTGGAAATAAATGGAGACCAAAAAGACAATTTAAATAAATGAACTAATAGCTGGTTCTTTAAAAAGATAACCAAAATTGATCAACCTTTAGCTAAAGTACCAGGAAAAAAAGAGAACTCAAATCAATAAAATCAGAAATCAAAGAGCATATACACCTGATACCAAAGAAATAAAAGGCTCCTAAGAGGTGACTATAAACAACTGTAAGTCAACAAATACCCTGGGAAATGGATCAATTCCTAGAAAGTCTTCCAAGACTGAACCATAATTAGAAATAATGAATAAATAGGAGAAATAATAAGAATTAATCAATAATAAACAAACAGACAACTCACAACAAACGAAAGTTTAAGACCCTATGCCCTCATTGCTGAATTTTACTATTCAAAAAAGACTTAATTCCTATCCTCCTCCAATTCTTCCAAAACATTAAAAAGAGGAGGGAATGTCCCCAAACTCCTTTTACAAGGCCAGCATTACACTGATACCAAAACCAGACAAGGACACATACAAAAAAAGTACAGGTCAATATTGATAATGAATTTAGATGTACAAACCTTCAACAAAATATTAGCAAACCAAACTCAACCATACATAAAGAAGATAATAAGCTAGGATCAAGTGGGATTTATCTCAGGGATACAAGGATGATTCAACACTACAAATCAAGGTGATACATCACATTAACAAAATGAAGGATAAAAATCATACGGTCATCTAAATAGAAGGATAAAAATCATACGGTCATCTAAATAGGTACAGAAAAAGCACTTGATAAAATTCAACCACCACTGATAAAGACTGAACAATGGGTAGAGATGGAATAATACAGGCCATACGATAGGCCCACAGCTGATCACACTCAATGGTGAAAAGCTGAAAGCTATTTCCTTAGGATCAGAAATGTGACAAAGATGCTCCTTCTTGCCACTTTTTACTCAGCATGGTACTGGAAGCTCTAGTCAGAGCAATTAGGCAGGAAAAAAGAAATAAAGGCATGCATATTGGAAAGGGAGGAGGAACCAAGTGCTGGTGGTGGCTTAGTCACTAAGTCCATTCCGACTCTTGTGATGCCATGGACTGTGGCCTGCCAGTGGACTCTGTCCATGGGATTCTCCAAACAAGAATACTGCAGTGGGCTGCCATTTCCTTCTCCAAACTAAGTGGATGACATGATTTTATATTTAGGAAACCATAAAGACGTCACAAAAAATTGTTAGAATAAACGAACTCAGTAAAGTTGGAAGGTACAAAATCAATATACAAAAATCTGTTGTGTTTTTACAGAATAACAACAAACTATCAGAGAAATTGAGAAGACAATGCCATATACAATTGCCTCAAAAAGAACAAAGTACCTAAGAATAAATTTAACCAAGGAGGTGAAAGCCTGTACACTAAAAAGTATAAGACACTAATGAACAAAATTGAACATGACACAAATTAAGATACTCCATGCTCATATTTGGAAGAATTAATATTGTAAAAATGTCCACATTACCCAAAGCAATCTGCAGATTCAATGCCATCCCTATCAAAAATCCAATAGTACTTTTCACAGAAATAGAACAATCCTAAAATTTCTTTGGAACCATCAGTTCAGTTCAGTCGATCAGTCGCTCAGTCGTGTCTGACTCTTCGCGACCCCATGAATCTCAGCACGCCAGGCCTCCCTGTCCATCACCAACTCCCGGAGTTCACTCAGACTCACGTCC
>NW_011494604.1:2774844-2792861 GCF_000754665.1 Bison bison bison | reverse complement strand
CAGACTCACGTCCACTGAGTCAGTGATGCCATCCAGCCATCTCATCCTCTGCCGTCCCCTTCTCCTCCTGCCCCCAATCCCTCCCAGCATCAGTCTTTTCCAATGAGTCAACTCTTCGCATGAAGTGGCCAAAGTACTGGAGTTTCAGCTTCAGCATCATTCCTTCCAAAGAAATCCCAGGGCTGATCTCCTTCAGAATGGACTGGTTGGATCTCCTTGCAGTCCAAGGGACTCTCAAGAGTCTTTTCCAACACCACAGTTCAAAAGCATCAATTCTTCGGAGCTCAGCTTTCTTCACAGTCCAGCTCTCACATCCATACATGACCACAGGAAAAACCATAGCCTTGACTAGACGGACATTTGTTGGCAAAGAAATGTCTCTGCTTTCCAATATGCTATCTAGGTTGGTCATAACTTTCCTTCCAAGGAGTAAGCGTCTTTTAATTTCATGGCTGCAGTCACCATCTGCAGTGATTTTGGAGCCCCAAAAAATAAAGTCTGACACTGTTTCCCCATCTATTTGCCATGAAGTCATGGGACCAGATGCCATGATCTTAGTTTTCTGAATGTTGAGCTTTAAGCCAACTTTTTCACCCTCCTCTTTCACTTTAATCAAGAGGCTTTTTAGTTCCTCTTCACTTTTGCCACCCAAATACCCAAAGCAACCTTGAGAAAGAAAGATAAAGGTGGAGACTTCACACTCCTTGATTTCAAACTATATTAATAAAGCTATCGTGGTCAAAACTAATTGGCATAAAAACAAACAACAGATCAACAGAACAGAATAGAGAGCCTAAAAATAAACCCAAGCACCTATTTCAATTAACTTATGAGAAAGGAGCCAAGAATGCACAATGGGCAAGGACAGTCTCTTTAATAACACACTGCTGGTAAAACAGGACAGCCACATGCAAAAGAATGAAAGTGGACTGCTATAATCCACCATACATAAAAATTAACTCAAAATGGATTAAACCTGAATGTAACACCTGAAAACATGAAACTCCTAGAATAACACACAGCTGGTAAGCTCCCTGACATCACTCTTGGTGACATTTCTTTGGATCTCACTTCAAAGGCAAAGACAACAAAAGTAAAAATAAACAAATGGGACTATATCAAACTAAAGAGCTTCCACAGAACAAAGGGAGCCATCAGCAACACCCCCTCCCCCCAAAAAAGTACCCTTCTGAACTGCAGAAGGTATTTGCAAATTATATTCCCGAAAAGGGATTAGTATCTAAAATATATAAAGAGTTCATAGAGCTCAATAATAAAAAATGATCTGATCAAAAAAATGAGCAGAGGATCTGAATGGACATTTTTTCCAAACAAGACATACAAATAGCCCAGAAGCATATGCAAAGATGCTCAAAATCACCAATAATCAGGGAAATGCAAATCAAAACCACAATGAGATATCAAATGGCTATTACCAAAAGAACAAGAAATAATAAGTTTTGGTGAGGATGCAAAGGAAATGGAACCCTTCTGCACTTATGGTGGGAATGATAATTGGTGCAGCCACTGTGGAAAGTAATATGGAGGTTCCTCAGAGTTAAAAACAGAACTCCCGTGTCACCCAGCAAGTCCACTTCTGGATATTTACCTAAGGGAGATGAAAACACTACCTTAAAAAGATATCTGCACCCCCACGTTCACTGGAGCATTATTTACAATAGCCAAGATGTGGAAACAACCTAAATTGCAAAACAACCATCAATGAACAAATGGATAAAGAGAATGTGGTATGTGCATACACACACGCCACGGAATATTATTCAGCCACGACAAAGGTGATACATTGCCGCTGGCTCAACACTTAGGGCATTAAGGGACTTTAAGGGCATTATGCTAAGCGAAATGGATAGAGAAAGGCAAATACCTCATGATCTTATTTACATGTGGAGTCTTATAAACACAAAGAGAAATAGTAGATATAAAGAACTGATTGGTGGCTGCCAGAGGCAGAGTAGGGGAGAGGCAAAATGGGTGAAGGAATTCAAAAGGTACAAACTTCCAATTATAAAATAAATAAGTCATGGAAATGTATTATAACACACAGCATAGTGACCAGAGTTCATAATACTGTTTTGCATATTTGGAGGTTGCTGAGAGATCTTGAAAGTTCCCAGCACAAGAAAAAGACTGCAATTATGTTAACTACACTTACTGCGGCAATGATTATGCAAATACACAGTCATTACGTACACCTGAAACAAATTTAATGTTATCTGTCAACTGTATCTCAATTTTTAAAAAATCAACAAAAGACTATACACCAAAGTGTTTTTGAAAGTTCTCATAAATACAGAGCCACTAGTTGATAATATCTTTTCCCACAAAAATCATCACATTGTAACACTACAATGCATATTCCCACGCAACACCATCTTATTTTAAGAAAAGTGAAGAATTACTAAGTGACCTATATCAGAGGTGTTCAAATTTTTTTGCTCCTGTATTTCTAAAGATTTGAAAAATTTATGAATATTTTTAAGTGGCAAAAAATGTAACTTCTGGAGTCCTGAAAAAATTAACATGTTATTCTAGAACTGTTACATCATTCTTTTAAGTCCAAATGCCTTATTGATTTGATACGCAACATCTGCTTTTAAAAAAAAAAAAAGAGAGAGAGAGAGAGACTTCCCTATTGGTCCAGTGGCTAAGACTCTGCATTCCCAATGTGGGGGAAGTGGGATGGGGTTGGGAACTAGATTCCACACAAGGCAACTAAAGATCCTGGATACCACTACTAAGACTTCAGGGAGCCAGAAACAAAACAAACTGCAACATGAAAATGCTTAACTATGAAACCTGGAAAAATTTACACTTTTTTGAACTCATATTCTCATTTCATTATCTCCAGAGAATTTTATTCTAATGCAATATACATTTATGCTTGAAAAACTTCTACTGATCGTTCTATGATACTTCTCCAAAACAAAAATGTATGTAAACTGAAATTTTAAATTGTTTAAATTTAAAAAATTTTCCCATGACCATAAGTCTCTAAAGGTTAAAATTTCTATGTTATTACAATTGTTATGATCATAAAATGAATTAAAACATAATCTGCAAATTTTGATAGAAGCATAAAACATATTATTTTGAAAATGCATTGCTCAGTAACAGGAATAGTAGTACCTGATCCTGGCAATTTGGAAAAGGCAATGGCACCCCACTCCAGTACTCTTGCCTGGAAAGTCCCATGGACAGAGGAGCCTGGTAGGCTGCAGTCCATGAGATCACTAAGAGTCAGACACAACCGAGCAACTTCACTTTCACTTTTATGCCTTGGAGAAGGAAATGGCAACCCACTCCAGTGTTCTTGCCTGGAGAATCCCAGGGATGGGGGAGTCTGGTGGGCTGCCGTCTATGGGGTCGCACAGAGTCGGACACGACTGAAGCGACTTAGCAGCAGCAGCAGCAATCCTGGCAATTAATTTATGTATCTAGTATAACTATTACTTACTATTAGGAAGTCAGAGTTCAGTGTAAGTTCTATTGTGTCTTAGGGCGTGCAAATAATAAGAAACCCTATTTACATACATAAGCAGACATGAAAGAGTTCTGTTATAGCCAGACCTCTCAGTGTTTTGAGCTCCTTCTGAGTTAACTACCCAAAATAACACACACATACACACAAACCTCAACATCTAGTATCAAAAGATAATTTTCAGTCATCTGTAAACTGATGACTTCTTCAAAAATAAACCAATTTTTCAAAATAAGATCCCTAATCATTCACTTTCTCAGCACTGATGAGATGCACCATAGCAAGATTCTGGATGGCGAGAACATACTAACCCACTTCAACTAGAGCTTGAGATCTTTTTGTAATAACCTCATAGAGTGGGGTTCACAAGGGGTGAACATAAACCCTTAGTGGTGGAGAAAGCTTTACACGTCTTCCAGACAGAACTTCTGTGACAATGGCAAGGTTCTGCATCTTCACTGTTTAAAAAGGTAGCCACTAGTCGCATGTGACTAAATTTAAAAATTCCGGGGACTTTTAAGTTAAGAATCCGCCTGCCAATGCACGGGACAGGAGTTCAACGCCCGGTCCGGGAAGATCATACATGCCCCGGAGCAACTAAGCCCACGTGCCACAACTACTGAGGTCAGAGTGCTTAGAGTCTGAGCTCCACAAGAGAATCCACAGCAACGAGAAGCCCAAGCACAGAGTAGTCGTCTCTGGTGACCACAGCTAGACAAAGCCCATGGGCAGCAAGGAAGACCTAGCGCAATCGAAACAACAACAACAACCCATAATGTTGGATACACGCAAGCGGCAAGGAAACCCTATTAAACAGCACATTTAGACCCTTCTACTTACACTGTGATCTGCAGCTTGGGTCGGCAGCTTGTGAGGAAAGCATAACCTCCTATCCTGCCTCAGATGTACTCAATCTGTCGATCAGATTACCCATTTTAACAAAATTCCAGGTGATTCATATGAGTTTGAGAAGCAATGTGCTAGAAATCTCTTAACTTCTACACAGTTTTTCCCTTTTATTCACCAAAGAACTGCCTGCATGAAATGTCCACCCTCTGGCCTTAATTCTTGCTCCTGGCCACAAAGTTCAAAATCGAATCCCCTTTTCCTAGCAAGAGCCTTTCCAAGTATTTAAGAAGCTACTAAATTCTTCCCTCACCCACCTTTTCCTCCCCGTCCCATTTTCACGAAGTTGAATACGCAGAACTTCAACTACTTCTGTGACAGCCAAGGCCCCAAACTGGGTTCCTTGACTCGGCTGCAAAGCACGTGTCAAAGCCAAGCGAGTCTACGAGCAGGCTGCCCTCTAGATCCTAAAGAGCCTAACAGTTCCTGGTCTCTGGGTTTCGCAAACCAACTTCCCCAAGCCGAAGCAGGGTCGGCCCTCCTGCTTGGCTCTTTTGATCTCACCCAGAGCCCAGCTTCCGTCACTCCACTCCATTCCTCCTGGTCCCCATTCACGCCACGAAACACTCTTCTTTCCTTTCCCCGGTAGGTACCTGATTCAGAATACTCGGTCGAGATATGATGCCCCGCAGATCGATGTACACGGGGGAAGAGAGCCCACTCTTCAGCACGAAGTTCCCAAACTTAAAAGCCTGCACATCGTACAGACCCGTTACCAATGACCCCAAAAGGGCATCAGCCGCCGCCATGGTCCCGCTCTCCCAGTTCACTCCAAACTCCAAACCTCAGCTTGCAGCGGCGCCCGATGACGCCACCTGAGAAGTCCCGCCTCTTCCGCCCCCTTTTCCGGCGGCTAGGCGGGGTAGCTGGCTGCGCGCGGCTCCGGGTCCCAAGTAAAGAGGAAGATGAATTTATACTTTGGTATCAAGGTTATCCAGGAGGAATATCATGCCAGCCACTCTGAAAATCTAAGCATATTTTGTATTCACAAATCAGTTCCTTAGAGGAAATTCCCTTTATGGGTAGATGGCAATACTTTAAAGATAATTACCGTTAAAACCATAAGGCTCATACTTGTTACTCATCAAATTGATTCTGACTCATTTGAAGAACTGACTTATTGGAAAAGATCCTGATGCTGGGAAGGATTGAAGTCGGGAGGAGAAGGGGATGACAGAGGATGAGATGGTTGGATGGCATCACCGACTCGATGGACATGAGTTTGAGTAAGCTCTGGGAGTTGGTGATGGACAGGGAGGCCTGGCGTGCTGCAGTCCATGGGGTTGCAAAGAGTCGGACACGACTGAGCGACTGAACTGAACTGAAATTGATTGTTATTTCTGTTTTATTTTCTTGATGTATGTCTGTGTTTTCTGTGAAGACAAGATGACCAGCCAGCGTGAAGGAGCCCATACTTTTGACAGTTCTCGTTTCAAATAAATGCAATAAAATCTTGATGAAATGGAAACCAAACTTTAAGATATTTCTATTCTTGTTTGCAAAATAAACTAATCATAATACTTCAATCCCTAATACTTGTCAACCTAAAGAATAAAATGGCCAGTTACTGTACCAGCAAGATGAGTTTTATTTGGGAATGGCAGAGGAATTGTATTATCAGCATGGAAACTGTGGCAAACCATAAGCAATCCTGGAGAACAAAGGAGAGGAATGCTACTTTATGAAGACACCCCGGAAATTGGGAGGGTTTTCTTCGAAGGAAAGTTCTTTGGAGTAAATCAAGAGTTCAGGGTGGTGACAGTTTCTTATGGGCTGACAGTTTCTTGGTTGCTTTTCATTGGCTGCATTGTTGGTGGGCAAGGAAAAAAATCTTCCATCCTCATGCTAAGGAAGTTAAGTAAACCTCTTCCTACCCAGGGATGTAAAATAAGGTGCACAGGGTGGTATGTGCTTTTTGTGTGCAACAGAGCTCCTCCTTCAGGGCTTCCTTCCTCCACTTTAAATGAGATTTTTCCTTTACAGTATAAATTTTAACACACTCTAGTTAATTGACAATATACTATGAATTAGTTTCATTTGCATTTGGGTGGCACATACAGACTCTTTCAAAGCCTGATTACGTCTGCACAGTCTAATCCAGACTCCTGGAGTCCATGATATATTGTGTAAACTTGTGAGATCCATCCCCTATGGCCTAACAATTTTCTAACTAAGTTGCCAAATGAAACACCAGAATGAAGTTAACAACATACATTGAGGCTTATTTGGCATTTTTAGATAGAGAAATGCCTTAGAGTATTTCTTCAGGCTACAAAATTGTTCTTTTCTTTCCAAAATGCTGGGCAAAATGTGTTTTAATAAAAGTGCAATATTTTCATCTTGTCAAAGGCTTTCATATATTTGGAGGAAGAACAAAAAAAATTACTCTTTTACTGGACATTTTAATTAGAAAGAAAACAGAAGACCACCAGAAATAATCTTTAATATAGTATATTTATAGGAATGCATAACTTGAGATGTACATTTTGAAGCTTCATCCATAACTTAGAACATTTACTGTAATGATAATAACAAGACAGCAAGTCATCACTTTACAACATTACACGAGTGATTTTGACTTACAAATAAAATATTTACAACCTACCTTTACAAAACAACATTGTGTGCATACAAAATGAACAACTGCAGAAAAATTTAAAAATAATGAGACAACCAAAAACCCAGAAGATACACTTAAGGCAGACCAGCAAGACACTGAAATAATTAAGGCTGTGGAATTCTTCTGCACCTTGAAAATATAGAGCTATTTATCAATACTGTGGAGTGATTTTAAATCAATTGTTACAAGCCTGATGGAAGTATGTACTTATATGTATATGTGTAATGGTCCCTATGGGGAAACCTGTCCACTTATGGATAAGGCCCTTTATCTGAATGGCCAGAGAAGCCCACCCCCAAACTCTCAAACGATCTGGTGGGGAGGAATCACTCAAAACCAAGAGGTGCCAATAAAATTTGCAAACCAACTGTTAAATATTCAAATATAAAGATTCTTCTGACTCCAGGCAAACAATAACCTAAATGATGGTCCCATTATGTTTCAAGCTTTGATCATTTGGCTTTGTAGCTTCAAAAGACAGCAAATAAATCCCCAGTGAGTAGACTCTAACTCTACCCATCAGCCCTAATGGTTTTGAATGGCCCTAAATGGTTTTCTACTAGAAAACTGATCCACCTGGGCTGTCTTCAAATGGATAGATTTCTGCATATGAGCAATAACATATACATACATATTATACACTATATACATGTACAGATGTACATATATCCAGATTTTCCAACAGTTTGCACTTTGATCACTACTGTTCTCTGACTAGGATCTCGTTCTGAAGAACATGTTTAGTTTTTTCACAGTCTTCACATTTGTCCTAACTACTAGTTTTACTCACTCACCTTCCCCATAGAGTAGGCCAAAGTTTGGCAGAAACAGAAGTAAAAGCACCGGGGTCAAAAAAATCAATCATAGAGATGACGTATATGGCTTAAGTTAGTAAGAGAAGATGTATGTTTTGTTACCTTCAAATTCATACCCACAGTCTTTGAGATCATAGTAACAGTCCCCATAATACTCCAAGATGTGGCTTCATTTCTTGATGGAAGTCGGGCATTGATGTAACTCTTACACTAGCTATTCATCAGCTAGTAAATTCATTTGCACTCTTTTCCATTTCTTCAGCCATCCTCATTATCCAAAATAACAGTTATCTGAATAAGCAGTTAATCTTGTTCATCTGAATAAAAACAGAATCTGACCACAATTTAGAATCTCCCAGCAAACAGGCTAACAGGAAACACAATAGCCCATGAGTATTAATTTCAATCTTTTCATAAATGTCCCTTAAAGATGAAAATTTGTCTTAGAGTAATTGTTTTTTCCTCTCTTCTAACTTCTACATATATTGAAAATGAGGAAGAAATGTCTTTCATAGAAAATATCGCCTGTGTTCTACTATTTTTGTGTATATTTCTCACATGAATAATATTCTCTATTAAAGATATCTAATGCTATGGATAAATTTCAGCTGTTTTTAACCCTCTAGAATTAATGAAACAAAGAACCTTTTAGTTTTTAGAAAATGTATATTAACATAGTAGCTCCCCTTTTCTTAGTGGAGAATGGGCACATGTTACCTTTTCTAACCCCACCTTGGGTTTAGTTATTCATTTCCAAATGATCCCTAGATTTTAAATAGCTAAGAAAACTGTAATGCTAATAAACCCACTGAAAGCTCACATTCTGTGGTTGCCTAACCCAGACTCCACGGAGATGCTACACAGGAGGGCAATAAATAAGCCCCACATTTCTCAAAACTGAACAAGGATGTGGTGAGTTTGCACTTTTTCCCTCCTCTATCAAATTTACGGGACAAAGTTTTACTTAATATACAGAAATAACCAGCATCTAGTTTATAACATATTTGCCCCTTTGTAGTCTCACAAATCCAAATGTCCATGCTCTTCCACAAGGCAAGAAAAAAGTAACAACTGACTCACCAGCACTAAATCATGGAGACTATGAAAAAACAAATATGCTACTTCCAGAACATCTAGTTATCTTAAAAAAAAGAAAAAGATCCAAAGTTTTCCCTCCAAAAACTAACAGTTCATTTCTACACCTGTGCATTTAATTTGCCTCTTATTATAGAAACCTGTGAGATTCTAAAGAAATGAGTTGTGATATCAGAAAATATTTTATTCTCATCTCTTCCCTCCCAGTGAGGAAAGTGGCTGTTTGGGCTTTTCTCTGCCAATTTTTCTAGAGCATAAAGCTTGAGAAGAGAGTCGTGGTTGCTTTGGAGGGCATCTTACTCTGTGCTTCTGCCATAAGACATACTCGAGAAAACAGTTTATTGACAAACACTTCATCAGCTCTCCTAACCTTTTTCTGTAAATAAGCTTTTAAATGATCGAAATTACAGGCTAAGATCAAATAACATTCAGACAAAGAGCACCTAGTACTTCCAATTAAAATCAATTTACAGAATTTAATCTCATAAGTTTGTAAATGGTATCTAAAGACATGAATATTGAAATCTTGGAATGTTCAAAGTTACCATCAATAAAATTCTTAGCACTGGCAGTGTGTAGCACTTTTTAAAAAATCAAAGTATTTTCTAGACATCCCAACTAAGGTATTTTCCCCACATTCCTATAAGATTAATTCCTCCCTCCTTCCCCCAACTCCCATTTTCACAATGGGGATATTTGGGGCAGAAAAAAACAGACTTTCTGTAAGAAAGGACGAATCAGGAACAGCTGAGGTTGAAACTCAAGAATTCCTGGGCTCACCCTATGTTCAGATGGTTTCATTTAAAAGATATTTTAAAGAAAAAATGCTGCAATATCAGTCAGTCTAAATACAATGAACTTCTTTGTCTCCCATCCTCCCCTCTGAAAGGCACTGCTATTTATAAAGACTTGTGAACCACAAAGCGGTGCGGCCAGCTTTCCCTCTGCTTCCTCTGTTCCCCCCAAGAGTGTTTATGGCTGTGAGAGACCTGAAGGACACCTCCAACATTACAGTTTTTTTTCTTAAAAATTTTCTCACATTCAGCTGTAAGTGGATATAAATCTGTTTAATTTGAAACCAATGTAAAAGATGTAGTAAATTACTATATATACCTTTAAAAAATTATTGTGGGTTGTCCCTGATCTTTTCCTTCTTTCTGCATCCCATCTTTATACAAAAAAAAAACCCAAAACCCTATACAATGGATATAAGCCAAGCAAGAAACTTGTGATTTTAACCAATATTTATTTTTCCCATTTCAACTGGAAGTTCATTCTTACTGATTCCTAGTTAAGTTTTGATTGCAAAAATTACCATGATTAGAAGGGGACTATTTTCTCATCTCTCCCCTCTTCTCTACCACAAAGTAATAAATCTCTCTGCCAAAATAGGTACAAGAAAGTGGTTCCTAATCCTTCATCCCTCACCACAGTTGCCCACAGAGCAACTAGAGTATATATCCCAGCCCATCTTCTAGGATTCCTTGTTGTTTCCAACTTGCTAAAGAGAATTCCTGAACCAGGAACACAATCGACTCATCCTCATTGGGAAGGACCAGGAGCTTTGCAGATAGGATGTCTCCCTGTTGGCTTTCTTCAGTTATCAACCATATAAAATATATACCCTTTCTCTTGGGGCCTCTATTAAATTCATTCTATTCTAATGATTGTACTTTGGCTCCAGTTAACAAAATCATACTTGCCTTCCATCTGGACCATTCCAACTCTGATGTGAAAGCTGTTATAAATGCTTTGGCTCTAACATTCTTGCCCTCCCAACAGCACAATTTCATTAATGCTCTCCTGTGCAGTCTGGACACCATTATCCTTCTCAAGCAAAAACTCAGCTTGTCTCCTACATGGTCATAAAAACTCATAAAGATTCAGCAGGGGGCTTTTTAGTTCTCACCCACAGTGGACGGAAAATAACTTGCCAAGCCATACTGTACAGATATTCAGAATCCTCAGTGCCTGTATCTACCCCATGATGACCCCGAGGGACCAGGCTTTCTTCTTTTATGTTATATCTTATAACAAAGACATGTTTACTAAAAGAGTTTTTAGTAAACTTGTTTTAAATTTCAAAATATTGTATCATATAGTATTGTTATAGAACTATGGGTTTAAATGAAGAAAATGAAGGGTTAGAGAGCTCTGAGAAAGTAGCCTTGGTGGCCCAGGGCCATTCGAAAACTAGGAAACAAATACAGTCAGAATCAGTTTCCACTTATTTGGTTAATCCTGAAAATACATAAGTGCTATCTAGTCTTATTGCTTGTACTTTCTACTAATTTATTAGTCTATAATCTTAGATGGGATGAGGTGGAGCATGGATGAAGAAGTTGACTTTGAAGTCAATGGAAAAGAATGATGAGTATTTTTAATTCTACATTTCCACTGCAGGAATAAGTATTTTATATATTAAAGTTCAGGCTTAGTTTCCATCATTCTTCTTCATTAAGATAGGTTTATAGTTCTATTTATCCTTCATAAACTCTCTGCTTGCACTTCTGTGCTGCATGATTTTAATTTTCTCAGTCTTTTTATAAGAGAGAAGCAATGCCATTAAACCTGATTTGAACAAACACTTAAGTTATATTTTTTAAAATAGCATTTGCATAAGAGTAATTTAAAAAACACATTCTAGGAAACAAAAGATGGCTCATGTACAAAACACAAAAACAAATCTCCCAAAAACCGAGGAAAAAGAAAGAAAGAAAGAGACCATGAAATGCCCAGGTTTAATTTTTTTTCCGCCAGTGGAAAAAAAAGCAGTTCATAACCATCTTGTATGGAGAACATATACCAGAAAGCAGCGTCGGCCTCAAAATGCAATTAGTCCTTTTAGTCCAGGGAAATATTGGTGGCTGAGCAGTGATAGATATTGCAATTGCAGTTAAAACTCAATGCTCTGTTAGGATGACGTATCAGATTTTATTCCATGGCTTCAAAAAGGACTTGGGACCAGGCCTTTGAAAGGCCTGTATGGCTGCTTCCTTTTGGTAAGCACCCCTTCATTTCCATAAAGGGTTAGAAATAAAGCAGGCTAGCTTTCTGAGGACTGCATTCTACAGCTGCAGAAGACATCAGAAAGTGTGGGTACGTTCTTCACAGGAACTGCAGGAAAGGTTTCTATTTGCACTTTTGTATGAACCTGTTTTACTCGTTACCTATTTCAAATCAAGTGTAGACATAAAAAATAGCCCCACAACTCATGCTGTATTTGGACTTATTCCCTGGCAGGCTTTCCTGCCAGATGAACTCTGAGCTGCCAGTGAATCCGGGGATAGCATTTCATAAACAGAACCTAAGTTAGTCAAATACCTGTGACCGAGAGAAAAATCTTCTCACTCACAGATTGCAAAAGGGTAACATTGCTTTCTCTTAATGCACAGGTTCTGGTAAAATAGTTCTATACAAGATTTATAAAAGGCTCTAAAAAAAAAAAACAAAACCTGTCATCTAATTGTGCTTAGTCAAAACAATGTAATGCTTCGGTACATAAGTTACTGTCTTAACTGGAGCACTCAAAGTTACTTAAGATTGATTTCATATATATCTCTATATTATAAAACTCTGAAAGTTGAATGCGATATATTTTTACTGTATGTGTACATGTATCCTATTAAGAAACTATATGTAAGTAATCTAAACCGGCACAGTTGACATACATGACATCTCTGTTAAATAGAACTTCTTGCTTAAAATTTCAGCAAAGGCAGGAACCTTTATACTTTCTTCAGTGATCTTATGTTTTGCCAAGTTAACCACTCATTTTGGAACACAGTTAAAATGTCATAACAGCTGCTATTCTTGTTATCTCCGCCTCTCTTCTGAATAATTTCCGTGACTCTACATCTGTATCTCTTCTGAACGACCTTCTGGAAAGTCCCTGGATTTAGGGTGATTTCACTGCTGCTCAGACCTTGACAAACCACTGAGGAGGTTTAAGAGGTACATCTCTCAATCCAGAGAACCACATGGAGTGAATGATGGACAGAATTATTTACAGACACATTCAGTCTTGCTTTGGTTCACACTGCACTTCCATGTGAAACCACGAGGGCTGGGAGATGGCTACGTGCCTTGGTTTAGCCGATTGACAATGTAGCTCTTGACGTTGGGAATGGGGCGCACATCATTCTGATGCTTGCGGCGCTCGATGAAGCACGCCAAGCGGGAGGTGTCCAGGGGAATCTTGGAGTAGCTGCCATTGTGGGGCTGCAGCCACGGATGCTGCAGGCAGGTGGCTGCTGTGGGCCGCCTCCGAAAGTCTTCCTGTAGGATCACATTGATGAAATCTCTGGCAGCATTGCTCACACCGCAGAAGTACTCATGGGGGAAGCTGAAGTCCACCCTGCACACATTGATACATGTCTCCTCCTTGCTCTCATCCAAGAAGGGGGAGACCCCACTCAGCATGACGTATGTCAAAACCCCGATGCTCCAGATGTCGGTGCCCAGGGATACAGGGATGCCCTGGATCACTTCTGGGGCAGCAAACTCGGGGTTCCCCAGCAGGTGGTGGATATGGAAGTGACCTGAGATCTGGACAGCATCCTCCAAGTCAATGAGCTTCACTCGAGGCACTGGGATCCGTAGGTCAATGAGCAGGTTTTCAGGCTGCGGAGATCCAAGGAGGTGGGGAGGAAAGAAGGCAAGTTCAGCTCTGTTTTGACTTTCTGTAGGACTCCAGCCACTCCAACATGGTTCTGCTATTCTTTGATAAAGTCTGTAGTGTGTGGGATGTTCCCTATGCTTCAAACTGAACTAAACTCTGAGGCTGGATGGTACAGATTCAGAGAAATTGGTTGACACTGAAAATCCTGTCTTTTTAACTAGCCCTTCTGCACTGAAAGAGTAAATTATTTATTTGGGGGGAACAGGGGCTTCTTTAGAAAAAGACAGCAACATTTAGTGATTCCTTCTATAAAGTTAGACAAAGTGGTTAAAGCCCACCTACATTCTCTTAGCCCAGATATTATGTGACTCTGATGTGTTCTCATTAATTCAATAATAACACACAAATTGTGTGACAACCCATTTTGTGTTTAATATTCATAGGGATTCTAATGCAAGGAAATAAAATGAGAATTTATATTCCTCAAGGGCAATGACTGGCAGGTTGAACTTAAGCACTTCTCTGCTGGGGTTGCTGTTTATTGTTACCTTTATGTCCAAATGTGCGACTCTGCAGTTATGAAGGTACTGCAGGGCTTCCATGATGTCTCGAATGTAGAAAGCTACTTTTTCTTCCATCAGCTCATCATGATTCATAAGATAGTCTAAGAGTCGGCCATCGTCCATCCTGAAAAAAGGGAGGAAAAGGCCAAGGAAATATGTTTGCAAAGAAAACAAAAAAAATAGCACACATATAAATCTGTAACATTGCTAATATTTCTCCTATTTCCTATTATAAATGAAGATCAGTGTTGCAAGACATGTAAATTTTAGTTAGAGTCCAAAGTTAGTATAACGTTCAGAACTTACGTTAAAAAGATAGATAGATAAATAGATATGGAGGAGATAGAAAGAGATAGAAATAGATGGACAGATAAGAGAGAGATGCATGCTTCAGGAAATAAATCTGTATAATCTTAAGACACATTGTGAATGCCTGCTAAGTTACTTCAGTTGTGTCCAACTCTACAATGCTATGGACTATAGCCTGGCAGACTCTGTCCATTGAAATTGCTCACAAGAAAAGTCTGACATCCCTTTAAGAGAGGTTGCTGCTGCTACTGCTGCTAAGTCGCTTCAATCGCTCAATTGTGTCTGACTCTTTGCGACCCCATAGACGGCAGCCCACCAGGCTTCCCCATCCCTGGGATTCTCCAGGCAAGAACACTGGAGTGGGTTGCCATTTCCTTCTCCAACGTAGGAAAGTGAAAAGTGAGAGTGAAGTCGCTCAGTCGTGCCCGACTCTTAGCGACCCCATAGACTGCAACCTACCAGGCTCCTTCATCCATGGGATTTTCCAGGCAAGAATACTGGAGTGGGGTGCCATTGCCTTCTCCTTTAAGAGAGGTTAGATTGCAAAATAGAGAAAGGGAGGAGACAGAGAGAGATCTTGCAACTGTCTGAATAACTGGAATCTGGTGGCTTCAAGGAGCCTCACATGTGTTTTGCAAATTGCTTTTCCTTTGTCAGCTTTTAGTTGGGGAAAAGTAGCCAGTAGGCAAAATTTGACCTTGACATTCACGATCCCTTCTTGAATCCTACTCCTCCTGGGCAACTATCCAACTTTAAAAACTATGCCTGAGAGCCTGCTACGAGGAGCCAGCCAAACCTAGACTTGAATGCTGGTTCTGCCACAGACAGGCCGGGGGCTTGGAACAAGTCATTTAAACTCTCTGTGTTTTGCTTTCTTCATCTTTAAAGTGAGAGTAACAACAACAGTAACAATCCCTATTTCATCTATGAGGACTGTTGATGGATCAAGTGAGACAATGAGGCATTAAAGCATAACTGGTAGCAATAGTAAGAAAGCAACGAATGGCAACTATCTTCAGGTACCCTGTGCCCTCTTTAGCAGGGAGTGACCAGATGTCAGGCGGCTGTTCTCTAACGTGCACTGGGCCATTGAGGACCATCCCTGGGAGAGGCCCAGGCAGAGGAACCTGAGCCAGAATCAGAAGCTACTTTTGAGCACAGCTGACATCCTCCCACCAAATTCCCATTCTCTTCTCTAGCTTGTTCCTTCCCACCAGCTTGTTTTCTTCTCCTGCTTTCCTTGACAGGCTCAGAGGCCTAAATCACAGTTGAAAGCTGTAAATGGAGGTGCTTCTCTACTGAAGACAAGTACATGTGGAGCCATACACAGTACTAGTCTCCAGTATAAATGTCTGTCTTCTCTCCAGACCCAGGGCCTCATCACACCAACCAGACAACATTTCTATGAGGGACCCATACTTCTGAAAAGACTGTCCTCTTGGGCCTCTGTAAGATTTCTCTAAACAACAGGGCATGATCTCTGTTCTTAGCTTGGGGAAGGAGTGGGAAGGATGTGACCTTATTGCTCTCTTCTAGGACCCAGTATGTAGCCCAAAGTATACAGGGATACATACTGGAATGAGTGGAAGTTTTTGAAGGTCTGGAATGAGGAAGTCTGGAATGAGTGGAAGGTTTTGAAAGTAAGATTCTACCCTGAAAGGACTTTCTTGGGGGTAGATTGGGGATGCTATAGCAGTAGATGAGAGGAGCAACCCCATGTCCAAGGAGTGGCAGCTGCACAGGTGCAGGAGGACCTAGAAGAGCTACTCCACATTCAAGATCAGGAGGGGTGGCCCTGAGGAGATACCCCTCATCCAAGGTAAGCAGCAGGGCTGCGCTTTGCTGGAGCAGCTGTGAAGAGATACCCCATGACCAAGGTAAGAGAAACCCAAAAAGACGGTAGATGTTGCGAGAAGGCATCAGAGGGCAGACATACTGAAACCATAATAACAGAAAACTAGCCAATCTGATCACATGGACCATAGCCTTGTCTAACTCAATGAAACTAAGCCATGCTGTGTGGGGCCACCCAGGATGGGCAGGTCATGGTGGAGAGGTCTGACAGAATGTGGTCCACTGGAGAAGGGAATGGCAAACCACTTCAGTATTCTTGCCTTGAGAACCCCATGAACAGTATGAAAAGGCAAAATGATAGGATACTGAAAGAGGAACTCCCCAGGTCAGTAGGTGCCCAATATGCTACTGGAGATCAGTGGAGAAATAACTCCAGAAAGAATGAAGGGATGGAGCCAAAGCAAAAACAACACCCAGTTGTGGATGTGACTGGTGATAGAAGCAAGGTCCGATGCTGTTAAGAGCAACATTGCATAGGAACCTGGAATGTTAGGTCCATGAATCAAGGCGAATTGGAAGTGGTCAAACAGGAGATGGCAAGAGTGAACGTCAACATTCTAGGAATCAGAGAACTAAAATGGACTGGAATGGGTGAATTTAACTCAGATGACCATTATATCTACTACTGTGGGCAGGAATCTCTTAGAAGAAATGGAGTAGCCATCATGGTCAACAACAGAGTCTGAAATGCAGTACTTGGATGCAATCTCAAAAATGACAGAATGATCTCTGTTTGCTTCCAAGGCAAACCATTCAATATCATGGTAATCCTAGTCTATGCCCCAACCAGTAATACTGAAGAAGCTGAAGTTGAACAGTTCTATGAAGATGTACAAGACCTTTTAGAACTAACACCCAAAAAAGATGTCCTTTTCATTATAGAGGACTGGAATGCAAAAGTAGGAAGTCAAGAAACACCTGGAGTAACAGGCAAATTTGGCCTTGGAGTACAGAATGAAGCAGGGCAAAGGCTAATAGAGTTTGCCAAGAGAACGCACTGCTCATAGCAAACACCCTCTTCCAACAACACAAGAGAAGACTCTACACATGGACATCATCAGATGGTCAACACCGAAATCAGACTGATTATATTCTTTGCAGCCAAAGATGGAGAAGCTCTATACAGTCAACAAAAACAAGACCGGGAGCTGACTGTGGCTCAGATCATGAACTCCTTATTGCCAAATTCAGACTTAAATTGAAGAAAGTAGGGAAAACCACTAGACCATTCAGGTATGACCTAAATCAAATCCCTTATGATTATACAGTGGAAGTGAGAAATAGATTTAAGGGCCTAGATCTGATAGATAGCGTGCCTGATGAACTATGGACGGAGGTTTGTGACATTGTACAGGAGACAGGGATCAAGACCATCCCCATGGAAAAGAAATGCAAAAAAGCAAAATGGCTGTCTGGGGAGGGCTTACAAATAGCTGTGAAAAGAAGAGAAGCAAAAAGCAAAGGAGAAAAGGAAAGATATAAGCATCTGAATGCAGAGTTCCAAAGAATAGCAAGGAGAGATAAGAAAGCCTTCCTCAGCGATCAATGCAAAGAAATAGAGGAAAACAACAGAATGGGAAAGACTAGGGATCTCTTCAAGAAAATTAGAGATACCAAGGGAACATTTCATGCAAAGATGGGCTCAATAAAGGACAGAAAGGGTATGGACCTAACAGAAGCAGAAGATATTAAGAAGAGGTGGCAAGAATACACATAAGAACTGTACAAAAAAGAT
>NW_011494604.1:2773630-2774744 GCF_000754665.1 Bison bison bison | reverse complement strand
CCTTGAAAGCATCACTATGAACAAAGCTAGTGGAGGTGACAGAATTCCAGTTGAGCTATTTCAAATCCTGAAAGATGATGCTGTGAAAGTGCTGCACTCAATATGCCAGCAAATTTGGAAAACTCAGCAGTGGCCACAGGACTGGAAAAGGTCAGTTTTCATTCCAATCCCAAAGAAAGGCAATGCCAAAGAATGCTCAAACTACTGCACAATTGCACTCATCTCACACGCTAGTAAAGTAATGCTCAAAATTCTCCAAGCCAGGCTTCAAGCAATATGTGAACCGAGAACTTCCAGA
This sequence comes from Bison bison bison, assembly GCF_000754665.1. Classification (NCBI taxonomy): domain Eukaryota; kingdom Metazoa; phylum Chordata; class Mammalia; order Artiodactyla; family Bovidae; genus Bison; species Bison bison. The sequence continues at coordinate 2,774,446 of NW_011494604.1, read as the reverse complement.
TGTTCAAGCTGGTTGTAGAAAAGGCAGAGGAACCAGAGATCAAATTGTCAACATCCGCAGGATCATGGAAAAAGCGAGAGAGTTCCAGAAAAACATCTATTTCTGCTTTATTGATTATGCCAAAGCCTTTGACTATGTGGATCACAATAAACTGTGGAAAATTCTGAAAGAGATGGGAATACAAGACCATCTGACCTGCCTCTTGAGAAACCTATATGCAGGTCAGGAAGCAACAGAACTCAACATGGAACAACAGACTGCTTCCAAATAGGAAAAGGAGTACGTTAAGGTTGTATATTGTCACCCTGCTTATTTAACTTATATGCAGAGTACATCATGAGAAACGCTGGGCTGGAAGAAGCACAAGCCGGAATCAAGGTTGCCGGGAGAAATATCAATAACCTCAGATATGCAGATGACACTACCCTTATGGCAGAAAGTGCAGAGGAACTAAAAGGCCTCTTGATGAAAGTGAAAGAGGAGAGTGAAAAAGTTGGCTTAAAGCTCAATATTCAGAAAACTAAGATCATGGCATCTGGTCCCATCACTTCATGGGAAACAGTGGAAACAGTGTCAGACTTTATTTTTCTGGGCTCCAAAATCACTGCAGATGGTGATTGCAGCCATGAAATTAAAAGATACTTATTCCTTGGAAGGAAAGTTATGACCCACCTAGATAGCATATTCAAAGGCAGAGACATTACTTTGCCAACAAAGATCCGTCTAGTCAAGGCTTTGGTTTTTCCAGTGGTCATGTATGGATGTGAGAGTTGGACTGTGAAGAAGGCTGAGCGCTGAAGAATTGATGCTTTTGAA
>NW_011494604.1:2755493-2773530 GCF_000754665.1 Bison bison bison | reverse complement strand
GAGAAGACTCTTGAGAGTCCCTTGGATTGCAAGGAGATCAAACCAGTCCATTCTGAAGGAGATCAGCCCTGGGATTTCTTTGGAAGGACTGATGCTAAAGCTGAAACTCCAATACTTCGGCCACCTCATGCGAAGAGTTGACTCATTGGAAAAGACCCTGATGCTGGGAGGGATTGGAGGCAGGAGGAGAAGGGGACAACAGAGGATGAGATGGCTGGATGGCATCACTGACTCAATGGACATGAGTCTGAGTGAACTCTGGGAGTTGGTGATGGACAGGGAGGCCTGGCGTGCTGCGATTCATGGGGTCCCAAAGCGTCGGACACGACTGAGCAACTGAACTGAACTGAACTGATAGCAGTAGATAGATGCACAGACTCCTCTCTTTCAATTCATTTTCACCCCTGTCAATGAGCCCATTGCCAATAAGCTTTTCCTAAACTCCTGCCCTGCCCGAAAGCCCATAAGAGAAAGAAGATGAAAACTGGAGTGAGACAGATGTGTGTTCAAGTCCCAGCTTCTCCATTTCCTAGTTTTAAGGCGCTACTTTTAATGAACTTCCTTATCTCTGATTTTCTGATCTATAAAATGGGAATCACATTTTTATACAATGGAGGGGAGAGTGCATGTTACATACAACACTTTGTAAGCTAGAGGCATTATATGAAATGTAACTGCCATTTCCATTGTGAGCAAGAAAGAAGCCAAACAGCTGGGGACTGCGTTCAAGAGACGATACTGGTACTTACAGTTCCAAAATGAGGATGTAGGAAGTGGGGGACTCATAGGTGTCATGGAGAGTGATGTATTGGGGGTGCTGCAGGTGCTGAAGCAGGGCAGCCTCGTGGGCAGCCTGCTCTTTTTTCTTCATTTTTTTGCTAACAAATTTCACAGCGACATCTTTGCGAGTAGCTTTGTGAATGCACTTCTTTACTATGGAGAACCGGCCTCTGGAAAACAAAAGGGAGAAAGTGTTTTGCCAAGATTCCTCAATCAACTAGGTATCATTTTATTCAAGGATGCGAGAAGTTTTATCTGAAGTGGTTAGACAGTAACATTTTATTATTATAGAAATCTACCTTTTTTGCATTTTTAACTATAACATTATCATTCAGAATTGTTAACTATAATATTATCTTTCCTTTCTTAGCATTTGAGGGTTCTCCAAGATGCAAAAAACTAAATAACATTTTTAGTCAAAGAACATCAACTACAAGTTCAGTTTCCTGAACAGAGTATATTTCTATAAAATACAACAGTAAGAATATCAAATAAGGAGGAATTCTGCTCTATGATAATTTCAAAACATTTTCTAAAGAGGCAATTTTTTTTCATCTTATTTTATATTTCTTATCCTTTTGTTACAGAAAATTTCCTGTATACACAAAAGTAGAGAGAAGAGTATAACAGATCTTCTATGTACCCAGCAGCCGGTATCAACAATTATCAACATTTTGCCAAACTTTCATTTACCCTTTACCTATCTCCTGCCCATTTTGTTTTGTTTTGTTTTGTTTTTCTGGAGTGTTTTAAGTGCATGTTATTTCTAGAATAAATATTAAGTTTGCATCTCTAGTTTGACAAGGACATTTAAAAATATATCACCACCACTCCATTTTCACATCTAACAAAATTAACTACACCTCAATTAGACAGACTGATTCCCAGACTCACCTATAGGCCTATGGAAGGTAGTAAGAAAGTAATACAGAAGGAGAAACTGGTTGGCAGAGAAGGAGAGAGAGGGAGGGCTGAAGAGGTGACAAGGCAGCAACATTCAGAATCTGTCCATGAGGGGCCCTAACCCAAGAGTAGGGGAGTGAGAAGTCCTAGGGCAGTCCACTCATTTAGCAGAAATGAATGCATCAGATATCATGGGTACCACTAAGCTTGTCCAGCTGACTCCTTGACCTGGCTCTGTGTTCACTAAGCAACTTCCCGATAATAACTTTTTTCACTATAAATTTTCCCCAAAGAAGAGAAGGCCCTAATTAACAAAGCAAGTATTAGACAAGTATTAATTGAATGCCTATTACATGCCAGACATCAATTTTGGTATAGTGAACAAGTATTGGCCAAACTGGCAGTTCTATTTTACATTATCAAGTAATAAGTTGCCATCCTGGGTTTTAACAGCACTCTCTCTTATTTGTTTCCTATAGGTCACCCCTTCCAGAGGACTTTAAATGCAGGAAAACAACTGATTGCTGAAGAGAGATCTGAATTGGTGGTTATGTCACAGTATTGCTACCTTAATTTTTAAAATATATTTTGTGTTTATCAATGTTATGCATCCTTATGGTTTAAAAAGTCATTAGCTTTAGCAAAGTTTGTCATCAAAATCAGTAATGTCTCATTCTCCATTCATCACCATTTTTCTTCCCGTAGAAGCAGTTTAATGTATTTTGCTGATTTTTCAGATATTTTCTTCTATGGCAGTAAGTATAGTATGTTTTGTATGATTACTTCTTGATTTTTCAGTTTTAGTTATTATCTGTTGACATCTCGCTATGGAAGATGAGATTTTAGCCTCTTTCCTTCCTTTGTCTCTACTGCATAACCACTTTTCCCATTCCCTGTCCTTCCAAGAGAATTATATTGTAATCAATATTCAGTTTTTCCATTATTGCAACTATGTGAAGTGCGGTCACAGTTGAACCTCTACTAAAGTAAGACAATTTTTCATGTTTGTAGTAAAATGCATTCTTTAATAATTTCTGACAAAGAGTGCATGGGAAATAAGTTGTTTTATATTTACATATCTAAAATGCTTATTCTACATTTATAATTGTTAGGTTAGCTGGGTATAATTCTAGGCTGAAAAAATTTGAAGGAATTATTCTGTTGCCTTCTAACTTCTAGTGTGAATGATGATGTTAACTGTTAATGCCCATAGCATTATTATTCCTAACCCTTTGCATATGATTCTTATAAAAATATTTAATTCTCTTTTCATTGAGATTTCTCTTACATTCTTTAGCTCAAAGACCCTTTCTATAGTTCTGCTGGCCAGAAATATTGGATTCCATCAGAATTTTAGCCTCTGCATCATCATATACTTTCACATGAATACCCTTGTGGTAAAGGAGTAAAATAAAGAAGAAAAAGGTGAAAATAGGGATCTCATTGCTCTCTTCCTGTTTTTTAGCCATAAAGACGGGTTTCTCTCAGAGAGTTTGCTCTCTGGGGATGCGGGACAGTTCCCTGATTTGGCCCACCCTTGGGTCAAAGCTAGGAGATCAAAGAGAGAAAAAAACCCTCAAAGCCCAGAAAACTCACTGCCACTGTCCATGTCTTTTTCAGGTGTTACCCTCCCTCCCCAATCTCCCTGTCGTTAACTTTTCAGGAAGCCCAGATAGTTGCTGTTTGTGTTTCATCCAGAGATGCTAGTGTAGTCAGTGAGAGAAAAGGCCACAATGCCCTTACTCCATCTTGGCCAGCATCATGAATTGGTTCATGTTAACAGCTGGGGACTAGGAAGTTGTTTGGAAGCTCTGAGTTTGTGGATGGAGTCTGTCAACTTGACTCTCACTGTATGGTGAACTGCATGGACTGTTCAGCTGGGGGAAACTTCAAAGTCAGTATCTTTAAATCTTTCCTCTTGAGTTGGTCAAATTTTGCAGAGAAAGATCCTCCAACTTTCTGGCAAGAATGTGAAGTCTTGCTTTTCCACCTCTGCAAGCCTGTTTGGTAAGAGAACAGGGGTCCTCGGTATCTAGCATTTATATATTCTCATAAGGGTCCTGTGTTGGTGATGCCATCCAACCATCTCATCCTCTGTCATCCCCTTCTCCTCCTGCCTTCAAACTTTCCCAGCATCAGGGTCTTTTCAAATGAGTCAGTTCTTCGCATCAGGTGGCCAAAGTATAGGAGTTTCAGCTTCAGCATCAGTCCTTCCAATGAATATTCAGGACTGCTCTCTTTTAGGATGGACTGGTTTGATCTCCTTGCAGTCCAAGGGACTCTCAAGAGTCCTTTCCAACAGCACAGTTCAAAAGCATCAATTCTTTGGTGCTCAGCTTTCTTTATAGTCCAACTCTATGGCTATACTGCTGCCTTTTTGGATCCTGTAACCAGGTAGCATTCCCAGGGGATAATTCTTCGGCTTCTTTAAGCTGCAGTGGTGCCTGTATAGTTTATTTCTGGTTAAGTATGCTATGCTCAAGTGCTCTTTGCTTCTATGAATGAGCTATAGGAGTGAAGATATTTCTTTTTTGTAATAATTACTGAAGAGCCATTTCTAACAAGATAGCCATATAGACCCAGAATTCTAGGTTTATGTGTGATGGAGAAAGCTGACTCACATATATGACCCTGGCACAGTGGCACAGATATATTTTGTGTCTTATGTAAGTATCTACATGTCTTATTTCCATTCTGTTAACATAACAGCATTTTAAAGGATCTTCTAAAAATATGAAGACTATCTTGGGAGAGAGGAAAATCTTCAGTTTATTGGAGATAAAAAACGTGCCTTAGCCTATGACTATCAACAGCAAATACAGGCTTCGGGGAGGACTTAACTGGTACATCCAGGGGACTGAGCCAGTTTCATTTAGAACCAGATGGGGATTTGATCTGCTTATTATTGGGGCTCACAGTGTGGTAGTGTTTTAGTCACTAAGTCGTGTCGGACTCTTGCGATCCCATGGACTGTAGCCCACTGGGCTCCTCTGTCCATGGGATTCTCCAGGCAAGAATACTGGAGTGGGTTGCCATTTCCTTCTCCAGAGGATCTTCCCAACCCAGGGACTGAACCTAGTTCTCCTGCATTGCAGGCAGATTCTTTACTGCTGATTCACCATGAAGCCCTGGGGGTCATATATAGCTTCACAAAGTTCAGTATCATGGAGCAAACTAGATTTCAATTACCAAAATTTATTTTTGACAACAATTACTGTGATGAGAAACAACATATATTAGTAAAAAAAACACAGGCTTAAAGTCAGGTACCCAAGGTTTGAATCCTGGCTGTATACTTACTAGTTGTGGGATCTTGAAAAAGTTACTTAACCTTCTGAGCCTGAGTTTCTTTTATTGGAAATCTACTCAAACACTACCTCATGGTGTTGTAAGGATTAGATTAAATAACTTTTGTATAATATCTGCATAGTATCCAGAGGACTATATTACTCAATAAGCATCATCATCATTCATTACCATGTAGATTTCCACTGGCTCTCCCCCATTTTTCTGTTTGGCTACCTATGTGAAGAAGATCAGGAAGTAGAGCTAAAGCTGGGTTTTGATGAAAGGAGCTGTAACAAAAGGCAGTGAATTACACTGTGACTCCTGCCTAGGAAAATGAGAATAATGAACATTTTTGCTCTCTCCACAACCTCTGTCACAACCACTTAGGAAATTTTATGCTTCCTTGAGAAATGTCAATTAGAGATGGAGATGATACCAATGGCCCATTGCTAGTGGGTGCTCTCTTATTTACACATCACAGGAGGTAGGTGACTTGCAAGACCTACTCACATTCTCTCACTTAGACCACCTGGAGACCAATATATCACAAGCATGAACCCTATTTTTTCCTTATCATCAACTATTTTGTGAGATATGTGATACACTATTTTTCACTATTCTGTTAAAAGTCATATTTTTATCCTTTTCATTTTTGAGAACACATTTTTCTAACTAAAGGGGAGAGAGAAAAAGAGAGAGACACTTGAACCCAACAATTAGTGATTATACATTCTTCTAAGGAAGACATGGAACTTCTTATGAAAATTGACCATATACTACTCATAAAGCAAGTCCCAACAAAAATCAGGGAATTAGTATCACATAGACCAAATTCTCTAACCACATGGTAATTAAATCAGAAATCAGTAGTAAGAAGATACTTTTTTAAATGGACAGATTTTTAGAAAAGTTAAATCTTCCAAGACTGAACCAGAAAGATATAGAAATTATGAACAACACAATTACAAGCACTGAAATTGAAACTGTGATTAAAAATCTCCCAAAAAACAAAAGCCCAGGACCAGATGGCTTCACAAGGGAATTCCATCAAACATGTAGAGAACAGCTAATGCCTATCCTTTGAAAACTCTTTCAAAAAATTGCAAAGGAAGGAACACTTCTAAACTCATTTGATGAGGCCATCACCATGATACCAAAATCAGACAAAACAACACAAAAAAAGAAAACTACAGGACAATATCACTGATGAATATAGATGCAAAAATCTTCAACAGAATTTTAGCAAACAGAATTCAGCAACACATCAAAAACCTCATACACATAATCAAGTTGGGTTTATTCCAGGAATGCAAGGATTTTTCAATATACACAAATCAATCAATGTGATACACCATATTAACAAACTGAAAGACAAAAATCATATGATAATCTCAATAAATGCAGAAAAAGCCTTTGACAAAATTCAGCACCCATTTATTCTTAAAACTCTTCAAAATATGGGCATAGAAGGAACCTACCTCAACATAGAAAAGGCCATATATGATAAGCCTACAGCAAACATTATTCTCAATGGTCAAAAACTGAAAGCATTCCCCCTAAGATCAGGAACAAGACAAGGGTGTCCACTTTCACCACTATTATTCAACATAGTTGTGGAAGTCCTAGCTAGAGCAATCAGAGAAAAAAAGGAAATAAAAGGAATCCAGATTGGAAAAGAAGAAGTAAAGCTCTCACTGTTTGCAGATTGACATGGTACTGTATATAGAAAACCCTAAAGACAGTATCAGAAAATTACTAAAGCTAATCAGTGAATTTAGCAAAGTTGTAGGATACAAAATCAATACACAGAAATCACTTGCATTTATATACATTAACAATGAAAATTCAGAAAGAGAAATTAAGGAATCAATCCCATTCACCAATGCAACAAAAAGAATTAAATATCTAGGAATAAACCTACATAAGGAGACAAAAGAACTGTACACAGAAAATTATAAGACACTAATGAAAGACATAAACAGATGGAGAGATATTCCATGTTCCTGGGTAGGGAGAATTAATATTGTGAAAATGACTATACTACCAAATGCAATCTACAGATTCAATGCTATCCCTATCAAATTACCAATGGCATTTTTCACAGAACTAAAACAAAAAGTTTCACAATTCATATGGAAACACAAAAGATCCCGAATAGCCAAAGCAGTCTAGAGAAAGAAGAATGGAGTGGAAGAATCAACCTTCCTGACTTCACGTTATACTACAAAGCTACAGTCATCAAGACAGTATGGTACTGGCACAAAAACAGAAATGTAGACCAATGGAACAAGATAGAAAGCCCAGAGATAAACCCTTGCACCAATGGGTACCTTATTTTTGACAAAGGAGGCAAGAATATACCATGGGGCAAAGACAGCTTCTTCAATAAATGGTGCTGGGAAAACTAGACAGCTACATGTAAAAGAATGAAATTAGAACACTTCCTAACACCATACACAAAGACAAACTCAAAATGGATTAAAGACCTAAATGTAAGACCAGAAACTATAAAACTCTTAGAGGAAAACATAGGCAGAATACTTGATGACATAAATCAAAGCAAGATCCTCTATGACCCACCTCCTAGAGTAATGGAAATGAAAACAAAAGTAAATAAGTAGGATGTTCAGTTCAGTTCAGTTCAGTCGCTCAGTCGTGTCCGACTCTTTGCGACCCCATGAATCGCAGCACGCCAGGCCTCCCTGTCTATCACCAACTCCTGGAGTTCACTCAGACTCACGTCCATTGAGTCAGTGATGCCATCCAGCCATCTCGTCCTCTGTCGTCCCCTTCTCCTCCTGCCCCCAATCCCTCCCAGCATCAGAGTCTTTTCCAATGAGTCAACTCTTTGCATGAGGTGGCCAAAGTACTGGGATTTCAGCTTTAGCATCATTCTTTCCAAAGAAATCCCAGGGCTGATCTCCTAGGATGGGATTAAACTTAAAAGCTTTTGTGCAGCAAAGGAAACTATAAGCAAGTTGAAAAGACAACCCTCAGAATGGGGGGAAATAATAGCAAATGAAACAACTGACAAAGGATTAATTTCCAAAATATACAAGTAGCTGATACAACTCAATGCCAGAAAAACAAACAACCCAATCAAAAAGTGGGAAAAAGACCTCAACAGACATTTCTCCAAAGAAGACATACAGGTGGCTAACAAACACATGAAAAGATGCTCAACATCATTCATTATTAGAGAAATGCAAATCAAAACTACAATGAGATATCACCTCACACCGATCAGAATGGCCCTCATCAAACAACCTACAGACAATGCTGGAGATGTAAATTGATACAGCCACTATGGAAGACAGTATGGAGAGTCCTTAAAAAACTGGGAGTAAAATCACCGTATGACCCAGAAATCCTACTCCTAGGCATATACCTTGAGGAAACCAAAAAGACACATATGTCCCATCGTACACTGCAGCACTATTTACAGTAGCTAGAACATGGAAGCAACCTAGAGGTCCATCGACAGATGAATGGATACAGAAGTAGTGGTACATACACACAGTGGAATATTACTCAGCCACAAAAAGGAATGCATTTGAGTCAGTTCTGATGAGGTGGATGAACCTAGAGCCTATTATACAGACTGAAGTGAGTCAGAAAGAGAAAGATAAATATTGTATTCTAACACATATATACCAAATCTAAAAGAATGGTACTGAAGAATTTATTTACAGGGCAGCAGTGGAGAAACAGACATAGAGAATAGACTTAGGGACATGGGGAGAGGGGAGGAGAGGGTGAGATGTATGGAGGGAGTAACATGGAAACTTACATTACCATATGTAAAAAGATAGCCAACGGGAATTTGCTGTATGGCTCAGGAAACTCAAACAGGGGCTCTGAATCAACCTAGACGGGTGGGATGGGGAGGGAGATGGGAGGGAGTTTCAAAAGGGAGGGGGTAAATGTATACCTATGGCTGATTCATGTTGAGGTTTGACAGAAAACAGCAAAATTCTGTACAGCAATTACCCTTCAATAAAAAGAAAAAGAAAAAAGATAATAAAAAAAAATCTCACACATTTGGACATTTTAAAAACATTTCTACAGTTGGGCCAAAGAGAAGAATCATAGTTGAAGGATAAAGTACTTACAGCTGAACAATGAAAATGTCACAATCAGAACTCTGGATGTAGCTAAATTGTACCCTGAAGAGAAGACTGAGCCTTAAATTCTTATATTAGAAAAGCAGAAAGGCTGAGAACTTCAACTTAAGTTAGAAAAAGAACCATAGAAAAGACACATAGTCTAGTTTTTTCTTAGTATGGAGAAAATGCACTTAGTGAAAGAAACAAAAAACAAGAAAAAAGTCATTTTCATGATGTGATGTTGTTGTGTTCATAAACGAAGGAACAGAAAACTGAGTCATTACCTTCCAATTTCATTCAGCTCAGTATAAGCTGAATCAAAATTTTCCTTCCAAGAAATGGTGGCACCATCGGCAGCAGCGTCTTTGGAAGAGAAAGGATCCATTTATCATATTGAGGAAGTCATACAAGAGGAACGAAAAGGTTAACAGAAAAGCTCCAACATCACCCCCAAAGCAATTCTCATGACTAAATATGGGATCTAACTCAGTGGGAAAATACCACAATTCTCTGAAATGTTATCTAAAAAAATACTAGCCAAGGGGAAACTGATATGACAGAGTCAGACTCGCCGTACTACCTCCATAAATGAAGGGAAAACTTGGAACAATCAGAAATGTAACTTCTGGATGTTTTCAAATAGAAATCTGGTAGCAAAAATTAATAGGGAGAAAAAAAACCAAAACACTTTGAAAGGCCTGGAAAAGCCAGTGAGAATCAGGGCTGTAGGAAGGACCCAGCAGAGAGGAAAGGGGAAGAGTTATAAAGCCAAGAAGAAAAGGAACATGCACAGAGCAGGCTAAAACCTGCTCATTCTCACCCCTTTATTCTCTGCATTAACAAGCCTATCTGGTGTACTCAATGATTTAGCTTTACCCCAAATATATTAATACACTTGGCATAATCTTTGGTGGTAGTACCTTGTTTGATACGTTAAGCAATCATTCCCTGGCAATGATTTATATACACACATGCACGTGCACGCACACACACACACAAACATGCACAACAACATTTGTGTTGTCTGCTGGGGAGCAAGGCTCGCAACAGGAAGCAAAACAAGCAGTGGTCATCCCAGGTGGGGCTCAGGGGGCAGCTGAGAACAGCAGTCAAGCTGCAGCACGTCTCTTTTGACCCTGGTCATCTCAGTCTGCCCACAACACAGCTGGGCTGATGCTGGACTTGGCTTACCCACATAGAGTTCTGAGGAAGTAAAGAACCAGGACCAAGGTTTCCCAGTGAGTCACAGGCCCCTCGGGAGCAGAGCTGAGCCTGGCTGGCAGTGGGGAGGGCCTGGGGAGCATTTCCGGAGTTAACCGTGGGGGTGGGGGGCGCTGCAACCAGAGGGCCCTAGAGGGTCCACAGCCCCTCTGGAGACTCCGGGATGCCCTTGACCCAAAGACACAAGTTCACTGTCTTTTAATTTCAGGGACTTCCTCTCCCTACCCCATACAGTCCATTGTCCTGCACTGTCCCAAACTTCACTATTGGGAGATTTCTTACAAAATGTCCCAGGGACCAAGGTGGCTTGGTGAATTCACGAATGCTGCTGCTGCTGCTGCTAAGTTGCTTCAGTCATGTCCGACTCTGTGCGACCCCATAGATGGCAGCCCACCAGGCTCTGCTGTCCCTGGGATTCTCCAGGCAAGAACACTGGAGTGGGTTGCCATTTCCTTCTCCAATGCATGAAAGGGAAAAGTGAAAGTGAAGTCACTCAGTCGTGTCCGATTCTTCGTGACCACATGGACTGCAGCCCACCAGGCTCCCCCATCCCTGGGGTTTTCCAGGCAAGAACACTGGAGTGGGTTGCCATTTCCTTCTCCAATGCATGAAAGGGAAAAGTGAAAGTGAAGTCGCTCAGTTAAGTTCCTCAGTTGTGTCTGACTCTTCTCGACCCCATGGACTGCAGCCTACCAGGCTCCTCCGTCCATGGGACTTTCCAGGCAAGAGTACTGGAGTGGGGTGCCATAGAGGGGCAAAAAAAGAACCAGGTTCGTAAAATACTCAAATGCAGGTAGTTAAATTCGTATCTTGGTCATTCAATGTATCTACATGAAAATGTATCCACCCTGAAAAAAGACATTCTGGGAGGGCTGGGGGTGGAGAAATGATACTCATTTTAACTGCAACCTTCGAGCAGGTGGCTTTCCTCTCCCCGTTTTAAATTGGTGAGTGGGGCTGTCACTAATTCTGTGAGGCGCACTTAGGCTGGCAGGGGTTCCCAGGGAAGAGGAGGCTTGGTGTTTCCATCACAAAAGAGGGACAAGAAGTACCCACGGGGCTCATGGCTCCTGCCTGCCCCTCTAGGTGCCTGGCAGCACACACAGATGCCCAGGACCTGGTAGGCCTCGGGCAGACACGGGTGGCTGATCTAATTTGAGCCCCATACTTTATGGAAACACTCGTCATCAGGCCTCTGAAATGCTACTTGACAGAAGCCGACGAGCAAATCCAGGTCACCTCTAGCTCAATGGCCCAGCAGGCCAGTGGGCTGCCAGGGCCAGTGAGTGTATGACACTTGGCCAGTTATCTTATATTCACCACCAGGGTGCTGGGTGTGGCTGGGACTCACCGTAATCTGGAAGTCGAACGAATTCTGAGGGCTCGCTGGGCAGGCTGATCCCCCAGGGGTTACTGGCACTGACTCTGAACTGATAAGGACTCCCAGGACTGAGGTCTTCAATGACAAGGTAGGTGTCCAAGGTCGATGCTACTGACTGCTGCCAGGCCTGGGAACCTAGGGCACAATTTTCGAGGAGTGGGAAAGACAAAAGGCCAGAGGGACATTGTTTCAAAGACCTTCAGCAAACAATGAAAGGAAAAATGACACATTCCACTCAAGGGACAGTTGTGGTCACTGCCTCGGGCCCTGAAAGCCTGTTGGCTAACTGTCACAGGTCTGGGTTCGATTTCTTAAGAGCCTGAATACATCATGAGTGGTGGTAAAGCAGCTGGCCTGTTGAGTCTGTTCATTTCCAAATGGGCACGTGAGAGAGTGAACAACAGAGCGTGACGAATTCACAGAGGAACACACAGCACATTTTCAACAAGGCCAGAAAAATATACGGCACATTAATAACAAAGGGAGAGAAAACAGGCATTTCAAAATGGAAACAGAATGGAAATGAACATGTATGAGCACCAAGTACCTGTAAGATACTGTGGAAGGAGTCTACCCGTAATCCTCTCCTTCCACGTTGTCACTTAAATCCACAGAAGCCCTGTGAGATCGGGAGTATTCGTCTCACTTTACACATAAAGTAACCGAGGCTCAGAAAGATTAGATAACTTTCCTAGAGAACTTAGTTCATAAGATGAACTGTGACCTGAAGAATGCCAAGGGAAATACAAGCTTGGAAAGACTTCTCTCAGCTCAGCATCAATGCCTTTGTGCTGAGTTGAGAGACAGAGTGAAAAGCTAAACAAAGAGGTGGACAAATATTTTTATAACTGCAGAGGGTCTCTTTAAGAGAAGAGAGAAGGGTGAAAATAAGAGTAGCAGAGAGCAGAGTAAAACAAAGGATTCTGGTTCCAGGTGAAAACCGTTGCTTTCAATTCAGGTGTGTGATTCATCACCTGGTTCAGAGAGTGCTATTAACAATTAGAGCTACCTGGCAGCTTCTCATTTCAATGAATTCTTCTTGATAATAGTTGTTCCTAACTACTAAGGATATGTATGCACTCTTAGTGTGTTAATGTAACAAAGTTAAAAACAGAACAATTTAAAAAGTGATCTCTAAATTTATACAGTTATCTCTAAGTTTCTTCTGGGGTAAAGATGGGGAGGGGGGAGGTGGGGTGGAGCATTGCTTTTGCTCTCCTACTTACTACTCTGGAAGAAAGATCACAGATTAGCAAACTATTAATAGAGAGCTGGGTTCTCATGCCAGCTCTGCCTCTTATGAACCCCAGCTTCATGCTTCTTATCTTTCTTTAAGCTTTAGCCTCCTCATCTGTAAAACGGGCCTGATTGTCCCTGTCTGGGTGATCAGGCTTGTTAAGTAGGTAAGAGCAGGTGAAGGTACTTTGCCACCTGCCATGAGTCATTATCATTTTGGCAAAAAATCGTGCTCGGGGTTTGAGATCAAAGGCAGCTGAAGCCTGGCCTGAGGCCTTGGTGCTGAGTTGGAAGATATGAGAAGGGACAGCTGATGAAAGGCATGGAAGCAGACTCCGAAGGACCTCCTTAAGAGAGAGAAGATGGAAGCGGAGGCAGGGGAGGCGGCACACCTTCCTCTCTGTACTCCACGGTGTAACCGGAAATGGTGCAGTTTCCCGTGCTGGATGGGGGCAGCCAGCGGAGGATCACAGAAGTGCAGCTTCTCTCTTGGGCAATGGGGCGGTTAGGGGCCGCTGGAACACCTGCGGGACAGAAATTAAGATCAAATGCCATTTCTGCAGAACTTGGCATTTATGCCAAGGCTGAAAGTCACCTAGGGCATGTGACCTAACCTTTACCTCATATGCTTCCTGTTACCTTGCCCACCAAGTGGTACACCTTTCCTAGGCTAAGGGAGACTTGGGAGACACACCTTGCTGCCGGAATTCTTCCTTGGATTAAATGCTGCATACTGGACAGAAAGCTCAGTGAGAGAACTGTGCTGCAGGAGGCATACAGTAGGGCCTGGACAGCTCTTATCAAAGATTCATTCTGTTCCCATTTGCTGCAACCTTGTTTTGGAACTTTCACAATGCCCCTCTTCTTCCCCAGGTCTCAGGGAGCCCTTATAATGCCCAGTTAAAATGTCTGACTAACACAAACTCATAGAAAGTAGAATGGTGGTTGTCAGGGGCTGAGGGGAGTGAGGGGGAAGTGGAGATACTTTGTTTCAAGGGTGCAGAGTTTCAGCTTTATGAAGTGAAGAGAGTTCTGGAGATGGGTTACACAACAGTGTGCCTGTGCTTCACACTACTGAACAGCACACTTGAAATTGGTGACGATGGTACATTTTGTGTGTATTTTACCATAATTAAACATGAATATTAAAACACAAGAAATGTTTGACTAACAAAGAAACTGTACCTTGCACTTTAACAGTAGCAGATGTTGACGCAGTACCATGGTCGTTTGCTGCTATGCAGGTATAGATACCGCTGTCTTGGGGCATCAGATTGCAGATTTTCAGGGTGATTTCCCCAGAGTCACTAGGGACATGAAAAGGATGTCCTTCAAACACCAGTAATGAGACAATCAACTAGTAAGGGTACAAGGTGTGCTGAGCGGAGTCCTTTGGACCAACTGAGCACCTTGCCCTCTATTTCCCCAATTCCATATAGAGGAAGAAAATTCTTGGCATGCCTATCTCTCAAGTTGGTTGTAAATGAGGGATAGTAAAGGAGTAAAATGAGATAAGAATTAGAACATGGTTTGAAATAAAGTCCTATACAAATACTGATCCCCAATATTATTACTACCTAAAATATTTGGTCCTAAAATACTTTCAGTCCATAAGCAGTAACAAGTGGTACAAAAAATGGAAAGACTAAAGAATGAAAATGCACAAGCAGTTCGCATTCTACATGTGGCACCCTTGAAATAATTGAGTGACTTAAGGCAAATTCCTTCACTGAATAACTTTCCCAGTAGTTCCAGCCAGGGGTTCAAGACATTAAAGACCTACTCTGAAAAGGTTAAACCCAGCGGTCACAGTCAGTCCCACTCCCTCCTCACTGGTTGTAACATAACGTGGTAATCTTCATGACCCTTGCCACGCACTGACTCTCATCCTAAGCTCCCTGGGTCCACTGATATTTTAGGATCAGGCCATGGAGTCTCTGATAGGAATATCATTTCACACACAAAAACATTAAGCTAAAGGATGACGTGTCTTGATCCTAGCTGTTTCTTCCATAAATGTTTTTTAAGCATCTAGGGCTTGTTACTGCTTGTCCTATGTAAGCAGCATTGTGCAAGAAAGTTCTTAATTAGCAGGGCTTCCCTGGTGACTGAGAAGTAAAGAATCTGCCTGCAATGCAGGAGAACCAGGTTCAACCCTTGAACCAGGAAGATCCCCTGGAGAAGGGAATGGCAATCCACTCCAGTATTCTTGCCTGGAGAATCCCATGGACAGAGGAGCCTGGTAGGCTACATACAGTCTATGGGGTTGCAAAGAGTTGGACACGACTGAGTGCCTAACACTTTCACTTTTGGTTCAACCAAGTTTGATTTTATAGTCTTTGCCTGGAAGCATACTTGTGGCTGGATTTTCTGTTTTCTATTGTACACTTTGGAGTAAGTCATTCTTTTTTTCGTTCTAAGAAGATTGTTCTTAATGGAGGAATTGAGTATATCACTGTTTCATAGGATCCCAAGGGCCACAAAGGGTCTGTGCTAGAATAGGTTCCAGGGTAGCTCTTCTCTGAGAGGCTAAGTAATCTGCACAGGAAATGCATCCCAGACTTAGTTTCTGGGTACTGCCCGAGGTGTGGGGAGGTGCGGTGCTGATGTGGGGCTGCTGCTTACCAGGAGGAGACGGTGTATGTAGCTGAGCTGTTGTCAGTGTCAAGGATGTTCTGGTCTGGACCCTTCCAAGTGATGGTGGGCTTTGGCCGCCCACAGACTTTGCACTGCAGAGTCACTGTGTCCCCAAGCAAGCAGGTCACATCCACTAAGGGCACGAGGAATTCTGGCGCCACTGTGGTCAAATCAACATGACATACATTTGCATTATTCAGAAGAAACCGAACAAAACAATTATTTTATAATACAACCCTCTCATTCCCCACCCATGCTGTGTAATGATTCGAATAATCTTCAGCTTAACAGCGCAGAGTCACTTGTGTCCTGTGAAAAAGTATTTTTAAAGTGCCGGGCCATGTTAAGTCGCTTCAGTTGTGTCCGACTCTCTGTGTGACCCTATGGACTGTAGCCCACCAGGCTCTTCTGTCCATAGAATTCTCCAGGCAAGAATACTGGAATGGGTTTCCATTAATAAATGTTTAGTTTTAGAAAAATTAGGAAATATAGATTTAAAAAAAGAGAAGACAGTCTCCATGATGTCATCACTCAGAGGTTTCTGTGAACAGTCTGGTATATATCCTTTTAGATTTTATAGAAATATATCTTTTCTTACAAAAAGTGGATCCCATTATACACATTGCAAGTTGTGGTCTTTTTTACCCCACTGTTTATCCTAAACATTTTCCTTGTCCATAAGTACAGGACTACATGACCATTGTTTAAAGATGCTACCTCAGTGCTGGATTTGCCATAATTTATTTAGCCAATCCCTGTGTAGTCAATTCTGTCACTTTTTAACTCACCTTCTTGGATGAAATTTGGATTTAAGATCTGAAAAACACAAAGAAACAGAAAATTGCATAAATCCTAAGCTACTTAAAGAGAACGGGAGACTCATCATAGTGACCAAAATGGAAGTACAATTTGGGGCAAGAAGCCTTGAGCCCAGCCCCTATAGTTTGTGACCGTAGCACTAGGGCAGTAACAAGGGCACCTGATTTACCTTCGCCTCTGCTCTGTTCACACTCCCTCTGGGCAGCTGGGGCCCCAGGCAGGGGTACTGTGACTGCAGAGCTGGCCTTGCTGTCCTCCGTCACTTGCTTTCCTCCCTATTGTATGCATGCAAACCCATTCTCCTCCACCTTGACATTCACTCAAGCATCATGATGGCACTGACTCTTCCCAGCATTGGGAATATTCAAAAATAGAGGAACTGACATCTATTAAAGTGGAGGGGTGCTGGACAAGAATCCAGTCATTTCCTCCCAGCAGCTAAATGCAGTTTGACTGGTTGAGGGGAAAGGAAAGTTCCACTTCTTCAGCCTGCCCTCCCAGGACTCCTCCTGTGGCCCAAGTCTCCATAGGCAGCTTGAAAACCACAGAACTGCCCTCCTGGCTGCCTAGGTGAGGAAACGGAGACTTGGGCTGCCCTAGTGACCTGTCTGGTCATACAGCTGGTTCGTGGAGGCCCTGCTGGTGCCCTTTGTACATATCAAGCTGTCTGCCATGTGACAACATGGAGCTCACAGAAGGGACAACCTTCCAGTCCACTGGCCATTTCCCCTTCTTGAGAAGATGATTGCTTGATTTTTCTCCCATCTTTTGTCTGACGTCTAACCCTATAGTCTAGGTCACAAAGCTGGGTGGGGTGAACAAAACCTGGGCTACAGAGCAGAAGAGGCTGGGGCTCACTTCTTTTGTTTTATGTGATTTTATCCTAGTCATTTAAACTTTACTACCATTACTTTCCTTCATTATAAACTGGGGATAAATAATAACTAGTACAAAGTGTTATCATGAAGATTAAATGACACCATGTATATTGCACAATGCTTGACAAGTATTTAATGACTATTTAAACAAAGATTATCTAATTCTAATCATCTCTCTTTTGCTAAGAGGCCTATTGCTGCAGTGGCTTCCAATAGTTTATCTTGCAAAATTCTTCTTTACTTCATAATGAAGGCAGGAAGCTTGTGTGCCTGGCAAACCGCCCACTGGGGCAGTCACACTTCTCTCCCTGATTTACCCAAGTCCCAGGTCAACTCGGTTTCTGTGTGGTTTTGCCTTATACAGGCATCCATCAAGCCCTTTGGAAAAAGATATTCCTCCTCTGAGTTCCTCTCTGCAAACCTTTTGCCTGCGTCTATCACTCAGGCTTTTCATGAAACAGGCTGCAGGAAACTGCTGTAATGCTGTGTCCTGGAGCTGAGTGTCTCAAGATTCTGACCACCACAGGGCTCTCTGCTAGTCTCCAAGGCTGCTCACACCACTGCCCTGCCTGCTTTTAAACCGGTGATTCTCACTCCTTGACCCAGGTGGCTTTAAAAACACACAAAAATCCAATGCCTGGGCCATATGCCTAGAAATTCTCTTTTAATTGGTTTGGATCAGCAGTTTTAAAACACAGGTGAATCAACATGCAGCCCGTTGAGGAAGGCTGCTAAAAGTTTCCCTCAATCCAAGGAAACCAATCTCGGATAGACCAGTTTCCTGCCCC
>NW_011494604.1:2720432-2755393 GCF_000754665.1 Bison bison bison | reverse complement strand
GTTTTTCTGGGTGGGGTGGGGGATGCATGGGGCATATGGTAAAGGGACTGCTTTTCCCACACTTTTGAAACCCCATCTACGTGAGGAGACCCCAGACCATGGTAGGAGAAGTGTGAAGAGTTGCTCCAGTTGACAAGGCAACTAAGCCACCAGTGCCCTTGATGGGCAGCACAGCATCATGTGCAGGGGCTGCTAAGGGAGCCAGAAGTCGATCCGCCTGGCTTAGGTGGAGTGGGAGGACGACATGGAATCAGGCATTTCACAGTCAAGGAAAACTAGGAATATTTCCTAAACGTTAACAGTGGTTTTCTCAGGGTGATGAGATGGCGGGTGGCTGTCTCCCCACTCAAAAAATACTGCTTGCTTCTCTCAGTTCAGTCACTCAGTTGTGTCCGACTCTTTGTGACCCCATAGACTGGAGCACACAGGATGGTGTAAGATTTTGTGGATACAGAGCTACTAAGACATAGGCTCTGACCTCAGAATTTATAAAACATCGGAACACTGGGTAATTTTTTTTTTTTTTTCTTACACGGGCTTTCCAAATATTCTGCAGTCATTATGTTTCACTTTTGTAATAAATTTTTAAAGGAAAAAAAGGTTCGGTCAGAGGTATTAGACTGTACGTTCTTAAAAAACAGGAGCCATGTTATTCATCGTTGCACCTCAGGCCTCTAGCCCCCAGTGTGCCACGTAATGGGCATTTAATACACGTTGGTTGAATGAATATTTGATCTATGTCCCATTTCAGTTCTCCCATGAATTTAGGACTGATTTATACATAAAATCTGGAAACAGGACCAAAAGATCTATAATATAATTACTCCTGTGTATAATCCTAATAATATTTGACTGGAGTCAGCTTTTAAACACAATAGAATGCAAACTTTTTTTAAAAAAAGATTAAAAACAATAAAATCCATGGCCTCTGAGAGAGTAGGGTCTTTAGGAATATGGGATGCATGAGGGATTGTAAACTCTAGGAGCAGACAGAGCATGTAGTATCCAGACTCTAAGCCAGACACTCTCTCTTGCCTTTAACAACATTCCCAAGCAACTGAAGCCTGAGTTTTATCTGTAAACTGGGGATCATAATGCCCACTTGGAAAGCTGTTTGACTGAAGGGCTCAACCTATTTGATGATGATTTACTGAGCTTACCATTGGTTAAGTGGTGGTGGCCAGCAGGGGGCAAGGCAGAATGCCCACTACGCTCCTTGAGCCAACGGTCTAGTGGGAAAGATGGAATTAAATGACAGGCAGTGTCAAGGACAGTGCTTGGCTGGTGTCAATAACCAGCCTTCAAGGAACACGAAGCACTGCCCTCTCCCTCCTCCTACCCCAAGTCAATCAGAAGGATTTGACTCTAGGGTCAAAAAGATTTGGGAATGCTGCCAGCTTTGTTCCATGGCCTGTATTTCCCAGCTTGATGGGAATCCCCAAGGGAGCAAGACACCAAGCCCACGCCAGGAGTCTCAGAGAGCTCTCCAATGGCAGCTTCCTATGTTACAAACATTTGAGTGGGGTTTCATAAACCTACACTGTGGCAGTGCTTTATAAACATCCCCCACTGCTGCTTAGAGAGTTTACCTTATTCCGCTTTCTTGTCACAACCCCAACGGTGTTAAGTATATTATTAAACACAGCAAGCATTGTTTAAAAAGAAAATACTCCTAGCTTTGGTGTAGACCTTAGTGGGGACTTTGGAGAGAAAGGCTGCCAGTACGGCTTAACTGCAGGTTCTTTATCTGGAGGCAGCTTGTGGAAGGCATCTCTTTTCGTGCCGCTGCCCTCTGGCCGGCCCAGGTGTTGCTGATAATGGTAATACCATCACTGATTTGTTTAGCCTTTCATAGTTGGCACAAACTACTCAGACTCCTTCATTTGCTCCTCCAAAGCCCTGGGAGAAAGTGCTGAGCAGTTACTTATTCCCATTTCCAGAGGAGACAGGGAAGTTAAGTGTAACAGCACAGAGACAGTGATGGGGAAATGGTTCCCAGCGCTTTTTCCACCTCGGTGTTCAGTGCAGAGGCAAGGTCTTGGGAAACGCATTGGGAGACTTTGTTATCAATGTCAAAGGACTGCCTGCTGACCTTCGCTCCGTGCCCCATCTCTACCCAGTTCTCCTCTACAAACTTGTCCAGCAAGAACAAAGAGCCCCGCCCCCCCCCAAAATCCATCCTAATGTTTTTCTGTGACTCTGGATTATGCCCATAGGGGATTCCTTCCTTGTTTTCTTTTATTTTGAAGCAAATCAGAGTATTGACTGGAGGAGGGTCATGACAACCTTTCATCCCGTAGCTTCCTATTTATCTGTGGTTCCCTATGGACCACCAGGCCCGTGTGGGCGAGGGCCATGTTTCATTCACTGTCATTGCCTCAGAGCCTAGCACAATACCTGACTCACAGTGTTCCATTGCTGTCTGTCAAATCAATGAAGAACTGAAATGATAGGGAGGAGAGTTGAGAAAAATGCCTTGCCGTGAACTCGGAGTGTTTTTCTATTTCCGTTTATCCGGAACATGGCTTGTTCTGAAATCTCATCAGCCAGTCACGATCTAAGATTTAGCTGACAGTGATCATCCGCTCTTCTCTGCTCTTCCAGAGGTTGGTCCCTTTGGCTCTGATCATGTGCTTCCATCTGTCATCACATCTCCCCTGCATGTTAAGAGCCCCACCAGACTTGTGAACCCTTTTGAAGCCATAACCTGTTCATGTATTTTATGTACTTTGTCATGTTGCTTGACATAGCAGAACAAGCAGAATTTGTTAAATTAACTGAGGTCACTCAATGAGTTTAGACTAGAACTTAGGTTTCCTTTCCATTAGACACTATTGTCTAATGATCACAGGTGGTGTGGGACAGGACCTGAGGTATCAGACTGGGACTCGAAGGGTTAATTATAAGGTGCACACATTTCTTGAAACCTAATGTTTTCCTTCCTCAGAAACAGTCTGGGAGCCCATGTAAAGTGGTGGCGGGGCAGGGGGTGAGATCTGGATTCCAAAATGGAAGCGGAGGTGGAGGGAAGATGACGTTGTTTATATGAAATGCACGTTTTCTCTCTGAGAGACCAAACTTCGGGAGGAGGAGGCTGGTATAGACCATGTGGGAAAGGGCTGGTTAGGAGTCCGGTTGTGTATAAACAGCAGAGGGCAGCAGGTGGTAGTGGGTCCTCCTAGAACCACCACAATCCGGTTCATCAGCAACTCAAGTTTCTTCCTTCTGGAGAGAATTCCAATTGTTTTCTTGATTTTACTTTAAAATGGGGGGGGTGGAGGGTGGGTAGTGAAGTAACAGGAAAGAAGTACAGGTGAAATCAACCAGCAATGAATAATAAGCTGAGCTTTGAGCAAATCTGGAGTTTATTTTTCTTGCCAGTCAGTGTCCAAGGTTCTGACTCCAAGACCTGAGCATGAGGATGAAATCCCATCTGTCTAGAAGACCAGGTGTCAAACGACTGCAGAAGAAAAATACCTCTTTCTTCTAAATCCCTCATCACCTCTCACAAAACACAGTTCAAAGCTATACATCGAGAATGCCGACGGAGTCAAAATAGTCAAACAAAACTCTAACCAAAGGTCCTAAACTCAACTCAGAGCTACCTTGAGTGAAATAAAATTCCATTCTCTGCCTCCTCTTTCTCTTAATGCTTGTGTCAAGCGAGTCTGTGTTCCAACAAGGAAAGAAAGGGATTTTTAGATGATGAATAAAATGGACAGATAACAGAAAAACAATGTCTAAAAGTTGAGGTATGATTTCCGGTTTTGAGGTTTAGCCCTTCATGTTTCCAATCTGGTGAAACCAGACGCAATATTCTGTTTTTTTTTTTTTTTACTAAACATTTCTCTAAATATTTAGAAAATATTCCTATTTCTTCTCTTTTCTAAGAGGACATAAGCTGAAATTTAAAAAATACATAAATGCAACACAATCCCAGACAACAGAATTCTCTTTGAACTATCCTTACCTCCCAAATATTTAATTATCATTTGGTTCTAAGTACTTTTCCTTCAACCATGATTTTTTCCTTTGACCCAATTTTAATAGAAATGCTTTTAAATTTACAAATATATGAAATTTTAAAAAATTATCTTCTTGTTCCTGGTTTCTACAAGACTGATTCCTTGATTTTCACTGGGATTTGCTTTATGGGTAGTACATGGTTGATTTTCACAAAAAGTTCCATGTGTTCCTAAGAACATATTAAGCACTAACTACTGGGTAGAGTTATGAGTGTCTACGTGTGGAGCACGTTGTTTCATGGGGACTTCTAGTCCAAAGTGAAAGTCAAACCAGAAATCATACCTCAGTCTTGTCCTACTTTTTGTGACACCATGGACCATACAGTCCATGGAATTCTCCAGGCCAGAATACTGGAGTGGGTAGCCTTTCCCTTCTCCAGGGGATCTTCCCAACCCAGGGATCGAACCCAGGTCTCCTGCATTGCAGGTGGATTCTTTACCAGCTAAGCCACAAGGGAAGCCCAAGAATATTGGAGTGGGTAGCCTACCCCTTCTCCAGGAGATCTTCCTGACCTAGGAATCGAACCAGGGTCTCCTGCATTGCAGGAGGATTCTTTACCAACTGAGCCATGAGGGAAGCCCCTTCTAGTCCAAATCCCTCTCCTATTCTTCAAGCTTTGCTTTAAGAAGATTGTGTTCTCAAAAATAAAAGGGATAAAAATATGACTTACACAGAATAATGAAAAAAGATCTATCTTCTATCTCACAAAATAGTAGAGGAGAAAGGAACTACAAGGTGGTTTATGGCGTGCACATACTGGTCTCTGGTGTTCGTGAGGATGGGGCTGGGGTTGCAGTGGTGGTGTTATCCTTTCCCTTCTGTAACTCATGTTTCCAACATGGAATCTACAGTCTTGACTTTGAATATTCAAAATCTCTATGCATGTGTGTCCTGAGGTCTCATCCCTTAATGGTTTGACCTTGATCATATCCTGATCCCCCAAACCTCTTTTACTGGGGAAACAACCTCCCAGAATCTGTGGACCCACAATATTTACGATGTGCTCTGAGGACAAGGGCCAGAGGAAGACTGACTTGTGGATTCCCACCCTGGTGCTTCTTCCCTGAGGTCCCTGAGCGGAACACACAGTGCTGTCGTCCCTGCTTCCCCTACCAGTCATTCCCTGCCTTTCACCAGCGCTCTTCCTCTCCCTGTCCTGCCCCTTAGGGCTGGGTATTTGCCACCTTCCACTTTAGTCTACTACAACAGCCCTCCAATGGGCCTGCCTGTCCCCACTGTGTTCAGTTAGGTGCCAGTTACTTCCTAAAGCCCAGAATGAATTATGGGGACTCTGCCCAACAACCTTCGACTGCTCCTCACTGACTGCTCAATCAAGTCCAGGCTTCCTGGCAAATCCCCCGAAGCCTTCAGAATTTGGTTAAAACTCACCTGCCAGGCTTTATTTCCTACCACTCTTCTCACATACCTAAACCCCAGGTATCCAGATATCGGTCTCTTTTCAATATGTGCTAGGTACTCTCAAGCCCCTTCCTCACCCTTCACACTTCTCCAAGACTCTTTACATCCTATCAGTCACTCCAACCCAGCCCCTGACATTGTGTGAAGCCAATAACCATGCACACAGGCATCCTGGGAGACAGGTTGTGAATGCACAACCTTGGGGCAGTTACTTAACCTTTCTGCTCTCTCACCTGTAAAGCAAAAACGTTAACAGTACCTATGTCATGGTACCATGACAGGACTCAGTATGGAGCCGGATGCACAGGAAAGGCTGATAAACAGGAGCTACTGTTATTAGCCCAGCCCTGCTGCTGCTGCTAAGTTGCTTCAGTCATGTCTGACTCTGTGCGACCCCACCAGGCTCCCCCATCCCTGGGATTCTCCAGGCAAGAACACTGGAGTGGGTTGCCATTTCCTTCTCCAATGCATGAAAGTGAAAAGTGAAAGTGAAGTCCTCAGTCGTGTCCGACTCTTTGTGACCTCATGGACTGCAGCCTACCAGGCTCCTCCGTCCATAGAATTTTCCAGGCAATAGTACTGGAGTAGGTTGCCATTGCCTTCTCCTAGCCCAGCCCTGAGTGGCTGTTAAATATTCACCGAATGAGTACTTGAATGGCTCTATGACCCCAGAAGAGCAGATTTCAAAGTTCCCTATATAACAAAGGCATTTAATCAAAGCCACCTCCCTCCACGTGGCAGCACAGGGAGGAACCTAAATTACATAATTTGTTGGCCCTCTATAGTACTCACTGCAATGCCTTGTATCAACCAACTTGTGTTAAACTGAATTGACTGGGAAATCATGTTGAGCGGGCCTGTAGGTGGATCTTGACAGCACAGGGTGTGGGCAAGGGAGGTGGTGGCCTCTGCTCCTCTAATGGCTGGCTCTTAGAGCAACTTCTCCTGGGTCAATAGCACCTCATAATCTCATCAATGTATGACACAATGAGATGGGCCAGGCTTCCAGATGAGGGTGAGGGTGTGCTGGGTGACTGTTCTGAACTGAAAAAACAATTCAGACGTTTCCAGCTCTTGAAACTAGACCTCTTTCCTGGCATTTATGGCTGGACTCCTGAGTCACTGGGAACAGGTGTGGTGAGGCCAAATAATTACCCCAACTGTCAAGGGATTTAAAAAGTTGTTGAGGAAGAAATTCTCCTCCAGCAAGCAAATGTGCAGCAGGGGACGGCCTGAAACTGACCTTCCTTAAGGAACTGAGCCTCACTTGGGGAGCAGAGTTCTCTATCACATGCCAAGTCTGTCCTCTCAAAGCACCACAATTAAGACCTGCTGTTTCTATCGGTTGTGTGACCATGATCTTTCTGAACCCGTTTCTTCTAGGAGGGTAAGAAAACCCCATATTCACTAAACGGTTGGAAGGAGCAGAAAGCATAGTAGACGTGACGGTGCTGTGGAAGATCTTGTAGTGAATCCTCTTGGGAGAAACACTAGCTCCAGCCAGCTAAGTGTGCTTCTCCCAGTGGCAGAATATAAATCAATCTGCATGTAGAGTTAGAGCTAAGCTAGGCAAGAGGAGTGAATCTCTGGGCCCAACCCATCAGATCTATTACAAAGAAAATATTTTGTAAAAAATAAAATGAGAGGAATGTGATGCTTCACTTTCTTTTCTCCAAAGAGTTCTTTTCATTAAAAGAAAAAAAAAATTCTTTTTATAAAACGCAGAAACAGGCACCAGTGGAAATACACTGGCGATGCCGGGAGGTCAGTCACCCGACCAGGGGTGTAAAAGTTTCCTTGAATCTGTCTGGCCAGGTTATTTTGAAGCTCTGAATCTGGGACAAGGCACCGAGGCAGCTAAGGTGGGAGCAGCAGGCTAGCTCTTTGAAGACGTGAAAGCCAGGGCTAGGGAATTGTGGGTCTGGGCGAGAAAGGTCAATTCTGGCCACTCAAACCCTTCCCAGAGCCCCAAGTGGATGCTCCAGCTGGGGCTCGGGAGGAAATGTACCCAGGCCATTCCTGCCACAGCCCCTGCAGAACAAGTTTCAGGGGCAAAACACAAACTCTTCTACTTTCTCTTCTGTTGGGGCCTCATTGTTCTCAGAGTCAGAAGTTCAGAAGAGCAAGGTCTTTCGATTCTACACCTTAGACCGGCATGAGGCTCAAAGGGTTCAACATCTCTTAGATAAACACCCGTGCTCCTGGAGCTCTGTGACCTCCCACAGAGAAACCCCTCAGGCTCAGAAAGGCTAACCTGCCTGAGGCCTTACAGTTGACAGGCCCTAGACTGGAGTCCAGGTTTCCTGGCTCCTGTGCCAGTGTTCTTTCCATATGATACTGCCTTTGTGTGATCTTTATTTAAGTCCTGCTTCAGCCTTGCAGGGCTGGGATGGGTGGAAAAGA
The DNA here is from genome assembly GCF_000754665.1 of Bison bison bison. Lineage (NCBI taxonomy): Eukaryota > Metazoa > Chordata > Mammalia > Artiodactyla > Bovidae > Bison > Bison bison. The sequence continues at coordinate 2,747,545 of NW_011494604.1, read as the reverse complement.
TATTCTTCTTTGTTGAGCTGGAAAACTGAGTAACAAATGAACAGAGGAAAACTGGCACTGGAAGGCACGTCTTCTTGTCTGCCAGAATCTGTGTTTTAGATTAAAAACAACCTGAAGATGGGGGTGGGCAGCTCCAAGCGGAGAGCAGGATACTGTGGGTGGGGGAACAAGGGCCAGGGAAAACCAGAAACAGGCTTCAGGGCACCTGCTCATTTTGTGAACAGAAAGCCACAACTTCCTCTGCCTCGGTTTCCTCTTCTAAAAGTCTTGGAAGGGGCTGGAGAGACGGCGAGTGGAGTTATTGTTCAGCAGGTAAAGTTTCAGTTTGGGATGATGAAACAGTTCTGGAAATGAATAATGGTGACGGCTGCACAACACTGTGAAAGCACTTAATGCCACTTAAAACAGGTAAAATGGTAAATTTTATATCATGTATGTTTCAGCACAATAAAAAACAAACAAATGAAGGGGACAGTGTTAACTAAAGGTTTCCAAGATTCCATCAACTCTGAAAGTCCATGATTCTTACCCTAGTTGGAAATTTCTTTTCAAATTAGCTTCATCTTCCCACATGCTTTCTCTCCCACAGGTTCCCAACCCAGTTCTTACACAGCAAGCACCAATACCCACCCCCTGGAGTTAAATGCCTCATGGCTGGCATTATGACTGCACGTAGCCTGTGTTGTGTCTGAGGACGGCCCTATGTCAAATGGCTAGCTAGGGCAGAGATGTGATCTTTTTAGAATCATGACAACCTCTTACTCTGATGGACTGACCATCTCTGTTAAAAGTGGTATTGGCATTAAAAAATATTAAGATGCATTTAATTAACTGGACTTGACATAAATGCTAGCCTGAAGACTGAGACCCAAGTCTGGGAGGTTGGGTCAGGCCTTTCTATGCCAGCATCCGCTGCAGGCAAGCGGTGATGCTGAGGCTGGAGGAGTGCCAAAGCCCAAGCATCGAGTCTTCAGACAACTTTTCAAAGGCGGCAGGGATGTGGGAACCCATGTAGCCTGGGTCCTGGGAGAAATCCAATACAGTTCAGAAAAACCCAGACTCTTCAGAGATGGGTGTGTTAGCTGAGAGGGTGGAGGCTGAGCCTCAAGCCTTCAGCCCTGCCTCCCACCTGGGTGTCAGTGCAGATATGGGGCAGAACAGGGTGAGGAGCTGGCAGGTGGGCATGTGGTGCCTAGCCCACCATCACACCTGCCTGCCTTGTCAATAAAAGACAATTGGCAGTCTAAGCTCTACTGGGAAAAATGAATTAACATTCACTTGTTCCCAAGTGAATGTTCCCAAGCCTTGTGTTTGATTTTCAGCCTGATTTGACTTTTCTTCCATGTATGGACATTTCTCTCATTTATAATATCCCCCTCCATTGCCACTCCCAAAGTGTAATCAGTGCAGGGTAAAGAACAAGACTAAACTATAGAGAGATCTAGTTGTTTTTAGAATGGTTCCCTCTGAGATGTGCTCATGGATCAGCAGGAGACAAGGGGGCTGTGAGCTGTGAGGGGATCGCAGAGACCCAGAGCCAATTCAGCAGGGGCTGGTGGTGTGGCTTGCGGTCCTGGGAGTGGGAGGGGAGGTTATGCTTGAGAACACTCATGAGCATGTCTCTATAGGGGAATAAAAAGGATGTACACGTCAGAGCAGAACTGCCTCCATTTATAAAACTGGGTGTTCTCAGAAAGCTTTGAAAATCAGATTCCTAGGATTCAAGGTGCTTTATTATCCTCTTACTAGCTTTCAGGGATGTGCCTATATATCTCCCTAAAATTGTATGTTAGGCACATGTTAGGACATATGCCTGCCATGAGGGTAGCAATCAGCTAATGTATAAGCAGAGACCCCAGAAAACTGCCCCTTGAAGGAACCCTTCAACCCACTAATTGAGAATAAATAAAGAATGCTTTGGAAATTATATTCGTGCAGAGGCAGGAGATAAGAGCCTATACATGACTAGGCTTGGAATCAACATGCTGGCATCAGGTCAAGGGTGGGCAGAGAGCAGGGCAGGACTTAGCATTCAGAGATCTAGCATTGAGCAGTGCACAGGATGTGTGGAGTGGGTGTCAGCTGGGGGGCTCAGGCCCAGGGGATCTTAGCAGAGGTCATAGGAATTGCAGCTCAGCTCAGCGGGGCACAGGGACAAACTCCCAATGAGACCACACCTATTACAGTCATCAGGTACAAAAAGCCTGGGGCCAGACTAGGCCTGGAAATGATGCCCAGAGCTCTCAATTTAACAGCAAGAGTCCTTTATGAGGTGGACAGCCCACATATTTCTCAACCCGGGTCTTTAACATATAGCTCTTTTCAGTAGGCACCCCCAAGCCATTTTCTTCTGCAAGGGACATTGCAATAAAGTGCTACCTATACTTATCCCTTCAGAAAATTCATATTGAATAGGTTAACTTTGTATATCTTATTCGTCATCTGTGTCTGAAAACGCTAGCAGTGCCATGATGCCTGCTTTCCCTCAGCACCTGCTTCTGTGCTCAGAGTTAATTTCAACATAGCAACACAGTTTAGAAGAGCCCGATAATTCCTACAAGGATCCATATGAATGTTCAAGGGCTGCAGGCACTTCTACTACAGAAAACTAGATTAACCAAAATATTTGCAGCTTCCAACTCCTTCAAGAGTTCCAGTTCTGCCTCAACTGTTACATCTAAAAACTTTTCATACATGCATCAACACAATTTTTGGCTTTCTTTATATCAGCACTGACATCCTAACATCTTTCCTTATGCAACCACAGCACCTCCCAGTGCTCAAGCTCATGTGAAGCCTTGGATGAACAAGAACCCAAGAAATGTGTGCAATTCACAAAGCAGGGCTACAACATGCACACTTGCAAGCTTTTGTTCGTCTAAACGCAGAACAGAGAATTAATTACATCAGTCAACCTTCTCAGTGTTGACCCATGAGAAGGTCACCTTGTCCCACACCTCCCTGTGCCCAATTCTTCCTCTAAAGAGCAGCGAAGGAAAGTCATCCTTCTCCCCCTAGTCCACCAGAGCTGAGAAACGTCCCAAATTGCCTTGTAGAACGCAGATAGCTGGCTCTTCCCCCTCCCTCCAGGTATTTGCAGATGACATTTTCAGGACATGCCAGCAACGCTGAGATCTGGAGATACAGGCGCCATGAGGCCTATCTCCGAGCTGACAGGTGTGGGCGTCCCAGGAGTTGGTGCTTGTCCTGTGAAATGCAAGGAAAGCAGAGCCAGAAATTTCCCCCACCTTCCTCACTCTCTAAGATACATTTAGACTACGAAGGCCATATCTGCTTCCTCCCACAGGGGAGCACCGGACTGGCCCACACCTGCCAGATTTAGCTCCATGGCAACACCTGCAGCCACAGGGGACTATTTTCTCCTGATCTCTCACTTTCAACCACTAGTCTCTGGCTTGGTTCAAGTCAGCTGGCATCTTCCACCACCGACTTATCCCTCAGAGTCATTTGGTTTTCCTTGGCTTTTGTGCTGGTTGTCATAATATAGTGGTGGCTTTCTTTGGGATTAGGTCAAATTAGAATAATAAAGGTCCATTTAGTTAAGTGAAAATCATAGGGCTATAAAAAGGAAAAGTTTTTAAAAATACATTCTACATTTTATGCACAGAAGAACTCTCAAACTTTTATCCATTATCAGGGATGTGGGCACAGATTTGGAGAAAAACATTTCAATTTACTGGGAAAGACAAAATGGCAGGAAAGCCATTTGCTCCAATTCTCTAGGGTTTGTAAATTTATGATGCTTGTCAGTGGTGAGCCATGTGAAAGTCCTAATTCTATAATCCCAAAGAGTTCCTGGCCTAGAAGGAGTTGAAGTTGATTGGATGTCCTTGGTGGTGAAGATGTTGGTTTCTCTTCCACATTCCTGTAACCCTGTGGTATGAGAAAGGCCCCTGAGCTGGGTTTCAGCCTCCTTATCTCTAGAAAGGACTCAGCAAGGCCTACAGGAGGCAGGCTGTTCCCAGGGCTCTTTTCCTTCATGACAGGTGCAGCTACTGCCCAGGAGCCCTGGGGGCTGGGGAAGAGCGGGTTCTGGAGTTGCTGTGATCACTCCTCATTTGCTATCCACCAGCTATACCCAGTGACCAGGGGCCAGGTCATCCCACAAACCACACCTAATCCCTGATTTTACTGGTGCCTTCAGGGAGGAATTAGTCCCAGAAGAAAAAGAACATAAAGGGGAAAGGAAAAAGGGAGGAAGGAGAACTAAAAAAAATGGGTTCTTCTCTTTAATTGAGAGCCAGTCACTATTTATAATGCTATTTTCCATGAAAAAATGTTTTCCAAGTCTCCCATTATGATGCTGGAGATTTTCTACACAAAGCCAGATCGTCCAAAGAAGAAAATAATAAGCAAGCATTCAAGAGAACCAGAAGTTTTTAAAAAGGCATCTAGGAAGAGTTTTTTTTTTTTTTTTTAAATCAAAATTAAACTGAATTCAGTTTTGTTTTGTTTTTTATAAGTTGGATGGGATACCCAGAAATGCCCTAATATCACCATGTATCCTTGACTGGCTGGTCACGTGAGCAAGGTCACTGTTACAGAACACATCAAAACAGACAATCATTGTAGTAAAGAGGACAATAGCTGCTTCTACCTCCATGCTAGTATTAGGGTCAAGATCATCACACTCTGACTCCTCGGAACTGTTCGTCTCCTTGATGGGCAGCATGAGGTGGGGGAAGAAAGAGAACACAGTTAGAACACAGGCAGCTTTGGCTAGAGAGTGGGGAGAACTTAAGAGAAGCATGAACAATGGGAAACCGGGCAGAGAGAAACCAGGTGCTGTGAGGTGCGTGCGGGCCACCTCGGGCGGCAGCATGCTCTTTCCAGGGAGAGCCGCTCATCTCCCAGGAAATAGCAATGGAAGCAGCCAAATGAAGCATGAGTGCTGTCAAATCTCAGCTGTTGTCTTCTGTGAGGCTGGACTTCCCCGGCGAGGGTGAGGGAGACACAATAATTTCTTTTCCCCAAGAAGGACATTAGAACGGGTTTTGACTGTTCCTACTTTTCTCAGAAGACTCAGGTAGATAATGCACATGATAACAATATTACATATCAGCAATCTAATTTCCATTGTCCAGAGGCAGATCTTTTCCTCTGAGGGCCCAAAACAAAGAAAACAGATCACATCATTTCAAGATGGGGTACAACAAGGATCTGCTGAAGCTTAGAATCAGGGAGTTCATTATCATAGTTGGGTTATTACAGAGCAATAGCTTGGGTTTCATCAACATGCTTCCCTTCTCTGCCCAGGCACAGGCCTGAAGGTGATGTCTGAATTCTGGGGAAAAGAAATGAAACTTTACCAAGGATATAGTAGCCCTTACATTCCAAACCTCAGACTTCAAAGGGTTGGAGGTTTGGAAAACAGCTCTAATCTCTTTACCTTGCATGTATTTTTAAACCCAAGACACTGAATGGGTGACTTTGAGAACTTTACTATGGATCAAGCATCTTGCATTTCTAAGAGAATAAATAATACTGCAGATAATTTTGCTATAAAACATCTGCATAGTATAAGAAGGAAGGTATAAAAGAAAAAAAAAGAGATACTTACTTATTTGAATCGAAGTTGCCAGGAGAAATAAAAAATAAAAAATAAATTGATCTCGCATGCAAAATCCTACTAAACTACTTCCCCTCTGGTCCCCATCCACCCAAGTCTCCTTGTGAGAATGCTGCAGGGTGGGGGTAGATGAGAGGTTGGACACAGTTCCGGAATACCTTACTCACTTTAACAGAGACTTTGTTGCCCAGAATATCCTTGGGTTTACGAGGCCCTGTGGCTTCATTTTTACCCGTGTTCTCCACTTCTGCCCGCTTTCTCATGCGTAGAGTATGCCATGAACATGACTTCCTGTTGTACCAAAAAATGCACCAATCAAAATGGTAGGTCAAGGCAGAGTGAGGCGGTGGGTGGGACTGCCACCCTCTGGTGAGTCAGCAAGTGAGGCACTCCAGTGCAGCCCTGGCTGCGGAGGCCCCAGACCTGCACACCAGCTCCTGTGGTGGAGGCTGAAAGTGGATCTTACTTCCAACAGGAAGTGAGTAGGATGAACTTTGACCCCTCCCAACAGACGTGCGAGGTTGGTTGCAGCATTGGAGGGAAGAATGAGAATGGAGTTATTAATACTCTACTGAGGGAAGTTTTTATATCATACTGATGAGGGCTTAGAGGACTCAGGAATTCCCTTCCTGAAGGGTATGGTGGATGGGAGACGACTAGGGGTGGGGAGTCAAATAGGAAATATAAGGGAGGTATATTCTATAGTGTGTAAGGTACTTGCCCAGGATCAGACACAAAGACCCAAAAGGATGATAATGAGGTTTCCATCTCATTATTTGTATTTGGGCTGTGGCCAGTCTCAAACGCTGTATAGTACAGATAGAAGTTCTAGGGCATTGACTTAATAGACTGGTGAGTACCACTCAGTTATCTGGAGGAGTTAGGATGAAGGGTTGGTGTTCTCCACATTATCCCATGTCTGTGAATACAGGGCTCTGTCAACCACTGAGAGGTCCTAGAATTTTCCTGTTGGGAGAAGACTCAACATGTGCTCTCAGGAGGTGAGAGTAGCAATGCCCTTTCACACTATCCTAACTTCTTTCTTCTCCCTAGGGGGTTTGGAGCTATTTCTTCATAGACCTGTAAAGAGAGGCTGGTGCAGAGCTCTTGAGTTCCACATATGTCACAACTCAAAGACAAAGACATCAAAAGTCAAGCCACAAACAGCACTGGGGACCTGGGCGAGTATCGTCAGTTTCAGATGTGGTCACAGAGTTTGGATGACATTATCACGTCTGGAGTAAGTGAGGCTGACTCCTCTCCAGTGTCTCCTTATCAAATTTAGGCCTATACAGACAAAGCTCAATTAACAGAGCCTTCATTAAGGGAGACAGGGGAGAGAGAGAGAGACCTATGAGATTCAGGAGGAAGGAGGATGCTCCGAAATACATAGCATCTCCTCCAGAAAACTCCACAAATGTCAGGGATTTTAGGATGTTTTGGGGAAGATGTGCTCAAAATATTTATCACAAACATGGAGGTTTAGCAATCTACTTTCTGAGTAAGAAACAGTGATAATAGTCATGTCCTCATTTTTTTTTTTTTGGAAAGCAGCTCCTACAAAAGGCAAGAAAGAATCTCCTGGCCAGACCTTCTCTTGTATCTTCTAAATTGGCAGGCTCCCTGGGATCCCTTGCATACCAGCTGTTCACTCCAACAGTTGTTTCTGAGTGAGAACTGGTCACAGAAACTAACTTCAGGTAATATCATCTTAACGCCAGACTTTAATCCCCTATCTTTATTCCCAAAGCAAAGTCCCTGCTCATTCTGAGAACATCTTGAGTCAGGGAGGTCCCTGCTGAAAAAACTCCTAGAGCAGCCAGCACAGTGTGTGTGTGTGTGTGAGCATGGGGGTGCGTTCCTATGTTTATCACAACCCTGAAACTAGAAATGCTACAAGTAATGTTGAGAAGCAGACACAAAATAGTACAAGAGACAGAACACATTTAATTTCACTATTCCTTTTCTCAGAAGAAGGCGTCATCATGGTTTGGGATCTTCCATCTCTTGGCCACAAGCCCGGGGATTGATGTGGAAACAGAGACATTTCAGTGACATTTATCCTGTAGCAATACAACCAACTTGACACTTGTGGTCACAGCAGCCCTTGGGAGGGTGCAATGAGTGTCCTTCATTGATAAATAGTGACAACCACTTTCAGTCCACTGCTCTGTTCCACTAACCCTTGTGCAAGAACTGCTGATAAGGAATCAAATGAGCAATTGGTATTTGAATCTGCTCTCTTCTGCCTGGCTTGACACCCTTCCTACCAGTCTTCCCGTGGAAGGTGTGAAACGTGAACAAAAGATGTGAAGGTGAGAAGGGAGAAGTGCTGAGTGCCTGGATAATTAGATCACAACTAACTGGCTAGCACTGTAAGTCACTGATTAATAAGAACCTGAATGCTTTGAGGGCCTTTATTTCCAAGGCTTCTGAAACCAAATATCTAAAGATGAATGGGGTCTATTGCCCTTTAGGGGCTGCTGCTGATTTCCAGCTGGGCCTATGTTTACCTGGAAAGGCCAGGGTGGGGTCAGCAACCTGTCTCCTGAGCCAGAAAGCACCAAGGAGGTGCAGCTCTGCTGGCGTTGCTGCTCAAGTACCCTATGCAAGTTCCTCTCCCCTGGGCACCGGTGACCCTCAGTGTGCAATGCAGCGGGGGCTGCGAGCCACCCCACCGCCTTCTACACTCGCCATTGATTTACAGCAGCACCACCAGGTCACCCAGTTGGACAGCATCTGATCTGCATCATTCCTCATCTCAGAGGTTAGAGACAACCCACAGGGGCTGTTTAGAAGGGAAGGCTAGGGCTGGAGCTTTGGTGGCAAAGGCACTTTTTGTTTAGGAAAAAATTGCCAATGCATTCAACCAACTCTTAAAGGAAAAAAAAAAAAAAAAAGAAGAGGAAGAAGAAGAATCATTTGTACATTTAAAAGTTCCAGAACAGTGCAATGAGGAAAAAGGGTCCACTAGTCTTTAACCTCATAAAGACATGCTCATGGTAAAAATTTATTTTACATATTTAAAATAACACATTTAAAATTATGAGTTACATTACAGGTACAATGATGAACATTGTGGCTCTCCATTATATTGCACAGCCTGACTTCATTCATACGGGTTTCTTTAAATAGTGCAAAATACTTTACACAGGAATGTGTTTGGAAGGGCCTTCGCAACCAAAATGCGGAAAAGAAATATCTTACAAATGACCATGAACATATATTAGAGAGACAGGGGAGGGGGAAAATTAGAAAAAAAAGTTACAATCTGTACACAGGAATTTCCATAGACAACCAAAAAGTTGCCTCTCTCCTGGGAGAAGCAGCAGGCCTCTGACCTATGCAGGTCTGGCATTTGTGCTAAGGTAATTTTTTGGAGTCAATCAGAAAATAATATATATATGTGTGTGTGTGTGTGTGTGTGTGTGTGTATATATATATCAGTAACTTAATACAATATAAATAGAAGTCCAGTCCAGTGGATCCTGTGGTGGGTCAAATGGAGCAACAGGAGGCATGCCTTTTGTCACCTAGGGTTTCAGTAGGGTTCTTTTCTTAACAAGGGGCCGGTGGGGAGAAAAGAAAAAAAAAACAAAACAGAAAATTATAAATGAAAAGGAAAGAAAACCACCACTGTTACCACCACCACCAAAGAAAGAACTGAACAATCCAGCCCGGATGCCCCCTGCTGCGTGCGGTCCAGCACTCAGACCTCGGCTCCGCTGGCGCTGTCGAGAATAAGCAGCAGTAACTCCCTACCATGCGTTTGCATTTTTGTGTTCTTTGTTTTGAAATTTTTTTTAGATCCACATACTCCTCTCCCGGGGACGCCAACGAGGCACTTACTTGATGCTCCCGTCACTATTTTCTGTGGCTGCCATGGCTTTGGTGAGGGGCGCCAGGATGCTGCCAGGGACCCAGCCCTCAGCGGCGGGGGAGTGGTCGCTAGCGGGCTGGTACACCAGGCACATGTTCTGCTGGTTGACGGCGAGGACCTGGACCACCTCACCTTGGCTCACACAGATTTCGTTCTCCTTCAGTGCATAATAATCTTTGATCACGGCCATGGATGAGGCCCCGTTGCAGCCTCCCAGGTCATTCTGTGAGGAGACAAAGGTGAAAGGGACACAGATACAGGAAGGCTGGTTCACACACGCTCGCTCTGCACCCTTGTGGGGTTAAAAGCCAAGCTTCCTACTAGCAAGGTAAACAGCAGGCAGAAATTATCCTGAGAAACGAAATTATATTCATAAATGGGATCTGAGAATATATTTTATGGCAATGTTTCATTAATGTTATAATTGAGGGTGTAAAGGTAGAGATACTGCTCAGCCATAGGGAAAGGTATGAACACGCCTTCGGCATGGAAATCCCTCCTTAGCACGCACCTTCCTGCCAGCATCCTCCAGCTCATGGGAGGAAGAGTGTGGCAAAGGTACAGGCATATGTAAACACCTGGGCAAAGGTCAGGTCAGTGGTCACAACCTCCCAGTGAAAAGAACACAGGCTCTTTGATACATTTTTTTTTCTTCCTTTTGAAAAAGCACTGGTCTTACTCTACATTCTGACCCTCTTTGAGACAGAAGTAACAGTGAGACATTTGCCCAGTTCAAAGGCCAGGCCATGACTTATCCTGACCCAACCACTGTGGGAACAGAACTCCTCCAGACCCCCAGCTCCAGCCCCCAGCCGGTACTCATTAATATGAAGGATCCTGCCCCCATGACTTTTTCACGTGACTCTCCACCGGGAAGCTACTTCAAGACAGACCTGCAACTCCCAGGGATGCCTGGTTGCCTCACAGCATGGTGAGAGCCAGAAATTCTTCAGTAAATTAATGTGACTTCAACTTACTCACAGGGCAAGGGATTTTAAGATGAAAAAAATCACTTCCAAGTGATAAAATAGGTCAGTATAGTTACTCTAACACAGAATTGAACTTGGTCATCAATAGTTAAAAAAAAAAAAAACAATAGGAATTCCTTGGTGCTTTCACTGCCGAGGGTCTGGGTTCAATCCCTGGTTGGGATCTAAGATCCCACAAGCTGTGCAGTGTGGTTGGAAAAAAAAAATCAATATCACCTAATAATTTGGGTAAGAAAAATAAAACTATAAGGTAAAACATATAGGTCAAAAATGTAGACATTCCTATCCATAGACCCATTGAGTTCTAGAGGAAATGGAGGCCTGATGAGATTAAGTAACCCACTGAGGTTCTAATGCAAGACACAAAGTTCTGAGCTGCAGAATTTGGAATGGAAACCAGATAGCCTAACTCCTGATCTAGTACTTTTCCCATTCGTTCTCATTTCTACTACTTTGTAGGGTCAAAACAGCTGTGTACATTGATGACAATCCTCATGACAATGTTTGAATTGTGGATTATCTGTGATAAATGTCTAATCCAAGGCTAGCTTCCGCAGTTACACATCAATGGGCAGCACCCCCTTGCTGCATCAGCCTATGGGTGGTGAAGAGCTGTGGGCTCGCTTCAGGAGCTCATCTTTAGAATGGGCAATCTCTTTAAGCTGTCAAACCCTAGAGCTGCGACTTTTAGGTGATCCATCTCACAACTCCTCTATTTGCTACAAATCATAATTGCTACTACAATATTACCTACAGTGTTTCTGCAGATGGCAACAATAGCCCTTCAACACAGAGTGTCTGAACCTGGGGGAAACTGGCCTTACTCACTCAGTTTTTCAGAGAAGGAAGAGACATAATTGAGACTAGAAGGTATTTAGTGTATTCTTCCTGCTAAAACAATCAGCATAAAAAGATGCTACTTTATGAAGTAAGAACAGAGGCTGTGCCCTCAAAGAGGGTGAGGGTGGAGGTGATGGGCCATCACTTACCTTGCTGGCCTCAAACTTGTCCCCAGCCTGGTGGTAGTCAAACCCTGGACTGCCATTGGAGGTAGATATCTTCAGGGGTGGCAGAGGCGGGTTATAGCTGGAGCCCTTTGGGGGCTTCTCGGAGCCCACGGGGATGGAGGAGTAGGGCCTGGGGCTGGCTTGGGGAACCCTAGCAGGCTGGGACCTCATCACGGCTGTGCTCCTTTCTTTCCGCTGATACTCAATGGGCGACTGTAGGGCTGCAGGGAAAGAGCAGACTGTTACTCTCAGCTTTGGAAATCCCATGAGGACTTGGAGGCTCATGAGGTGAAGGCTTTGTGAGAGAGAGAGAGTGGGGATACTCTGTATCCCCAGTATCATGAGGAAGATGCTGCCCTGTTTTTAATGAATGTATAAGCTACTGAGAACTATTCTTAGTGTTGTCTAAATGATGAAAATGCAAAACCAAAATGGTATAAAAGGAGGGAGAGAAAGCTCTGTAGTATGTGTGTATGTGCATGGACACAGGGGCGAGTGGGGGTGGCGACAGAGAGCTTCAGAAACTGCTGGCCCTCAGCCACCATGCAGGCTCTGCAGGGTGGGAACAAATGGGAGGTGGGTCTCGGGGACAGAATGGAGTCAGATTCCCTGGTGCACAGGGCCATGGCTCTCCGTGGAGGAAAAGGAGATGAGACAGGTAAGGGAGGCTCAAGTTGCCATGGTGTAAAAGATCTAGAATGTTAGGTGACTGAGTCTGGATTTAATTCTGAAGATCACGAAAAGTGACTGAATTCAGTGAACTTGCATGTTTTAAATGCAGGTGCTGGCACCAAAACCTTGCAGCAGGTTGGGGGAGGGATAGGCCAGGCTGATCAGGAGCCCTGAGATGGTGACAGGGCAGAGGCGGGACCTGAGCAGAGCCGTGGGAACAAGGAAGGGGTGTGGCAGGTGCTCCAGCGGGAGGCGAGGCTGACACAGCCTAGATGGGAAAAGATGGCAAGAAGCCAGAGTACCTCGAGTTTGGGAGCTGGGAGAATGGTGGTCAGCGGAACTCAGGAGACAGGGGAAAGCTGTCTTGAAGGGAAAGAGATGAACTTTGTTTTCCTGAGTTTAAGATGATAAAGTTCCAAGGTCTGAGTAGTAAAGAGGTACAGCAGGTAAAAACCACACAGGTCAAATTCTCTAACAGTGACTTCAAGGCTGGCCTGATTATGTTGTTTCTATCAGTGTTCACTGTAACAGATATTTAATTGGGTTAATGGCTGAAGCCCAGAGAACTTTCCATGATGAGGACATTTCTATAGTAATAGGTATGTACTTTAACAGGACTCAACATACAGTCCAAATTTCCTTTCCATCTAAGGCCTCAGGACGGGAAGGCTGACTCTGAAGTGCCTGCACATGTGTCTATAAGTAAAAGCCTGGCCCAAGTCCATCGTCACGTCCTTTGTCTTCTGAGTGTACAAGTGCAGCACCGGCTGCTACCAGACCTCGACCTTTCTCCTTGGAGAACAGTAAATATTTAGGCACTGAGAACTGAGTTCAGTAATAGCTTCATAACTCACTATAATTAGGGAAAAGTTTTCTTGGAACCAGGTATCAATACAAGTCTGGATAAGTGACTACGGTCAAAGAAGTACCATTCCAAATCTGAAGCAGATAGCAAGACAGCTGTGAAGCAGACTGTAGCAAACTGATTTGATGAATCAATATCTATCTCATGGAGCTGGGGTTTTACTTTGATTATATACAAGAATTATGCTAAAGTGTTTGAAAATGGTGTATCTTCTTAAATAAGCTCCACAGAGAGACTGTCTTCTTCTACCAGCCTTAATCTGCGTAATTTAGGTCTTAGGATTAGGAAAGCTGTACATCTCTGGATTGGGTTTGTATCTGGCTGACAGATACAGTGTCTTATACCTGATCCTGTTTTTTTGTTTTGTTTGCTGGGGAGTTCATAGACAAATGTATGCCCTACCACTAGCAACTATACTGCAGTTTTAGGGTTAAGAACCTGATTTTAAGTTACACAGCTCTTAGTTCAAGTTCTTATTCTAGCACCTACTGGTTTTCTGACTTGGGACCAGTTTATTTACCTCTCTGAGCTTCCTCTTCCTCATTTGAAAAATACAGTGTGATAATATGTGAAATGTTCAGCACCGTGTCTCACACAGAGAAAGGACTCAATATATGGGTGGGAGCCATTACTGGTACTCAGTTATCTACAGTTTCAATTTATTGTCCTACCTTATTATTCTTTCGTCCTGAATTGATGAACTTAACAACTTCATTTTCAACTTAAAGTCTGTCAGAAATTCCTAACAGAATGCAATTTAATGAATGTTTTTTATATTTCACACATTTTTGCTTACTTTATCCACATAAGCATTAAATCAAAGTTGTATATTCAAAAGCTGTGAACAATATACAGCTTTCATTACTATCCCTCAGGGCTGGGCTGGTGTTTAATTTTAGATTCTTTAGAATTAGAAAGAACCCTAGAGATCACATAGTTTAGTGTTGTTGTTGTTGTTTTTTTAACCAAATTGTTCTACAGTTGGGAGACCAGAGGCATGGCCCAAACTCTCTGTATAACTGCTTTAAAGTCTCATGTTGTTGTTTTACTTGCTAAGTCATGTCCAACTCTTTGCGACCTCATGGACTGTAGTCTGTCAGGCTCCTCTTTTGCGACCCCATGGACTGTAGTCTGTCAGGCTCCTCTGTCCATGGAATTCTCCAGGCAAGAATACCAAAGTGAGTTGCCATTTCCTTCTCCAGGGGATCTTCTGACCCAGGGATTGAACCCATATCTCCTGCATTGCAGGAGAATTCTTTACCACTGAGCCACCTGGGAAGCCTTGAAGTCTCATGTTCTATCTTAAAAAATCAAGGCATTCTACTATAATAATCTCATGTTATTTGTTTTAAAATAGATACAATGTGCTAAATCCCTTACTGTGGAGTACAATTGATACCTGATGATCTCACAGGCTCTGTGGAGTTATCTGGAGATAACAGGGGCTACACAGAGAATGACGCTATCTATGGGAGGTGTGCTGTGTTTTCCTGCTTCCAAAGCTGCAGAGTAGATCGTTCACAAAAAAAGCCAACAGAAGCCCAGCGACACGTCATGACTTGACCAAGGTTCATCACCTCTAGTCTCTCCCCACAGTATTCAGTCCATGCTAGACACCCAGCAATTGCTCTATGTGCATCATTTGAAAGAGACCAGATTCTAGACTAGAAAAAGTGATATGCCTAAGGGTTGGACGTGTATGTGTAAACAAGGGAACACATATGGCCATACAGTACTCCTGTAAGTCTATAGGGAATGTCATTCTCTGTGTAAGTGACAATTTGTTCTGGGAAGCTTCAAGGTATTCCTGAAATTTAGAGTTAGCAATCACCTCTGTTGGGAGCAAAGAGGGATTTGAGCTGATCTGCCAAACTCCCAGTTATCTCTAGATAACACTAGAGAACCTCTGAGATTACCAGCCATTAACTGCCAAATGGAAAAATATACATCACTGATAGCTGGCCCCTGAGACAAAGAGAATGCGCTCATTTCAGATTTTGGCCCCAGTTATTACCAGCTGGTAATGGTGGCCACAAGGCACAACTTCTGTGCCAAGGCTGTAAGAGATTATCTCTTCTTTTGGAAACATGGCCTTCTTTATCATGCCCTATCTGCCCACTTGTATATTTGGGTTCAGAAAAATTCTACACAAAGTGTTTCTGAAAACTACAAGGTTGGAATGCATGTAAATGTGATCGAGGCTCATAACTCACCAACAGTCCAGACCCAAAGGGGGTTAGGGGTGGGTGTGAGGTTCCCTGAAAATGGCCTGCCTAGAAGCCAGACCCAGTACCTACCATTTAAGAAGTCTCGCTGTGTTTCTAAGACTTGGTTGATGTCCTGCACCCAGGCCTGCTGGATGTCAGCATTGGCGGCTTGCAGAATGACCCTCTCTGAAGTCTCCCTGTTCAGAAGCGCAAACTTGCAGGGGTCATTGTCCACGTTCTCCTCCAGGACCAAGTAGTTCATCTGGAAGAAACCAAGGGGATCCTTTACATATCTAAGTGACTTAAAAATATCAACAATATATTACAGTTCCTTCAAGCTTTTATTTCATATGTTTCCAAAAATGTGCCCTGGCTCTAACAGCTTAAATACTTTGGTTTCTGCTTTTGAGTGAACGACACGATCTTGGAGAACCTGCACGATCATCTTAGAGACTGGTGCCAAGCTGTCACTTTTTCTCACGATAATCGACCTTCAAGCCTGAAGGCTACACGCTTAAAAGAGCTTCACTGTTCTGGATCCTCACTCATGCCAGTGCCTTGTCTTTGGAAAGCAGCTCCCCCAGTGTGGCTCTTCCTTGCCCGTCCTCATCCTCGCCTGGATCCTCACCTTGATGCTCCTTTTGAACATGTAGCCTGGGGTGAGGGATCCCTTCCTGAGCAGTTCACTGAAGATGACGATTTGCTCAAAGAGGAACACACGCCTCTCCTTGGTCCGAGACTGCATGCCAGTGTCCAGCTCAATCACGTAGAATGTGTCCTGCTGCAGCAGCTTGCCCTGAGCAGTCAGGGTCCCCTGATGGGAAGAAAGGCTGGAATGCAGTAAGTGAAGGACAGGGAGATGACCCTAGCCCCCTGGGTAACAGAACCTCCCCTCTGGGGACATGGACAACAGACAGCAAAAGCCTCAGGTTCTAGTAAGAGACTGAATCAGGGCCCATCTAGGGTAGACTGTGGCCACCTTCCTTCTCATAGGGCCCCAGACGGAAGGGAAAGATGGCTACAGAACCACGAAGAAGCAGTTCGGGGAAAATGCCAGAAAGAAGATAAAATTATTAGCTACAAAGATGTTCAGGAATTGTCCTAGCCCCTATTTTTTTTTAGTAAAAGCAAAACACAAAGTAGGTGATGCTGGAGCTGGAAGCGGCCTTGCTGTCCTTGGAGAAAGTGTGCCACTGAGAGGTATGCCTGCCTGGCCCTTGGGAGAAGACCAGGGGTACTCTCAAAGCCATGGACCTAGAACCAGTCTAGGGCCAGGGAAATGATGGAGGCAGGACCACACACACACACACCAGATGAGCTGGGCCCCTCTTTTCTATTATTTCAGGCTGGTGAAATTGAGACCTTCATCTCCTGCTACAGATCAGCAGGTACAGCTGAGGTACTATCAATAGGTACCCTTATTTTATAAGCTGATGGATATTTTTTGGGAGTCCTGGAATCCTTCTTATAATGTCTCCAGTTGCCAGATCACTTGACACCCAGTCTAGGAAGTAGAGTATATTTGGTTTACCAGTTCTAACCAGATTTTCAGAATACCGTCACATCTTTCAAGGGGATCTAGCCAAGCCAGCAAGTCTTCACAGATGCTACTGGAGAGCCTTGCTTTTTCTACCGTTCTGCAACAAGAAGATGCTGCCATCTGAGACAGTGACCAGAGCGCTGCCTCGAAACTGTATTCTCAGCTGAAAACTTTTGTCCTTTAATGCAAATGTGGGCTATTCTCTGCACATGATGCCTTTTTCCAAACATTACCTAACACATGAGCTATTTTCCTTTCATGTTCCTGAGAAATGCCTGCCCTTTGCTTGGATCATGGTCCTTACTGTCAAGGTCAGCAGCCAAACAGGCTTATCTCTACCCTGGTCCAAAGTTAATATTAAGCCAGTGACCAGCTCTAAAAGCTCTATTAATATTACATAAGAGCCTGACCCAAGAGTTATAGCCCTGCCAACACTAAAGGGAAAGCTAAAGGATGTAAAAGGGAGGGAATCTAAGTGAAGGGGTTAACTTCTCCCTGCCCCAGAGCCATGGACTTCAGAAGGAATGGTCCTTTCCAGTTAGCAGAAGGAATGCAAAGCAGATTCTCTGGGACTTGATGAAAAAAGGAGATGGTGGTGGTTGATTTAAAAAAGAAAATAATTCCACCCTCCTATATACGTCCTTCTGTGGACACATGATCAGGTACGATATGGTTCCTGTGAAGTCTGAGTGGGTCAGAAGGCACATCAGATGCTCCTCCTGTCAGAGTTCAGTTCCTCCAGAGACCAAGAGAAATTCAAGTCAGACTCTTGCTCAGAAAAACACAGGGAACATCAAGGATGAAGGGCAAAAGGAATTTCTTGGCTTGTTCAGAACAGCCTCAGACCTGGCATAATTCCAAGCAAACAAGTGTAAAATGTCATCTAGTGTGACTTAAGAAACACCATGTGAAGACTTGAGATGTATTTCTGATGCACGGCCCTTCTTCTCAAATACCTCAGGTCTACTGTGGAGAACCGGAAGCTGTGAAAAACATTAAGAGCAAAAAGACCCTCCACATAGTTCTTGATCACAACAAAGCGATGAAAATCAGACAGGGAGAGCAGGATGGGCTGTAAGGGCAGAAAGGACAAAAGAATTTGGCTCAAAACCATCATGAATCAGACTCATTAACCCAAACCTGAATATAGCACTTCCTAACCTTACATATATACCAGTCTACCTTATGTCTATTCTATTCTAGTTTAGCCAGAAAGAAAAGCCCCCTGTTTCCAAAATGAAAAATGCAATGTTACAAGATTACTGGGAAACAGGATTAGAAGATCCACATCTTTCTCTAAGGGGCTCAGCAACAACTATAAGCACTGTCAATAATTGTGTTAGTTCCAGTTTTATCATATTAGTATTTAAAATAGACTGTGTTCAGCTTAAATCAGGAAAGCCAATTTGCTCTTCTGAGATTCATTGTTTTGGGTTGAACTGAATCCCCTCTCCAAGTTGCATGTTAAAGTCTTAACCCCCAGTACCTCAGAATGCAACCTTATTGAAAGACAGAGTCTTTACAAAGGGAAACAAGTTGAAGTGAGGTCATTACAGTGAGCCCTAATCAAATGATTGATGTGTTTATAAAAAGGGGAAATTTCCACAGAGGTATGTACAGAAGGAAGATGATATGAAGACACAGGAAGAATGCCATGTGAACATGAAGATGGCCATCTACAAGCCAAGGAGGGAGGCCTGAACAGACCCTTTCCTCACAGCGCTCAGAAGAAACCACCCTTGCCTACAACTTGATCTGATTTCCAGCTTGTGGAAACATGAGATGATGTATTTCTGTTGTTGAAGTCTACAGTACTCTGGTTATGACCACCCTGGCATGCTAACTCTGGTTATGGCAGCCCTAGCACACTGCTGCTGCTGCTGCTGCTAAGTCGCTTCAGTCATGTCCGACTCTGTGCGACCCCAGAGACGGCAGCCCACCAGGCTCCCCCGTCCCTGGGATTCTCCAGGCAAGAACACTGGAGTGGGTTGCCATTTCCTTCTCCAATGCATTTAAGTGAAAAGTGAAAATGAAGTCGCTCAGTTGTGTCCGACCTTCAGAGACCCCATGGACTGCAGCCTTCCAGGCTCCTCCGTCCACGGGATTTTCCAGGCAAGAGTACTGGAGTGGGGTGCCATTGCCTTCTTCGCCCTAGCACACTAGCATATTCAATTGAAACCCAAATCCTGGGTACATCCAGCTGTTTCTCCCAAGGCTTGACTCTTCTTGTCAAAGAATAGAAATGTGCACTGTGAGGTTTTAGAGCTTTAACATCCACTTAACTAAAAAGCCAGTCACTACGTAGACCTGTTTATGAGAACCACCCTCTCAGAAGGAAAAAAAAAGTGTTCTATTTCTCCCTAGTTCTACTCCCATCACATAGTCCTGCACTCCCTCACATTCCTAGCATTTCTTAAGTAAGAAAGAAAAGGGAAGAGGTCATTGGCAGGTCCACGGCTATAAAGAATCTTGGGTCTTTCCAACCCCCTTGGAATTCTGACTGCAACTTGGTTGACCTCCTATGACTGCTCTATTGCTGGAAATCCTAAATCGGTGCATCTTCTAGGCCCGTGAACCAGAGGGTCCCAGGCACAATGGCGTAGACAGCAAGAGAGACAGAGAGGGTGGGCACAAGGCTTCAAAGGGAAGCCTGGGCTCCTGCTGCTCCAGAGAGAGAGGGCTAAGAAGCCTTTGTGAGAGCTCACCTCAAAGCCCTGCAGGCGCCCCAGGTTCATCATGTCATTGCAGCGTTTTGGAACAAGGCACATTAACTCCACTGCTTTCTGCGGGGAAGAAAAGCAGTAGTCATAGCCAGGAGCAGCACTTGGGTGGGGGGCTCAGGACAATTCCATACTGGAAGACTGAGGCCTCCTGGTGGCTTCTTGATCCTAGGAAAGGACACTGGTCCCTACTGTCCACTTCAGAAGAGAATGGATTTCCTGTTCTAGGTTGCAGGGTGTTGGTCATCCATGCAGAGGCTCCACACGAATCAGTGACCACATCAGGAAGGAGGCTACCCAGTCCATCCTTTTTCTACCTTCCTGCTTTTGTTTATCCATTTGTTTTCCTTCTCACATTTTCTTTCTTCTCTTTGTTGCTTTCTGGCTGCCCAAGCAACAGCTTAGCCTTGCTTGTGAAACACTAGAGGTTTTAACCTAAAATAACCTGCCAGAATGGTCTGTAACCACTCTGGCTTAAAATAATCCCCATGGTGACGTTGTCTCAAAGGACTTCACTTAGAGAGTAATTCTCGGGGCCCAGGGAGGGAGTGAAAATGGAATAATTTATATGTCAGCTTCAAACAGTACCTGGATTCATGGATAAAGCTGTACACTGAAACACTCAATCTCCGCAGGATGTTAGAGAGCTCAAATGCCACCCTTTCCCCCCACATGCCACTGGGAGCCACAAAGAGAACACCAGTGGAGCTAAGCTCTGCTCTGGCTCAGGTTTGGATTCCTGTGTTCTTGATAAGCCCTCACTGTGCTCCTCAGTGCTTGGCATTCCTCATCCTGCTGGGCAGCCGTCTGCAAGGGGCTCTGCTGTCTCTATTCTCCAGAGTCAATACTTCCCCTCTAGAGGGAGACATTCAGTACTGTCCCATGAGAACCACCAGCATAACAAGTAGAAAACTCACCTCAATATCTGAACACTCCAAACCAGCCTTCTCGCTGTATCTCAGGAAGTCCTAGCAAGTGGGGAGGCAGGGAAGGGTGAAGGGAGGGTAAAACCAGTTAGGAAAATACAGCACTATTAAAAAAAAAGGAAGCATCATAAAAACCAAGATGACACCCAGAAGACTCCTCCCCAGCAGAGATGGCAATGCTTTGTAGTAGCTGAGATATGAAGTTATGAGTCACGGTAGACACGGAGAAAACATTCAAAGATTCAAAACTATGGGTAGAGGGGAGGGGCGAAGTGGAGAGAGTGAGTGAACAGGGACAAAAGGGGAATGATGACAAGAATGAATGAGAAGGAATGGGAGACAAGACAGTTAGAGATCTCTTCCATTTGCCTTATATTTCTGTAAGACAACTCAAATTAAACAACTTTAAAAAGTAAAAAATGATCAAATTTTAGGTTTAACTCTTCTGAGATTTCTAGGTTTTTTTGCGTTTTCTTTCTCAGTGAATTCTCTGATTTTATGCTCTTATAATTTTTTAGTTTTTAAAGGTACTAAGTCAGTCGGTGACTGGAACAATGTAAGAAAGTGATTTGGAACAAAGAAAATCAAATAATGACCAAACTTAAAGACAGGAACAACAGGCATGCAATTTATTTGGGGGCAAAGGTGATGCAAATAACCAGCGGGTAAGGTAAAAACCCACACAGGCCTCCCATAGGAAAAGTGTGGTGGAGACGGAACCTCGAGCTGACCTGCTCCCTAACTCAGAGCCTGACTAAGACCCTGCTCTGGCCCTGAGCAGAGCTCACAGCCCTCTTACCTTGAGGAGCAATTGATATTTTGTTATTCTCTGAATGGGCTTGATAAGGAAGTCGCTAAGCGTCAGCCTTTGATTTATCTCTTGTTTCACCTCCTGGAACACAAGGGAGCTGTATTACGCAAAAAGGAACCAAAGGATTGGGGTGCTCTGGTTACGGGTTCAAAGGAAAGGAAGGCAGGTCTTCGTGTTTGCCAGTAAAGGTTTAGAATCTCCAAGGCACACGATGGGTAGAACTGCCTACACAATGGTTCATTGGTTATTAACACATAGCACACCTCATCATCACCTTCTTATCTATCAAGCTCTGTCTCCCTGTGTCCTTACCCCTGTCCTGCGGACAAGCTGGAATGGGTGTTCCTTTCTCTCTTCCCCTTCAGGGTCAAGTCAGAAAAGAAGGGATTTCCCTGGGACACAGAGGCCTAGGGGCTGGACCCTGGACTCAGATCTGCAAACAATTAGTTGCGGGCTCTTTCCTAGACAAGGTGTTGCCTCTCCTCCAGCAAAATAAACACTTCCAGGTTGGGGCAGAACAGATACTTTGAGGTGCTTGCTGGATCTCTGGGAACAGGAGCAGAGGCTATGTACAAGGTGCCTATAAGCGCCCCCGGGGAGGAGGAGGGCCCTCAGCAGTCTCCAGGGCCTGGTGATGAAGACTGGGGGCACAGTGGGCTCCGGGGCCATGGGAGGAGGACCGGAATTCTGCGGCAGTCTTCGAATTACAGAGTCGTTCTATCAGCAGGGACTCCAGTCCACTCACTGGGCTGCCTCTGCTCCTCTCCAGCAAAGGGACTCATGAGAACTTAGCCAAGAAGCTAATTAATGGCTCTGAGGAGGTGGCTATCTCTGTCCTGAGGGATGGGCAGTGCTGGGTGGGGGGTTCCTGAATGGGTTGATCTTGGCCTGAGTTTCTTGCTCCAACCCTGGTTCAGCCAAAATCGAGCAGCTTACTTCAAAGTAGGCGTCGTACTCGGCGACGATGTACTCGGAGCGCGGCTTGTTCTGGCAGTACCATACGTAGATGTGCAGCTTCCGCTCCTGCAAGGAGGGAAGAGGGAAAGGCGCTCAGGCACCTGAGCTGCGCAGTCAACCTGAGAACGCTAAGCTGGTCTAAGCGTGGAGAAGAGGACACAGATCTGGTTCACGCTCTGGGGATGCACCAGGGCGGCTGAACAACAGGGACAGAAGAGTAAACACAGTGGGCAAGAGCCCATCTTCCAAACTGCCAAGCAAGGCAGGAAAGAACCCTAACAGCTCAGAAAGGGGTGAGGAGGAACAGGAGAGAAGGGAAGGGATTGTAAAATGCATGCAATGAGCCTGCTGTGAGGGGGAGGGGTGGGGCGTGGGGCAACACTCACATATTTAATAAAGAGCTGTGCCAATCTGTCTTGCTCCTGGATACATTTTTCCAGTTCACCCAGGAAAACACTAACGGAGGATGGAGAAGAGAAGAAAGCCACATTCTTCAGAACTGTATTACTTCTCAATGAGGCGATAAATGACAGAAGACTCCCCCCAGACTCTACCCCTAAGGTCAGATGCGGGAGGCTGGAAGCGCCCCAGGTTCCAGGACACCCTGATCCTCAGGGCAATGCAGCACTTACTCCTTATGCCAATCATAAATCTGGTGAATATTTCCAAACACGATTTTATCCTTTCCTCGCATGTCCTCGGGGACACCCTTTTCTTCTATTCTCTTCATGAAACCCTGCAGGGCGGAGGCAATGGTGAGTAGAGCATTTCAGAGAATATTTCTGGACCAAGGCCCACCCAGAAGCCTGGAGGAAGCCCACCCTCTGTGTGAGGAGAAGCCCTTAAGGGCTTCTATGGTTTCTCACCACTCAACCAGGACTTCACCCTTATGCAGAGTGACAGACAGAACTTTCTGAAGTTCTGGGTCCCTTTCTTTGTCTCCAGCCCCCTTAAGAAAGTAGGGACAAAGAAGATATAGTTGGCTGTTCCTCTCCTGTCTCGCAATCCAAATTATGTCTTTGAAGGCTTAAAACTAGATGTGTCTGACCTAGAAATAAGTCTTAATATGTGAATACTTCAGCTTCTGTAACTGGAGAAGGACATGGCAACCCACTCCAGTATTCTTGCCTGGAGAATCCCATGGACAGAGGAGGCTGGCAAGCTATAGTTCATGGGGTCACAAAGAGTTGGACATGACTGAGTGACTAAGCACAGCACAGCTTCTGTAAAGTGCTAGCAAATATAATCTCATTTCAGCTTTAAGTTCCGATGTTGTTATCAGCAGCATTTGTCCCATTCAAAAGATGAGAAAGCCAATGCACGGGGGATTATGTGATATGTCTAAGTCATACCACTGATGTGACTAATTCCTGGACCTCAGGCTCCAGACTCCTAAGCCCACCACACTCCCAGGCTGGACTGCCTCTGGTAGCTGTTACACCTTTAGCTGTCCCCATCTCACCCTGGAGAAGAGGATAACTTTCCTAAGTTAGAATTCAGGTCCTCTGTATGCCAGGTTAGTCTGTTTATCCAAGGTTCGGGACAGGCAAATGTGTGTGTGTGCATGTGTGTGTGTGTGTGTGTGTATTAGTTGCTCAGTTGTGTCTGACTCTTTGCAACCCCATGGACTGTATGAACCCCTAAATCAGCAGGCTGCCTAGGACTGGGACTTACAGACCCAATGCAAGGAAGCAGCAAGTGATTTAGATATCAGGCATTCACCTTGTTAGACTTCACATCTTTTCGTTTAAGATGATTAACCACAGGGCTCTAAGCCATCTAAATTATCCATTTACTTTCTTATACCTTCTCATCCATGTGTCTAAATCCCTCTAAAGTAAACCCCTATGGAGAGAGAATTGTTTTATTTACTATCAAGTTGACTCAACTGTGGATCTGCCAATTGCTTTATTGGTGGTTTTTAGTTTGTCTGTCGGCTTGGTAGCAATATGCTGTCCTTAAAAATCTAGGGAAACACAGAAGCCCCGAGGTCTCACTAAGAGTGACCTGCTTGACCTGCTGAGTGCTCATGGTGGCTCATAGCCACGAGGAATATATATGTCCATATATTTCTTATATATACACACACACACACAAATATGGGCTTCCCGGGTGGCGCTACTGATAAAGAACCCACCTGACAATGCAGGAGATGTAAGAGATATGGGTTCGATCCCTGGATCGGGAAGATCCTCTGGAGGAGGGCATGGCAACCCACTCCAGTATTCCTGCCTGGAGAATCCCATGGACAGAGGATCCTGGCAGGCTACGGTCCATAGGGCCACAAAGAGTCGGACACGACTAAAGTGACTTAGCACACGTGCACACATATATATAACTAATATATACGTTGGTTAAATACCAATGCAAAGCTTTGGAGACAATGGCTTGGTTACCTAAAACAAGGTGAAATGGATTCAGGTCTAACCAAGAGGCTGCAACATTTGAGGCCCTATATCCCCCTAAATCTCCTATAGTATTTCAAGGGGAAAAGGTAAAAAAAAAAAAGTGTAAAAAAAAAATCACATATTGTATTCGATCTACTACCATTTTTAGTTTCATCTCTGTAAACACCCAGGGAGAGGAAAATACCCTGGGGCCCAGGTAGGGTCCAATATCCCCCTGGCTGGGTGACCACAGACGTGTCCTGAGCCAGGTACTCACCTCCACCACAATTCCCAGGTCCTTGACATAGTCCTTCTCTGTCTGTACCAGTTCATTCAGGACAAACCTGAGCAAGAGATTAAGAACAATGAGGGCTCCTCTTCACTGTGAAGCAAGAAATCCTCACATCAAAGTTCACAATAAAGTCACTTTGGTGCCTCTACAACAAGACCACCCAAACCCACACTGAGCACTCTGGCGGAGGTGCTGGCTGACGCCCCCTGGATGAGAGGCCCCCACTGGTGAGAAGCGGAGGGCATCCAGGCTGAGAGGGCTTTCCCAGACGGCAGCAATGCCAGAAGAACAACACTTACAACCAAGCGTTTGTCTTCCCGTTGTTTACAATTCCTCCTCCTTCACCTATAACTGAATAATTGTACAACACAAGGCAGAAGGAATACCAGCCACTTGGGCAAAACTGAGTTATGAAAGCTTTGATCAGCATGAGACTTCTTCTCCTTCAGGTCAACTCTGTTCTTTGCTTAACCAGAACAGAAAGACATTTGTTTGATAAGCAACCTTTGGGCCTCAGAGACATTCATCAAGTGAAGTGTTTGAGATACAGAAGCTACAATTATTCAGATAGGTGTCCATGGTAACCAGCCTGCAAAATCCCCAGTCAAGGCCAGAAAGACTGACTGAAGCCATTCCCTAATCACCACTTTCAGTGTGGCCACCTCCCCAGCCCCACCAGAGGTGGGATTTAACCACTACAAGGATATTTACTTTCTTGGTTTCTTTCTTGTTAATGATTTCTTCTTCTTAGAGCATTTACTTTGTGCTTATGAGAGGGTAAGTGCTGTAAGCCCTAGTTTATGCAGATGTTGAGACTGTGGCAGTATTGCCAGAAATGACAATGTGAGAGGCAGAGCTGGGATCTGAACCCAGCTGTACGAGAGTTCAGAGACCATTCTTTCACTGCTGCCTGCTGCCTGGCTAAACTACTCAGACTGGCTCTCTGGAGTCCCTGAGGCATCAAAACCAAACATTTCTTTCTGTCCAGACAGTAAAGAGCTGGACATAAAGCAAGTATGGCTGTGTACAGAGGCAGGGTAGCTGTATGCAGCCTACTAGAGTCTGACTTGTATCCAAGTTTGCAAGAGTTCTGCCTAGAGCCACACAGCTGCATTTTTGGTCTGAGTGGGAGAAGGAATCAAGTTCTAGGACATCAAAGAGGGGCTGCAGCACAAGGGTGGTAGCCATTCTAAGCTGTGGAAGCAATTCATCTGAAATTTTTGTCCAATACAGCACAGAGAAGCCACAAATCCCTGGGCCTGGAGACCCAGGGTGATGGGGAGGAGGCAAGGGAAACACACACTTCTTTATCAGTGTGCCCAGCACTTCCAACCAGCTCCCTCTCTCTGATACACACAATTACGTGTTTCAGGCCACAGGAAGGAACTGGCAAGGCCAAATAAAAGCATTTAAATATACTGGAGCACAGACTGAGTTACGGCTTAGAAGAAAGTGGTAAAAAGAAAAACCACAGGAAAGTCAGAGTGGGAATTTGGGGCTGGAAGGGCTCTCTGGGGAGGAAGTCCGGCTCTCCGCCTCTGGATGGTATTTCTATCCTGCTGACATTGAAGGGTATCCTAGCTTTCCAGCCTCTAGGAAAGGGGACTGGACTAGGTGCTGCTAGTGGACCTAGCATCTCCTCCCTCAAAGGGCTGATGAAACACTTGAAGAGATGGACACATAGAAAGACATCTGAAAGGGACATAAAAGATTTATGCTGCCTGCAACTCAAGGCAGTGCACAGTCAATTGCCAAATAAATTGAACTGATAATAAAACAATTTTTTCATGTTCAGTTCTTCTGATTAAAAGTTATTTATCATTTATTAATTATTATTTATTTATTAGTGGGCTTCCTTTATAGCTCAGTTGGTAGAGAACCCACCTACAATGCAGGAGACCCAGTTCAATTCCTGGGTTGGGAAGATCCCCTGGAGAAGGGATAGACTATCCACTTCAGTATTCTTGGGCTTCCCTGGTGGCTCAACTGGTAAAGAATCCGCCTGCAATGCAGGAGACCTGGTTTTGATCCCTGGGTTGGGAAGATCCCCTGGAAAAGGGAAAAGCTATCCACTCCAGTATTCTGGCCTGGAGTATTCTCCAGGACTATACAGTCCATGGGGTTGCAAAGAGTAATACAAAGTAAATGTTATTTTCTGGTCCAACTAACTACTTCCAGATACAGGTAAGATCCACATCTGACCCTCTATCCTTCACAGTAGTAGGGAATGGCTGGTTTTCCACAGAAAATCTCTTAGAGCCCCTGCATTG
>NW_011494604.1:2697418-2720332 GCF_000754665.1 Bison bison bison | reverse complement strand
GCCCCTGCATTGGCTGTTCCCTGTGCCGAGAATACTTTTCCGCAACGGTTCAACCTCCTTCTGGTCTTCATGCAGAACACTTCAGTCAGAACCATTTAAAGCTGCAGCATGGCCCCATCCATACTCCTGATCGCCCTATTTTTTTTTTCCAGCTTCTAACACACTACATGATGTATTTTAAATTTTATTGTATGATTTCTCACATTAAAATGTGAACTTGCCACGAGAGCATGGACTTTTCTTTTGTTGTTATTGTTTGTTTTATTCACTGATATATGCCAAGCAGTTGGTACAACAGATATTCAACAAATATCTGTTGAATAAATGAGTGGCTAAAACTTGAAGACAATTACATCCATTCTTGACTTTTTTCTTCTCCTGGACAGATAACTGTCTGTTTTCATCTTTTTTCCATGGAGCTCCCATTTAATACTCTGAGGTCTTACTGGATTGAGTCTCAGTTCTCTATTCCCCTCAGCCTCCAGCCTCATGTGGGGTTTACAGTTAAACACCTACACATCATCTCTTTCACTGTGGCCATAAATTATAGCAGAATAAGGGCAATATACAGCAAAAGGAATGAGTCATTCTAACAGCTGGCTTTTTGGGACAGCACGGGATGTAGAGAGATACAGAGCTAAGCGAGGGAGAGAGGGGGAAGAAGCAACAAACTTTTGCCTCTTGGATTGAAATTAGACAAAGTCACGTCTGGAAGCAAGACAATGACTGGAAGCTTAAATGACTGTTTACAGGCTCTTACGTAGAGATAGGCTTTGCCAAGGAGCACCTGTCATCTCAAAGGTCACCACCCTGATATAAGCGTTCATCTTCCTGATGAAAGTTTTGCTTTGGCTTGACAAGACTGGAACCTCAGCTTCGACCCTGCCTCATCTATGTAAAAACAACCTGGAAAGCTAAGAGAATTAGCTTTGTCCAAATCCTAAGAAATTTCCCTTTGGGGATGGTATTTCTTTACCTCTATTCTATTCTTGGGGTTCCCCTGAGCACCATAAAGTTAAGGTGGTAAATACAGAACCAGAGTGCTTACATGCCCCCTGCTCATTTCCCCTAGGTGACAGCCCTGCCCTGGCTATGATGTTTCCTAGGAAATAGTCACAAATGGTCATTTGCCTATTTCCCGGCAACAGGAGGGACTGGCCTCATTTATTTTTGCTCATCGTCAGGTCTACAACCAGGCTCAAGGAGTTATGAGTTTGAGGGATTAGGAACAGGGAGGGGCCTTTCCCAATCGCTTGGCCTGTTCTCACTGTGCTCACCATCACTCCCATGTCAGGCTACGTGCAGACTCATCAGCAGCTCTGCTGCCAACACTCAGTCAAACCCTGAACAAGAAAACTGAAGTTCCAGAGGGACTGTGGTTTTACATTAATGGTGTCGCCATCCTCTTGATCAAACCAAGGAACAGAAGAGTGCCTTCACATCAGGGAGGATAACCCAAACCTTACACAACACCTGGGTCCTTGTGAAATGGACTGCAGTGTGAACTGTATTTACCCCTAAACGTTCAAATAGCAAAGAGTTTCTCTTGGAACTCAGGCCACAGTGAAATAAGTCAGACAGAGAAAGACAAATACTGTATGATATTACTTATGTGTGGAATCCAAAAAAGTAAAACAAACTATGAACATAGCAAAAAGGAAACAGACTCACAGATACACAGGACAAACTGGTTACCAGTGGGGAGAAGGAAGTGGGCAGGGGCAAGATAGGAGTAGAGGAGTAAGAAGTTGAAACTATTTTAGAAACTAGGAGTGAGAACTATAAAATAAACAAGCAAGGGTATACTGTACAGCACAAGGAAATATGCCAGCATTTTATAATAACTATAAATGGAATATAACCTGTAAAGTTGTGTGAATCACTATGCTATAAACCTGTAACTTAAGTAGTATTGCACATCAGCTATAATTCAATTTTAAAAAAATTTTTAAAATAACCAAAGAAGAAATATTACTATATAAAAATGTTTTTTAAATAGACAAAACCTTTGAGAAGCGGTGGAGCTAGACCTTAGCCCGGTAGCCCAACAGCTCCCTTCTCCTATATGTTACTTTCCTACATCTGGGGAAGCGTTTCCTCAGATAAAATTCCATCAGACTTTCTACCAAGGATTCTTTGATATGGGGTCATAGAAATGGTCCCAAACTTTCCTAATCTTTGTTTTCTTTTTATCATCACGTTTTAAATTTCTAACAGACCTTGGTTATAACCACACTTTGTCAGTAATATTTCAGCTGAAAATCCTTACAATCAGATCCAAACATCTCCTTATTGATCAACACCACACTGTATAGACCGACGGTCACCTTTACTTAGAATGAATGATATCAATGGAAACAGTGCGGGGAATCCCTAATTCTCCCTAAACTTCCCAGGACCCCTGACCCTTGCCCACTGCACACATGCACAGGAGGCTGGAGTCTGGGGAAGTACTTACATCCTGCCTCTCAGGGCCTTGGCTTTCTGTTCTTCTTCCAGATTTCTGGGAGGTGTGGGTGGGGTCATGCCTTCATTCAGGCAGCCTGTGGGGTCTTTCAAGCTCCCTCGGTAAGAGCCTCCTTCCAGACTCTGAAAAGAGAAGAATAAACAACCCTAAAGAAGCGCACGTGATAGAGCAGTCCGGAAGTCCTCGAGTCCCCCCAGCCTGGCCACAGCCATCTTGGCAGATCAGTAACCAAGGCTGTCCGCCCTGAACCTCAGGGAAGTACCAGGAGGCCAGACTCCCATCTTCCTGCAGCAGGGCACCCAGAGCTGCCGCCTTCTCAGGCAATCAGGATGTGCTTGGCATCAGGGGCTGCCAATTTCCCAGACATAATGCACACTGTCAAAGTGACTGATCTCTGGGTAAGAGCTCCAGAGGTAAAGCTAATTACTGCAATTCTACAAACAAGCAGCAAGGAAAGAAAGTCAGTTGTAGGACCACCAAGTGCAAGTTAACAAGGGGAGGGTGGTGATGGGAGAATTCATTCAGTAAAATCATGTTTGTTAAATCAGCTACAATTTTCTTTGAAGAGACTAATGAGATGCAGACAAGAAGAGGTAAACTGATTTAGCATTTTCTAAACACACCTTTGCTAAGGTTATTTACCAAGGGCTTTCTTTCATTTATTAATCCCTTTAATCTCTTTTAATTAAGGTGCTGCAGGACTGAGAAATGAGTTAAAGAGCTTAATAAATATGTTACTCTAGAAAGAGCTAAGGGTAAAGGATTCTAATCCCAGATCTGCCAGTCCCTGGACAACCTTAAGACAGCTAAAATCATTCCAAATTGATTTCTTCTCAATTTCCAAATTGGGTTTCTCCTTTTTTAACAGATTTTTAAGGAACAGTCAGAGACAGTAGGCGCATAACCCCTTGAAAAATTTAAAATGCTCTAAAACAGTGAGCTCCCCCCACTACCCCCATGGAGGGAACTAACCAGGATGCTAAAAAAAAAAAAAATGGGGTCAATCTTAACATTTTTATAAGCACTGTAGGAAAAACAGCACAGAATGACATGTCATTTCATTGTGCAAACTGGCAGAAACCATGTGGATAAACAGTAAGCTGGAGACCAAGGTTATGGTGGGCAACTGTAAAACAAATACGAGAGCATAATCCAGACTATCCACACAAAACGACTGTCTAGGACAGCCACTTTGTAGGAAAGGAAAGGCTTTACTTTAGCAGTCTTTGAAAGATCAAGAAGTGCCCCTACAGGCAATAGGAACAAAAGGCTTCAGCGTCGTCTTAAACAACCTGCACCTGGAGTGTCTATCGTGAACTGGCTTAGCTGCAGTATTTCAGCACAGGCTGAACAGAGGTAGGAAAAGCCCAGGTAAATGAAACAGAAAGTGAATGAGGTGGCATTATACGAGAACAGGTGGGGGATATCAGAATTGGAGGCTAAAACACTTAAAGCTGAGAAGAGATGTCAACCTTTTTTTCCTCTATTTCACCCTTAAATCAAGAACCTGTGGCACAGCCTAACATGAATTTGTTATTAACACTAGAACTCAGCATTAAGAGGACAGGGTCTTCAAACTTGAGAGACAGAATTTCTTTTAACTTGACATGAAGGTATTTCACAGAACAAGGCTAAATATGTAGAAAGGTCAAGAAAAGTTTAGCTAAATGTGCAGATTCAGGATCTGTAACCAGTGATTAAGGAAATGAGTATCTGGTGCTGAGGCTTGACAAGCCACCAGACAGACATGCTTTCCAATGACATGTGACATGTCCCCTGGTGCCATCACCAGAGACAGGCTCCCCAGGCAGATGAACCCGGTTGGTGATTGATCTGGTTACACGCCTTTTACTTCCCCTCCCCTTGCCCACATTGTTTCATTTCAGCCTTTGTTCTGTAGCTTGTTGGCTGGCAGGATGCTGGCTGCAAGGCCTGGGAAATACGCTTACATCTCTGCTACAAGGGTCTCCCGTGGACCATCCATCTTGGCGTGGTCCACTCTCAACTCTTGTTCAGAATGAAGGACATCTGAGGAGTCCAAAGTGTTACACAGGGAAATATGTTCTGTCTCTTCATGCTTGACCTGTTATATGAGCAAAGAGCCAGGTTATCTCCGGGCAAGGACTCTCAGGCATGGAGTTGAGGAAGGCAGAGGCAGTGAGAGTGGGAGAAGAGAGAAATTTAGGGTTTGGCTAAAGTGTGTGCTGTTTCGATCTCTGGGTTGGAAAAATTCCTCAGAGAAGGAAATGGCAACCCACTCCAGTATTCTTGCTCGGAGAATCCCAGGGACAGAGGAGCTTGGTGGGCTACAGTCCACGGGGTTGCAAAGAGTCGGACACGACTTAGCAACTAAAACAGCAGCAGCATGCTGGGTCATCTGTCTCAAATAATGGCATTGGCTAGAAATACCGTAACTAATGCAAGAGTGATTCCCTCTGAGGATCTGGCTACCTGTGCTCGAGTTGGGATATGGGGTCCCAGCCAAGGACTATTACAGGTGATCTTCAATCGTCTGTCTGTGCTGCTCCTTGGGGGACACGCGAAGTGATGGCTGGTTGATGAGTAGTGGACTGTGCAGCCACAGCGGGGACTTCTGCCCTGTCTTGGGCTCAGGACCACAATAGTCTCAACAAAGGAAAAGGTGTGCCAAGGAGGAAGCAACGAATGCTGCAAACGGGTGTTCTTATTGTTGGTGCCAGGTCAGGGAATAGAAATGCAAATACAATTCAAAAAAGTGGATTAAGAATGAAGGAAGACTATTGCCACAATGGAAATGAACACATTTCCTGTCAGCTTGATCTTGGACCACATATCCATAAAAAGCCCTTCCCTCAGGACTCCTATAAGCACCCTTTACATACCCTCTGAACAGTATTTATCACAGTGTTGTGACTGATTTGTTTATACTTAAGCAAATATTTATTGTACTTCTACTATGTGCTGAATATTTGCAAAGTGCTAGAGAAATGAAGACAGATAACATACGATTTCCTGCCCACCAAAATCTAAGCTACAATGGGCATTCTTCTAGATAGGAGGGTACCATGGGGAAGATGAGAAAAAAGAGCAGGCAGCTTTAAAGTAGGGTAGGGAAGGAAGGGAATGGCTCAGTGGAAGAGGCCAACGCTTGAACTGAGTAATGAGAAATAGAAAAGATTTCACTGGATACACCAATGGGAGGATGATCCAGGCAGGAGGAGCACAGTGAGTAAAGGACCGACTTGAGACACCGCCTGGGGCAGCCCGGGGAGCCGAAAGCCACCTGGTGTAGGGAGGACAGTCTGTAAAGGGGGGAGAAGGGGAATTAGCAAGTAACTGTGTGTTATGTGAGTTGGGGGGAGTAAGAACTAGGGAAAGGAGAAATAGGAAGTGAAATGGACAACCCTGGAGAAGGATGCAGAGATCAGATTACAAGAAGTCTTATGTGTAGCAAAAAATCCAAACCACTATGCTGAATACCTGAAATTAATACAAGACTGTAAATCAACTATACTTCAATTTTAAAAAAGAGTACCAACTTCCATGACCAATGAGAGGAGAATTTTATGCAGGGAAGTAATGTGATTGGATTAAGTTTAAGAAAGATTTGTCTTAATACTAAGAGCTCTTCACGACTTGGGAAAATGTATCTGATGTCAGTAAAGGAAAACAGGACTTACGATTTATATACTCTATGATTAACTACATTATTTTTTAAATATCTGAATTTCAACACTGACTATGTTTAGATGATGATATTATGAGATATAATTGTGCTTAAAATCTTGTCGTTTTTCCAATTTTTCTTGAATGAGCATATAATGCTTTTGTTAATCAGTAAAGAACTATTAAAAGTTTTTTTAAAAGGAAAAATGAAAGAAAAGTAAGATTCCCCCCATCAGGCATGCAAAGAGACGTCAGACTGAAATTAAGGAGGAAATGATTGCAACTGCCCAGGTGGGAGAGGATTTCTGAGCATCAACCCTAGACTGTGAGCTCCATTAATGAAGGTTCTATGCTGGCAAGACGGGCACAGAGTAGGACTCCAAGAATTTACTGAATGAAACTCTTGGGTAGAGGTCAAAGTTCATCTGAAAAAACAACAGTCAAGGGTGCTGATCCAGCATCACCCACCACAACCAACCTTTTAGCTGTCCTACCCTTTTATACAAATAAATATGAAATATCCTGACAAAAAATATTACGATCTTAGTCACTCCCAGGCAAATTGGGGGCAGGGGTAGGGAAGCCATTTTAAAGTAGAAAAACTGAAGTCTGGATTTTCCAGGCAAATGACATTACACATTTGAGACTTCAGATTAAATTTTTTTGGTGGAAATCTAAACTATTCTATTTTAACAAGCTCAGGAATCTTTTCCACAGAAGGATGCCAGAGGAACTCAGTTCTTAAAAGCACACATTTTCACAATGGATATGATGAGGCCATTATTTCCTCCCATCTGGACTGTTAACTCTACTGTACCTTTGACAAAGCAAGCTGATTTATCTAAAGGAGAGCAAAGCATACACACAAATGCAGCCTGGACCTAGCTACGTTCTGTGACCCACAGACTGACCTAGGGAGGTGAATACTATCAAAGTAGAAGAACCAGAGGGAACGAAGTCTTGCTGAAGCAGATAGGGCCAATTCTCAGGGTGTCAGGCCACCAGGTAGACCAAACAAGAGCTCAATCCTGGCCAGCCTCCTCCCTAAAGATGGAGGATTTTCAGTCAAGGGCCCAGCAGTGCCACCATGAGCCCAGTGAACTACTGTGACGTGCCACCTGGGGACAGGAGTTCAGTGAGAAGGCTTTCCTTCTTGAGGCCTAGTCCCTGGTGGGTCAGATGGTAAAGAATCTGCCTGTAATGCGCGAGACCCAGGTTCTATCCCTGGGTGGGGAAGATCCCCTGGAGAAGGAAATGGCAACCCACTTCAGCATTCTTGCCTGGGAAACCCTATGGACAGAGAAGCCTGGTGGGGTACAGTGCATGGCGTAGCAAACAGTCAGACACGACTGAGTGACTAACACTTCACTCTTTCATCTAAGGTAGGTGGTAGAATCCTGGGCTGTTTACAAATACAGTAGATTCCCACAAAGCCAGGAAGCCCTTGCTCCTCAAACTTGAGGCATGCTAAGTCGCTTCACTATGGACTGCAGTGTTAGTCGCTGAGTTGTGTCCGACTCTTTGCAACCCCCTGCCAGGTTCCTCTGTCCATGGGGTTCTCCAGGCAAGAATACTGGAGTGGGTTGCCGTGCCCTCCTTCAGCAGATGTTCCCAACCCAGGAATCAAGCCTGAGTCTCCTGCACTGCAGGTGGATTCTTTATTGTCTGAGCCGCCAGGGAAGACCTTCAAATTTGAGGAATAAAACCAAATCACATAGACTGCTAAGCTACTACCCTGCATGCAACATTCACCCAACCACAGATCTACTAACTGACAAATACTGTGTCCCTGTGTTCCGGGTGAAGATAAAGTATGACTGACTCCCTTTCCCTGCCCTTCACAAATAAGGTGGTTAAGAGCTAACATTTGTGGGATGCTTACCTAATCAGTTTACAAAACACATTCATACCTTACTCAGCCCTCAGTGTAACTCTCTTGAGATTAGATTCGGGTAGACAGAATCATCACTGTTGATAGGCAAGATAAAAGAGAGGCCTCCAAGTAGACTAAATAACTTGTCCAAAGCTACACAATAAGTAGCAGAGGCAAGATTAACATTATGTCTTCTGATTCCTTAGGTACTTAGTAGCACCACAGCCAGTCCCTACATCTAGGAAAAACTTTATAAAAATCACACAGAAAAACAAGAGAGTCCTTAGTCCTGGCTTAAAGACCATACCTTAATACAAAACCCAGAAAAAGTATTTGAGCTCTCTTTGGGGGAAGATGTGTGGGCATGCTCTCCTGATAAACAAAATCACTGATTAAAGACCAAACTGGGGAGGTGAGACCTCAGGAGCATCCATTAATGTCCAGAGGGACTCACCAAAGGAGTTTTCAGGGTTTTATCTGCACTGCAGGTGAGTGGAACCTCTGTCCTAGCTCCCTAATGGCACCTCTCCAGCAGCAGAGATCACAACTTCTGGAGGCTGTAGCCCCAAATGTCATAGACATGTGACCATAACATACCAAGGGCAGCTTTCAGACCCAGGGACATGAGGGATCTCATGGCTTTTGGGTGGACCTTGGGGCCAAATGATTTCTAACTACAGCATCTAGTACCATCTCTTGAGCAACCCAAAAAGAACGCAGAAAGAATCTAAGCCCTGGATGTAAAAGTCCAAGCACGCCAGATGCTCCTGTAGTATTTCCAGTTCTGTACATTTGGAAGGACCTTATTAGTTCTCCTTATACTGAATGAATTTCCACTCACAGGTTCTGCCCTCTGGAGCAGCCAAGAGTGAGACCAGTTCTTTCCCACAGCAGCACTCAATTACTAAACGACAGCTCTCATGTGCCTTTTCTCTCCTAACTTCTCCCCATACTTAACCTTCTGCAACTCTACTTCAAATGACACGCACTGCATGGTATTGGTACTTCCTCCAGGGCCCTTCCACTGAGTTCAAGAACATTTTAGAATGCTGCATTCAGAACCTGAGACATGACTCACACACAGCTCATGACAGGTGTGGTCTGAGGAGCTTTGAGTACAATGGGGCCATTACGCCCCTGGATCTGTACGCTGTACTTTCATTAACCCAGTCTACGACCACGCTGGTTATTTTGGCAGCTGACATACTATTGTACTTACAGTCAAATAAAAACTCCAGAACTTTTTTTTTTATAGGCTCTAGATCTTATCCTCCTCTAAGATAGGCAGCCATGAGCAACAGGCATACCAGTGTTGGAGGTGAAGATGCAACTCCATATTCTCAAATAGGGCTGAAGAAACAACCACCTACAGTGCTCTGTTGCTACCCCATGGTGGGTACATAGGATAGGAAGAAAGAGACAAGTAGAGGAATGAGAAAGGATGGAATTTTGGTTAGAAGATTCTGAGAAATCAAACCACTGCTCTTGCCTTCCTTTTCGTGACACAGGCTTGGTTTTATATGTTTGGTCAAAGAAATTGCTGTAATTCTGGGTTTACTGCAGGTCCCCAAGAAGTAGCTATTGGTAGAAGAAGAAGTTAAAGTCCTTATTATGGTAAAGTCACCACTGAAAGGCCATTCATTCAACTGCCATTTTTAGACAGTTTGTTATAGGGCTGAACAACTCTAGCATTATCCTACACTTCCCTCTACTCTGGGACATTTGCTCTAATGGGACTTCTCAATATTTGTACTCACAGGGAAAACACGTGACCCATGGACCACACAAACTAGAGGCCTGTCGAGGCTCATGACAGTAGCAGAAGGTGAACAGGATCAATAAGAAAATGGTAATCCAAAATGTGAAAAATACAGACTTTGGAAACAAGTGTTTACTGATGTAAGTATAAAAGACTAGGATGCACTAACACAAGGAGGAGGAAATAATGTCCCAAATGACTAATAATCTAGCTGTGGAGGTAAGCTGCAAATGAAAAGATGAAGATATTTTAACAAGTAACATAAAGGGATTATTAAGAGCTGTCCCAGGGAGCATGTGGTTTGCACAGAAACTGTTCTGGGACTTCTTCTGCAAGAAGAAACCTGGCCTGCGCTGGCCAGGGAGGCCCTTGTGGAGAGATGAGATTTGAGTGGGACCTTGAGGGGCTGCTATACTTTAGATAAGCAAAAATAGGGAGAACATTCCAGACCAGTCGGGGTGGTATGAACAGAAACTTGGGAGGAGGAAGCCAAATGCATGTTTAGGGACAGTGAAGAAAACAATTTGGTTGGAGCCAAGTTCATTGACCAGAATAACACATGATGTTGGAAAGGGAGGTTGGAGAACAGGCCACAAGACATTAGACTATTGGGTAAGTTTGGGCTTCATCTGTGGGCCAGGGATTTCCAAACTTTGATTATATACTTCAATTAGTGAACACGATTATAGTCATGCACTCCCAAAACAAGTAACTTATTTATAAATTATGTTTCTGTACTCCTGTATTACCTTTAAGTACATAATAAAACATACACAAAACCATTTTAAAAGGATGAGTTAAAGAGATTCTAATATTTTCTTTCAGTACCTCAAAAAACCATCCTGTATACCTGGAGGCACTCCCACATTAGAGACCACTGCCATGAGGGGAGAGGGAGGCAGGGAGCCCTCACCAAGTAGGGAGACAATGTGGTGGGGGGGTGGCTGGTGAGGGTGGGAGGCAGATGATAGGGAGGAGGATTAAGAAGGCTTCTCTGGGCATGAGGTCAGGCCCATGCTCAGGTGGTAGAAGAGAAAATGCAAAAAAAGGGGCAAAAGAGAAAAAGCAAAAAGAGGGATGATTTTTTAAGGAAAAAAATTTAATGGTTATTTGGAGAATGAAGAGGGTCTATGGATTAGTGTAGAGAAGAGAGGAAGTGAGGAGTGGTCAGGGAGACGGGCTTTGAGAAGTCAGTGCTGTGCCCATGAGAGCTCTCAGCTCCCCTTGTGTCAGGGCTACCCAGACACACACCAGTTACCAGTCGGATGCCACTTCCCTACAGGCCAGTGGACCAGACTTACAGAAGGCTACTTTGTCCTTGATACTTTTCACCTTTCATCAATGTCACAATCCCAAAAGGACCTGTTAATTGCCCAGGCTCATTCTCAAAAACAGCCAAAAGGACTTTGAGGTGCAGTTTTTAAGAAATCATCACTGGCTGGAAACAATCCTACAGGAGGAATGAAGACAGGTGCAAAGGAGAACACAGCAAACAGAAGTCAGGCCTGGGAGCCGCATGGAGGTGAAACACGCAGAACTGCCTCCAGGACCCCCACTTACCAGCTTGCTTTTGACCAACTGTTCTATCGCACTGACAAGGTCTGCAGCAGTAGGTACTTCGGTGGAAGCCTGCCGGGCTGCTAGCAAAGAGGAGGACTGCAAGACATTGAGCAGCAAGGGAAAAGCAGATTAGCGAGGAATGAGGAATAGCAATTAGGAAGAAACACAGCAAGTACAAAGCTCAAAGCAGGCAAGGGAAGCAAAGCTCTATGTTTAGAGGGAAGAGATGACACAGGGAGATGGGGTAGAGCAGGAGTGCGGCAGGCCTGCCGGACCCCTCGTCAGGAGCTCTGGCCAGCAGCGAAGCAGGGCCAGATGAGGCTCTGTTTAGGCAGGCCTCCAGAGGAGCTGCAGGGAGGGTCACTGAGTTCCCAAGAGGCCAACAGGGAAGGGCTGCGCCCACTGACAGCAACAGGGGAGGGGGCAGACAGGACTTTGGTCACTACAGGGCTGCCCACTGCTATTCCAGGAAATGAGGGGTCAATAAACCTAGCCTCAAGTGTGTCCAAACAGAAACTGTCCTTGCTTTGCTGAGATTTAGATCTTTAGTACAGACAGTCACTTTGTGTCAAGCAGAAATGCTAGGGGCAGGGCACTTGGGAGACCAGAAACTGCCTCCCTTTCTCTCTCTCTCTCTCTCTCTCTCTCTCTCTCACACACACACATACTCTCTCTCCTCCACAAACACAACTGTTTCTGGAAAGGCCCAGGACTGCGTTAGCAGGCCTTGTGCCTCTCATGCTGGGGCACACACGGACGACCCTGTTCACAGTGAAAGGAGGCTCAAGCCAGGGCCTTCCTCCTCCCTTCACATTAACAATGAGGACTGGGCCATGGGACTGTTGGTCAACGTCCCTGCTCCCCGAGCGACAGTGCTTTTGCTTTTGCTTTCTTCCTTTTCCTACTGGAGAAGAAACTGGGAGAGAAATGGTTAACCCTACATGCATGTGTAAACTTTAACCCACCCCGCACTTCCAAGAAGAGGGCAACGGTGTTCACAGGGCCCAGGACAAACGGGCATAGCGACTGTGGGAGTAGAAAGTTGAACTCCCCAGCTGGGCTCTGGATTCAAGCTTGTTCCTTAAGTTAGGGGGAAGAGTTTCAAAAGGGAAATTTTTTGTTGTCTCATCTAAGACTGACTTGAGGTTTTTGCTTCTGAGATGGGGTAATAATATCAAATGAATGTAATTAAGAGAGCAACACTCTTTTTCCTTTCCTGGAAAGCAGGAAAACAGCTTACTATCCTTTGGAAATCCAAGTTAGCTACTTCTCAATCTAGTAATCCTACCCCCCTGGGAACTGATTCCAAGGAAGGAAGTCAAAAGAAAAAATGCTGTATGTACCAAGTGATCTGCAGCAGTATTACCAAGAGCAGCAAAAATTAGAAACAACCCAGGATATCCCCAAACAGGTTGGTCAAGCGAATTATGATACATAAGCGTAATACTCCTCAACTATTAAAATTACAGTTTTGAAGGTAAAATTAATAAGATTTTAGGAAATATTAAACATTGTTTATATTTAATTTTATAGGTATTAAAAATATAAAACACCGAACACATCATACGCCTATTTAGAATTATAAAAATAAAACATACATGCATATGAACAAATAGAAGGAAACAAGGAGAATTAAAGTAACTGCATAATACTAGAATGAGTGAATTTTTTAAAACTCCTTTTATACTGATTTAAAACTTATTTTAATAATTCCAATTCCATTTGCTAGAAAATTCTGAAGCTCGTCCCACTCCCAAATATTCCAGGAAAACAGAAGTTCAGAAATAATAAACAGGACTGAGGAGGTTCACTTGTCTTAAAAGGGGCTAATGCCATCTGTCGTAATCCTGTGTCTGGGGTGAGGCTGCATTCACAGTTAAAGATTACCCAGAAACAACACAACATCCTTTCCCCAAAACAAACCATGTTTGAGGGATTTCGAGGGGGAGGGTTCATGATCCTTCCTTGTAAGTTGGCACCTCCATGTGAAGGGCAGTGCGGGATGGTAGATATGTGACCTGAGCACCCTGCTCCCCACACACATTCTCACTGCTTCTAGAACCTTTCACAATAGGCCTCTGGGAACACAGCAGGTTAGTTCTTGTTCCCATCTCAAGGCGAAGGTATTTCT
Organism: Bison bison bison; assembly: GCF_000754665.1. Taxonomy (NCBI): domain Eukaryota; kingdom Metazoa; phylum Chordata; class Mammalia; order Artiodactyla; family Bovidae; genus Bison; species Bison bison. Next base: position 2,706,897 of record NW_011494604.1, on the reverse strand, counting down.
GCCTCTAGGAATCCAGGATGGGTATCATGCCATGCTTCCTCTTCTCTTTCCAATAGTCCAGGGTCAGAGCATCACCTTAGGAGGGGCTGTAACTGTGTGCTTCTCATGGGTGAGTCACCGAGGGGGGCAGTACTCACACTGCAGTCACTGGCCTGTCCGTAGAAATGTCCCTCTAGCTTAGCACTGAGGAAGAGTGCAAGTAACATCTGGGGACAACTGATCCAAACGCAAAGCAGAGAGAATGCGAGTAAGATCTGGGATCTCACCAGGAACTCTGAAGCATCTGTACCCAGTACTTCCTGAATTGTGCCCTGGGTGGCACTGTGAAGGTCAGCTCCCTGCCCATGCAACTTGGGCCCACCACCTCTGAGGGGGCTGCTGAATGCGGGACAGAGCACAAGAGAGCCAGGGAGACCCTGGGGGGATGGCTAACCACCACCAACAGTACCATAAAACAACACTGAAGTCACCACCTCTGCCTCCAGTCCTCTAGGACAGAAACGCTGAGAGAAGCAAGAGAAACGCGATGAAGTGAGAAGACTTCAGTGGTAAGGAAGGGTGGTCACAGATTACACTACGAAAAGAGGGACCTGCCTGAGCCCCAGCTCGGTACTGGGAAGCAAATCCAGCCTGAGCTCTGCTCCAGAACAGCTGGGATGATCAGCTGTGCTCAGAGACACAGGGACACACACATTCCCAACGCCAGCGAGCCTCTGCATGCCACTGAGCCAGGGGGTTTTGCAAACCAAAGAACTGGGGCAACCTGGCATATTGGGTTTGTCCATCTATGGCAAAACCTCCCCTTAGCAGCATCTCCATCCCTCACGCTGTCTGCACCACGCTTGACTGGAAGTTACTGTGATTTGGAGTTTAGAGTTAAGGATGAGAAAAACCATCAGCTAAAACATTGGTTGAACGGTTATGTACAACAGAACGATCACTACCTAGAGCCATCTCAGCTTCCTCTTTGAGACAAGTAGTTTCTTTCAGGATCTGCTGTTTCCGAAGAGAGAGACATTATCCTTCATCAGCAGGACCTGGTACTAGGCAGATTCTCACTTTGAGAATTCTCCCTTTGAGAACCCACCCCTACACTGCCCAGATTGAAGTTAGTCCCCATAACCCAATACAGATGGAATCTGCATCATCTGGGAGTCATGAGGCATAAGAGATACCAAGGGAGAGAGAGCATTACTACCCTCACCACACACACTAAACAAAATCACATTTCACACATGGCTCTTTCAAGTGTGAAAAAGATCCTACCATTTCGTCCTGCGTGGGGTCGTTGTCAAAGATCTTCATAGGCGGGGGGAGGGGTGTGTGTGACTCTTCATCTGCCTCATCTTCACCCCAACCTTTCTTGCTCTTCTAGAACAAAAGAGCAGCATTAGTCACTGTTTCCTACAGTTAGAGATGTCAGTTGGTTCAGGACTTGGGATTTCTTAAAAAACAACATATGATACCCTCCTCTCTCAACACACTCCTATTTTTCCCTGTGTGGAATGGGCACCCTTGTTTATCTCAAAGGACAGTGAGGACCAAATGGGGAAAACACACACACACACATGAAAGACATCTACTTTACTGGTTAGCCAGGAAAAGAAAGGCTGAGACAGTGGTCAGAGAGAAACCAGCATTTTAAGTTTATGAACAATGATTAAACCACAGTCTAAATGTCACCAGGCTCTACTGTCATTCTCAGAGGAAGAAAAAGCAGATAGCATAAAACTACAAAAACAGTCTGGTTTCATATCAAGAAGAATTTCTTAGCCATGTCAATGACTAGAGTAGGTTAGTTTGCCAGGTAAAAGAGTTATCTCATTCTGTAACCAAATACCCTGTACGTTTTGACCACAGAATCCCAGCTTTGGAAGGGATATAAGAGATCATTGGCCAGTCTGACCATCAGGTCAACATGGGTCTCTCCGACTGTTATGTGAGGTCATATGGTCTCCCAGACCTTTCCAATATGGATGTCCATTTGTTTTCATGAAGGCCCATTTCTAGTTGAGCTTTATTAAAGGCTGAAACCTTGCCAACTGTAAACCTTCACCTGTTAAGTGTAATACTCCCCTCTGGAGCAACCAGGAGTTGTATACTCCCTTTCATATATGGCTCTGCTCAACATACTGGAAAACAGTCATAATCTCAAAAGACAGTCCTCTTGTTTTCCAAGTGAAATGACCTCCATCCTTTTATTCTTATTCTAAACAGGCCTAGCAGGAACTTGCCTGGAAGTCCAGCGGCTAAGACTCCATGCTCCCAACACAGGAGGCCAGCATTCAGTCCATGCTCAAGGAACTAGATCCCACGTGCCACAACCAAGCGTCCGTGGGTCACAACTAAAGACCTTGCCTGTGGCAACTAAGGCCCTAAGCAACCAACCAAACATTGTAAAAATCAGTAAATAGAAGTCCTAGCAGGTTTTATGCAGTCTTTAGTAGAGACTGGGGACTTGGTGACCACTGGCTCCCTGTGGGCCTAGACCGCCATCTCTAGAGGGTGGGTGGAGGAGGAAGAGGCATAGACGGGGAGTTTGGGGTTGGCAGATGCAAACTATCACAGTTAGAATGGATAAACAACAAGGTCCTACTGTATAGTCAGGGAACTACATTCAAACTAGGGATCTGGAAAATAGCTAGGCCCAACAAGACCAACTATGGGGAGTTAGAATCCGGCTAGTTCACAAACCTTGGTGAAGGACACCTCTTGAGGCTCCAGGAATGAGGCATGTCAGAAGCCCCTCCTGATGGAAGGCTCCGAGGCCTCGTGTAATTACCTCATCAGCGCTGTCTCCCTGAGGGGTCGTCTCATCCCCAGGCTTGGGAGATCCCAGGTCAAAGCTCTTCCGACCATCTCGTACTTTCTTCTGCTTCTTGATGTTTCCATCTGCTTTCCCACTGTTAAGCCGGCGCACGGGACTCGTCAGCCACTTCTTCAGGGTGTTGGTGGAACGCTTGGGCCCAGGGGAGCTGTGGATGGAGTTCAGGGACGGTTGGGCCTGCAGGTTGGCCACCGACTCGGACTTGCCTCCGTTTTCACTTGAGGAATGAGAGTACGCATCTGAGGAGGAAGAACAGATAGCCATAGCTGTGTCAGGACACTTCAGGTAGGCTGCCAGCCTGGGAATAAGAGAGCTCGGCCTCAGGAAGCAGGGCACAAGGCCGAATGTCAAGGCCAGCTGCAGATCCTGGTCAAGGGAACCCCCTTATTATCAGATGGTAATAGCTAACACTCAATCCACAGGTGCTGTGGATACAGTAGTAGTAGAAAACAAAGACCCTTACTGCTGCTGCTGCTGCTAAGTCGCTTCAGTCGTGTCCGACTCTGCGACCCCATAGACGGCAGCCCACCAGGCTCCCCCGTCCCTGGGATTCTCCAGGCAAGAACACTGGAGCGGGTTGCCATTTCCTCCTCCAATGCATGAAAGAGAAAGTGAAGTCGCTCAGTCGTGTCTGACCCTCAGCAACCCCATGGACTGCAGCCTTCCAGGCTCCTCCGTCCATGGCATTTTCCAGGCAAGAATACTGGAGTGGGTTGCCATTGCCTGTTCCGACAGACCTTTGCCTTCATGGAAAAAAAAATCAAGCCTCTAAGTGAGATTCATCAACTGATACCAATGTCATAAAGCACTGATGAGTATTCTAAAGTTGTATAAGACAGATTTTATTTTCAAACCCCTTATTTAGTTACATACACAGAGAGGACAGAGAGACAGAGAGAACGAGAAAGACAAGAGCCAAAGAGCAAGACAGGACACGCAAAATAAAGATAAATGCACAAAGCACTATATGATTAATTGCCAAAGGGCTGGCATGGACTCTAGACGATAAAGAAACAGAGTTCAGAGGAGGGTCAGATCAGTGTAGGCAGCAAGACTGGTCTGAAAAGCTTTAATGGAAAAGATGTGTCTGAATAGAAGAGAAGGAATTCCAAAAAGGGGAGATGACAGGAACAAAAGCACAGAGGCAGGAAAATGGAAAAATAAGTTAACACAGCCCTTAAACAGACCCTTTAAATGAAACACAGATTAACAGAAGGAAAAACTGGACAGAAAGAAGAGTGAAAACATTTAACAATAAACTAGAGGAGTATGAATTTTATTATGAGACTCCACTGGGAAATGGGGTGGTAGAAAGGGCTTTTGTCTTTTAATTAATTTGGTAACTACATGTAACATAGCCCTGGGAAGAAGACTGAATCCAGAAGGCCACACTACGACACAGCGAGGACAAAAGAAGGAATGTGAGGCATTTCAAAGCAAGATGTGATAGGGCTAGTATCTGGATGACACACCAAAGGTGAGCAGTCTCTTTTGTGCTGCTGCTTCTCAATGGCGAAAGGTCTTGGGAGAACACCTGACCAGTTTCACCTCACCCCTGATGGGTCCTCTTACCCTGGTACCAGTTTACATGCTGGTATTTAAACAGAGTATTGCTGTGACTTTTCATACCCAGTTGTCTCAAAGACCAAATCATCTTTTCCTATAATGACTTTATCTGAGACCCAGACTAGAGGTCTAACCTGGCCTTGGAGGCCCTACAGCCTAGACCTGCCCAATACATTCAGTATAAAGCCTTAAAGTGAATCAATGTTTTTGCCAATAGAGAGCTGCCTCCAGCTGTTATACTGGTGGATCTCATAGGCACCAAGCTCAGGCTGTTGACCCTGTGGGAACTTCCCTAGCTATGGTCAGAGTTCTGTGCATACTCTGGAAAACAACGGCAGAATATCTGCATGTAGAAGCATTAAAAATTGAGCTCCTAAAGCCCCTTGGTATGAAGGAACACTCAGAGGGCTGCTCAGCTCAGGGACTATGTGGGGATCGACTGGCCTGCTTGACGTCTCTTTAAGGACAAAGTTGTAATCTTATCTCAAGAGAATTCTGTGTTGGCTGTGGTCTTGGTTGTGTTGACATTATTTCTCAAGTGTTTGGTATGGACCAAACTCTTGTTCTCAGAAGCCTGGGTGATAAACATCTCAGAAGCACTGGTAGTCGGCCTCTTATCTTTCTGTCGATAAGCTGCAGAGGCTTTCCATTCACCATACCCATGTGATACCACAAAGTTCTATTAAATCCAAGCCTTCAAAACTTAGATATCAGCATATGTTATGTCAGCAGAGCTAGAGGCCCAGCTACATTAACTGTGCCTGGTACTACTACGCAGACAGATGACTGAATACATTTTCTGTTCCATGGCAAACCATAGGCTGGTTTTGAGATTTAAGAATGCAAATTTTGACTGACCATTCTTCTTGTCTCTCTGTCATCTGGTTCTGCTTTGGTGCATTCTGCACATATTAGTGGCAAGTGGACAGATTACAAAGTACAAATAAAAATCAAGAGTATTCTCACTTTTGTTTCAAGTTTATTCTGTGAAAAACAATTAGGGCCATTCAACCACAGCCCACATAAAAGAGAATTCAAGAATTGGAAGCAATCTCTAATTTGTCATTTACAGTTAGGGTCCTGTATTGAGGCAGGGCTGCCTCTAAATCACTTTGAATGCAAAAGAATATGACATCATTTAGTCTCAAATTTATACTTAGTTTATTGCTACTTCAAAGAATAATTGGCACGTGATGCTCATCCTGTCTTTGAAAAATGGATGCAATGAGCTGTTTGAAAATTTATTCTAGTACCTTTGCAGGCACAACAGTTAACTGACTGATTTGTAACAACTACAACAGTAATACTGTTATTTCATCAAATCTCCCCAAGCTGAGATAGGTACTATTTAGTAGGATTGTCATTTTAGGAAATAGAGTGTTCCAAGAAACCAAGGGTCAGTGTTGGTAAGTGGCAGAGAAGCAAAATTTATACCTAGATCTGACTCCACTACACATATATTTAATCTTAGTCCAACATTTGTGTTTATACCATGTATTCTTTTAGCCTCTATAATTATTGTAAAAAGGACCATCACGTTGCTAGTCTATGCAACATTAATATAATATAAATATACATTTATATATAATTTATATGTTACAACATTTCAATGATGAAAACAATCTCAGTCTCACTAATTTTACAGATAAGGCAAGGAAAGCTTGTATTGCAAGGAAAGCTTGTATTTGGGAAATCCATGGTCATAGATCAGTTAGTCATAAAGCTAGGACCAGAATCCAGGCACCTCTACATCTCTCCAGGGTTCTGAACTAATGCTTCATCTTTAGCCTTGAGGCATTAAAAACTGCCTCATAAGGTTGGTATCTGGCTTTAAGTCACTGAGAAAACAGGTAATGTGCAGGTAATAAAGTTCCTTGGTATGTCCATCCTTTCTAGATGAGGAAAAAAAATATTCTGAGGTTGATTTTACTATGAGATATTTTTAAGACAGAGAAAAATATATAGAAAAAAATTAACATTCAGGTACCTATCACCTAGGTAGGTAGACAATTTTTTTTTGCCATATTTTCTTGTTTTAAATCTTTCTTTTAATTGAACTATAATTGATTTACAAAGTTATGTTGGTTTTAGGTGTATAGCAAAGTGATTGTTATACATATGTGTGTGTACATATATACATATTTTTTCAGATTCTTCACTATTACAGGTTATTATAAGATGTTGAATATAGTTACCTGTGCTATACAGTAAGTCCTTGTTTATCGAATTTATATACAGTAGTGAGTGAAAGTCGCTCAGTCATGTCCAATTCTTTGTGACCCATGGACTGTACACTCCATGGTATTCTCCAGGCCAGAATGCTGGAGTGGGTAGCCTTTCCCTTTTCCAGGGGAATCTTCCCAATCAGGGATCGAACCCAGGTCTCCTGCATTGCAGGCGGATTCTTTACCAACTGAGACACAAGGGAAGCCCATGTAGCCCATATAGAGTAGTGTGTATATGTTAACCCCAAAGTCCTAATTTATCCTCCCCCCTCTTTCCCCTTTGGTAATCATAAACTTGTTTTCTATGTCTGGAGTCTGTTTCCATTTTGTAAATAAGTTCATTTATATCATTTAAGATTTCATATGTAAGTGATACACTATGGTATTTGGACTTCACTTAAAATGATAATCTCAAGGACTATCCATGTTGCTGCAATGGCATTATGTCATTCTTTTTTATGGATTAGTAATATTCCATTATATGTATAATATGTGTGTGTGTGTATATATATATACATACACACACTACATCTTCCTTATTGATTCATCTGTTGATGGACATTTAGGTTGCTCCCATGTCTTAGCTATTAAAAATAGTGCTGCTATAAACATTGGGGAGCAGGTATCTTTTCAAATGAGACTTTTCCTTGGATATCTGCCTAGGAATGAGATCGCTGGATCATGTGATAATTCTATTTTTAGTTTTTAAGGAATCTCCATATTGTTCTCCATAGGAGCTGCACCAATGTGTATTTCCAACAACAGTGTAGAGGGTTCCTTCTTCTCCACATCTTCTCTAGCACATGTGATTTCTAGACTCTTTGATGATCGCCATTCTGATCAGTGTGAAGTGATACCTCATTGTAGTTTTAATCTGCATTTCTCAAATAATTAGCAATATTGAACACCTCTTCATGTGGCTGGCTGTGGGCCATCTGTATGTCTTTGGAGAAGTGTCTATTTAGGTCTTCTGGCCATTTTTTGATTGGGTTGTTTGCTGTTTTTTTTAATATTAAGCTGTATGAGCTGTTTGTATATTTTGGAGATTAATCCCTTGTTGGTAGCATTGTTCATAAGTATTTTCTCCCAACTCATAGTTGTCTCTTCTGTTTATGGTTTCCTTTGTTGTGCCAAAGCTTTTAAGTTTAATTAGGTTCCATTTGTTTATTTTTGCTTCTGTTTCTGTTACTCTAGGGTAGAGAGCCAAAAAAATATTGCTGTGATTTATGTCAAAGAGTAGTGTGCACCTACATCTTCCTCTAGGAGTTTTACAGTACTGTATTTGGTCTTATGCTTAGGTCTTTCATTCATTTTGAATTTATTTTTGTATATAGATAACGTTCTAATTTAATTCCCTAGCCACCTCTCTAAACTGCCCAATATCTTCCTTAGTATCTAAGAAAAGTAAACATGATGCATGGTCACAGAACACATTCCAAAGCTTCACCGATGACTAGAGAATTCTTGACACCAACATTCATCTCTTAATGATATTTTGTTCAAGCAGATTAAAAAAGAAAACTTCTTTCAGTATAAGTGGCATAATTTCCCTGCCTTGATTATATGATTCAAGAATAATCTACTGGTGCCTACCTAATGGATGGCAACAGAGAGATGGCAGCACTGGACAGACATTCAGGCCTCTGTTTCTTCATCCATAAAATGGTCAGATTAGACACAGTGCATTCAAAGTCTTGCCCTACCACTGGGCCAATTACTTGATCTCTGTCTATCTCAGTTTTCTCATCAGTAAATGAAGATAACATTAGCATCAACCCTATAGGGTTGTTATTAGGATTAAGGAATAAATATTTGTGAAGCGCTTATAACAAATGTTATAATTCCACTGGAAGTACCATCTAAGTTACATAAAAAGTAATAAAACCATAACTATCTCCCCTAGTTCCATGTCTGTGATTCTACTCTGTATCTTCCTTCACTACATCTGTATGTTCTTCTAAAGGCTAGACTAGATAATGTAAGGCCATTTTTAACCTCAAAGTGCTATGCTTCATGAAAACAAAGAAAAACTTAGGGTTACCAGTTGCTATTCTGTGCTATTCTCCCTTCCAACATAGAATAACTTACAATCAATGCCTAAAATCTCACTGGAGTATAAGGAGTCACATCCTTGGGCTACCAGGTCATTGCTGTCCGCCCTCCCACGATTAAGAAGTTTAAGCAGTACAGGTTACTCCCTGGAGATGACACATGCCTCTTTATCTACAGGGTATCCCTAGGAACAGGAGCTTCTGATGGGCTTGATGACCAGGCAACTGAATGGCTGTGAATATTTAGTTCAGTCGCTCAGTCGTGTCCAACTCTCTGCAACCCCATGAATCGCAGCACGCCAGGCCTCCCTGTCCATCACCAACTCCCAGAGTTCACCCAAACTCACGTCCATTGAGTCAGTGATGCCATCCAGCCATCTTATCCTCTGTTGTCCCCTTCTCCTCTTGCCCCCAGTCCCTCCCAGCATTAGTCGTTTCCAATGAGTCAACTCTTCGTGTGAGGTGGCCAAAGTATTGGAGCTTCAGCCTCAGCATCAGTGCTTCCAAAGAACACCCAGAACTCATCTCCCTTAGAATGGACTGGTTGGATCTCCTTGCAGTCCAAGGGACTCTCAAGAGTCTTCTCCAACACCACAGTTCAAAAGCATCAATTCTTCGGTGCTCAGCCTTCTTCACAGTCCAACTCTCACATCCATATATGACCACTGGAAAAACCATAGCCTTGACCAGACGGACCTTTGTTGGCAAAGTAATGTCTCTGCTTTTGAATATGCTATCTATGTTGGCATAACTTTCCTTCCAAGGAGTAAGCATCTTCATGGCTGCAATCACCATCTGCAGTGATTTTGG
>NW_011494604.1:2696510-2697318 GCF_000754665.1 Bison bison bison | reverse complement strand
CCCAGAAAAATAAAGTCTGACACTGTTTCCACTGTTTCCCCATCTATTTCCCATGAAGTGATGGGACCAGATGCCATGATCTTAGTTTTCTGAATGTTGAGCTTTAAGCCAACTTTTTCACTCTCCTCTTTCACGTTCATCAAGAGGTTTTTTAGTTCCTCTTCACTTTTTGCCATAAGGGTGGTGTCATCTGCATATCTGAGGTGATTGATATCAATCTTGATTCCAGCTTGTGCTTCTTCCAGCCTGGCGTTTCTCATGATGTACTCTGCATATAAGTTAAATAAGCAGGGTGACAATATACAGCCTTGATGTACTCCTTTTCCTATTTGAAACCAGTCTGTTGTTTCATGGCCAGTTCTAACTGTTGCTTCCTGACCTGCATACAGGTTTCTCAAGAGGCAGGTCAGGTTGTCTGGTATTCCCATCTCTTTCAGAATTTTCCACAGTTTATTGTGATCCACACAGTCAAAGGCTTTGGCATAGTCAATAAAGCAGAAATAGATGCTTTTCTGGAATTCTCTTGCTTTTTCGATGATCCAGCGGATATTGGCCATTTGATCTCTGGTTCCTCTGCCTTTTCTAAAACCAGCTTGAACATGGTTCAGGTATTGCTGAAGCCTGGCTTGGAGAATTTTGAGCATTACTTTACTAGCGTGTGAGATGAGTGCAATTGTGTGGTAGTTTGAACATTCTTTGGCATTGCCTTTCTTTGGGATTGGAATGAAAACTGACCTTTTCCAGTCCTGTGACCACTGCTGAGTTTTCCAAATTTGCTGGCATATTGAGTGCAGCACTTTCACAGCAT
>NW_011494604.1:2668188-2696360 GCF_000754665.1 Bison bison bison | reverse complement strand
AGGTCTGGTTCTAGGTGAGTGATCACACCATTGTGATTATCTGGGTCGTGAAGATCTTTTTTGTACAGTTCTTCTGTGTATTCTTGCCACCTCTTCTTAATATCTTCTGCTTCTGTTAGGTCCATACCATTTCTGTCCTTTATTGAGCCCATCTTTACATGAAATGTTCCCTTGCTGTGAATATTAGGGTCTCAGATAACATCATGGGGTTGGAATAAACATATCAACATTATTGGTCTAAGCCTTGAGAGAAAGGTTCCATAATTTTAGGTATTCAAGAATCATGTTTCTAAGCACCACAGGAGATAAGAGCTGTCTGCTTGACATAAAGATGAAAATTGAAATAAAGCCCATGAGAGTTTACATACTTGAACACATCCTAGTAAGTCCACTGTTTATGTTGTATATTCTTTTAGTTGCGTAACCTTTCATTATTAACCAAAATATAAGATATTTGTATACAACAGGGGTAGTGACTGAATATACTAGAAATTTTGTTCATTTATAAATTAAATTTTCTTCCTGAAATGTTTTGCCTCATATTTATTTCACTTTTAATGTTACACCTAAAAAAGAAAAGCTTCTACTTTTTTTTTTGCTCTAGTGTAAATTTTGCAAAACTATTCCTAAAGAATACATTGTGTACAAGTCACCAAAGAATGCAAATTTAGGATACAGCTGCATCCACAGATCTGTCATCTGCCAGTTTTCTAATCACAAAATACAGGTTCAGCTTTCTTTTCACTGATCTCAAAGTGGGTTGAAAGTGAAGGACCACAACTCCTAGACAAAAAGAAGGCAGTGCTATTAGTTTTGTGTGTTTAGTAGTCCCACAGACCAGGAATGGTGTCCTCAGAAGGGCTGGGCTGGGATCCCAGAGTACACACATGCACAGATGGCACCCAAGGTTTTGGGGGTTACGAGTGCCCAGATGTATAACTCACTAAGCTGGCCCACCATTTTATACATTGACTCCATGGGCACAACTCAAGAAGGAAAGCTCATTTCATCCAGTCTTCTGCAGTTCAGTGATGGTATTCAATCACATCCCAAAGGCAGATGTGATTCGTAATACACAGACACAGTATGTAATTCACACACTGTATTATGTAATTGCTAAAAGATTTGGGGTCTAGCTGTTCTTTATTAGTCATACCTCATCACCCACCCTCTAGATGGACAATAGGTCTATAAAATTCTTGCTGGTATTCATCATAATACTGTTTTGGAAGTTTTGACTCCAGTAGCTGAAATCAGAAGAAATCACAAATATTTCTATAATCATTAGATATTTATAAAAAAGTCCTTTAAACACCTGTTATTGTGTTTTGCTTCAGCTCCAATGATACAAGAATAACTGTAAACTCATTCTTATTGCTCTCAATGTCTTAAGTTATATGTAATGTGAATGCATTCAAATACATCTGCCTATAGAGATTATCTATGCCCAAACATTTCTGTTTTCTTTGGCTTTCTATAAATAATTTACTTAATATAAAAATCAGAAGTATCACACCCTTTTTTTTTCACACTGGAAATTGCACATCTAGAGAAGGCTGTATGATGGGAAGGAAGGTCAAGAAGGCAATTCTCTGGGTAATAAACCCACAAGTTCAATTGTTTATAAGCATGGAGAGCACAAAACCTACAGTATTAGTGTATCCTTCATGATACAACAGAAGGGCCCTGGCAGGTCTTTTCGCAGAATGTTTAGCAAAAATGGTCTCCTGGTTGCACTTGCCAATGAGGTCCTGAGGCAAGGCACCCCCAGTTCCTGGCATGGTTGACTTCCCTGAAAACCACTTGGTTGCCTGTCTTGGTGTCTGGGCCACTTGGTAGCAAAGGAAAGCTGCTACGGTGACAGCAACAGGACATGTGGGAGAATCAGCCTGGTCCAAAAACTAGGAAACTTGTTGCCCTTGCGATTGCTCCTACCACAACCTTAGACTAAAGCTGGCAAACAGCCTGGCTCAGGATATTCCCTCCCTCACCTCTTAGCCTGATTCAAGTCCCAAATGCATAGTGCAAACCCTGTTTCCTGCTTATTAAGTCATAGCTTTTACACACTTAGTTCAGGAATTTCTTCTCCAGTAAGTCCCTTGCCAACTTATCATTCTTCACCACTCTACTCAGGCTATTTTTATGCTTTTTAAAATATATTTTTAACGTTCAGATCTCTATGACTTATAATATCTGTCTTATTTTTCTCATTAAATTAAAAATATCAAATGAAGGTCCACGCTGAGCCTCAAAAGCACATGGCTTTGGGCTCTATGTTTTTACAAATTTTTTTAAATTTTATATTGGAGAATAGTTGACTGTACTAGCTTCCCAGGTGGCACTAGTGGTAAAGAACCTGCCTTCCAGTGCAGGAGACGTAAGAGACTCGGGTTCGACCCTTGGGTTGGGAAGATCCTCTGAAGAAGGGAATGGCAGCCCACTTCAGTATTCTTGCCTGGAGAATCCCATGAACAGAGAAGTCTTGTGGGCTACAGTCCCTGGGGTCACAGAGTCAGAAGTGACTTAGCACACATGCTTGACTAACAACATTGTGTTAAGTTTCTGAGCTCTCTCTTATTTACTTTCTACTTATTGGTCCCCTTCTCTTCCCTGCTGGTCCTATCCTGGAGCAGGTGCAGAGATCTGAACCACAGGGACAATTCCAAATCCCAGTGGCATCCATATAGGGCAGGAATCCTTTTCATCTTCAAAGCCCACTGGGACGTTAGCTCTTCATATCGGGATCTTCTCCAACAGAAAAGCAATCTCCACAAGAGTTAAAAGTCAGCACCCCTGGCTCTAATATAGATGAATTCTTTGGAATTCTGTTCTAATTCAGTCCAGATCTCCATTGACTACTGCTGGTTGCTTCAGTGCCGTGTTCCCACAATTTCTACTTCGACTTCTGGCAGGAGGCCACTGGATGCAGAGTAAAATAAAATTTCCAACTGCTCATTGTCATGTTTCCTTGGCCTCAGTTTCACCTGTGTAATCTCTCTGAGCCAGAGGCAGAGGGACGAGAGACATCAAAGAGCACTGAGTCCATCCCCTCCCCCATCCCAGACAAGCATCTGCTGCTGCTTTATTGCCTACACCAAAGCCTTGACTGTGTGGATCACAACAAACTGTGGAAAATTCTTAAAGAAATGGAATACCAGACCACCTTAACTACCTCCTGAGAAATCTGTATGCAGGTCAAGAAGCAACAGTTAGAATTGGACATGGAACAACGGACTGGTTCCAAATTGGGAAAGGAGTACATCAAGGCTGTATATTGTCACCCTGCTTGTTTAACTTCTATGCAGAATACATCATGCAAAATGCCAGGCTGGATGAAGCACAAGCTACAATCAAGATTGCCAGGAGAAATATCAATAACCTCAGAAATGCAGATGACACCACTCTTATGGCAGAAAGTAAAGAGGCACTAAAGAGCCTTTTGATGAAAGTGAAAGAGGAGAGTGAAAAAGCTGGCTAACAACTGAACATTCAAAAACTAAGATCATGGCATCTGGTCCCATCACTTCACGGAAAACAGATAAGGAAAACAATGGAAAACAGTGACAGACTTTATTTTCTTGGGCTCCAAAATCACTGCAGATGGTGACTACAGCCACAAAATTAAAAGACACTTGCTCCTTGGAAGAAAAGCTATGACAAACCTAGACAGCATATTAAAAAGCAGAGACATTATTTTGCCAACAAAGGTCCATCTAGTCAAAGCTATGGTTTTTCCAGTAGTCATATATGGATGTGAGAGTTGGATCATAAAGAAAGCTGAGCACCAAAGAATTGACGCTTTTGAACTGTGGTGTTGGAGAAGACTCTTGAGAGTCCCTTGGACTGCAAGGAGATCAAACCAGTCAATCCTAAAGGAAATTAGTCCTGAATATTCATTGGAAGGACTGATGATGAAGCTGCAGCTCCAATACTTTGGCTACCTGATGCAAAGAACTGACTCATTGGAAAAGACCCTGATGCTGGGAAAGAATGAAGGCAGGAGAAGTGGACGACAGAGGATGAGATGGTTGGATGGCACCACCGACTCAACTGGACAAGAGTTTGAGCAAGCTCCCGGAGCTGGTGATGGACAGGGAAGCCTGGCGTACTGCAGTCCATGGAGTCACAGAGAATCGGACATGAATGAGTGACTGAACTAAACTGAAACACGCTACATCATGGCTGTCACAGGCTATCACACTGGCTCATATGATAAACTATTCCCCCTAGTTGGCTCTGGAAGTTAAGGGCGAAGAATTCTGAAGCTTGACACATCAGATCAGGCAAAAGTCAGTGAACAGAGCTCTACTTCTCTTCCAAGAGCAAATATTCTAGACATTAGTTTCATCGATAGTATTTTATCTCTGAGACTTGTCCACAGCCTCTGGAGAGGAATGCACATTTTTTTTTTTTTTTCTAAACTGTGGAATAGGAAACTCTCCGAAAAGGCTTCTGAACAGTTCAAAACATCACCACCAAAAGACTGTGGTAAAACTTCCCTAAACTGAGACTGAATAAAGGATAAAACCTAAATACAGAATTACTAGTATGAAACCTATAAGTGTTAAACTACATATTAGACTAAAACCTAAATACAGAATTTTTGTTTAAGTAATGGTTTCTAGTTGTAATAGGCCAACAAGAATCAGCATCAGTAGGAACCGAGGTCACCTGGGATCTGTTTTCTTCTATAAACATATCATGAGCACAAGGAAGTCTTCTAGTTATGACACAAGCACCTGTCAGGTCCCAAGGCTGGGGAAGGTGTCTTCTTCTCGCTTCTTCTCCTCATTGGCCACACTTCCAAGTGCCATGCCTGGCAAGGAAGCAAAATTCTCCTGGCAGAGAAGGGCCACACCTGAGTCCAGGATGTATCCACACCACTGCTTTCTCCTAAGCCTTCAAATAAGCTCACAGGTGGGCTTCCCTGGTGGCTCAGATGTTAAAGAATCTGTCTGCAATGTGGAGACCTGGGTTCGATCCTTGGGTTGGGAAGATCCCCTGGAGGAGGGCATGGCAACCCACTCCAGTATTCTTGCCTGGAGAATCTCCATGGACAGAGAAGCCTGGCAGGCTACAGTCCATGGGGTTGCAAAGATAGGACACAACTGAGTGACTAAGCACACAGCACACACACAGGTTAAATGTAAGCTCTCTAAAATAGCCTTACCCTATTACCTAACATGGTAACATTTCCCACTTTTCAGAACGTGTGAACATAAACAAGTTCAGCTCCAGTAATACACACAAAGCCTCAAAATGACATTATGTAAGTTACTGTATTTAACTGAAGACTCTCAGAGAATGACCAAGACTATCTTTCAGTTTTTCTGTCCTGCAAGCAGATTCTTCATTCACAAAGGTTTCTGCAAGGATATGTCTCTTCCCATTCCTGCTGTCACAGCCCTAATTCAGAGATTTTAAAGCCTCTTGTTTTAACTATGGGTTAACAACAACCTCCAAACTGGTCTCTCTGAAGCTACTCTTTTTGTCTTATCTATTCGATGTCTCTCTACTACGAGAACAATTCTATCACTTTGGTCAAGTCCCCATTTAAAACTTGACTAACAAAGTCTAACTTAGCCTGCCATTTAAGGTACTCCATGGTCAGGCCCGAGCTCACATTTCCAGCTCTCTGAGCTTCCACTCTTTGATAATCTAAGGTTCTCAAACTGTGGTCCCCAGAGCAGCAAGATAACCATCATCTGGGTACTTGTTAGAAATGCAAAATATTGGGTCCCGCTCCTGAGGTACCAGATGAGAAATTAAGAGGGTACCTCAGCACTCTTGTGTTCTAAACAAGTCCTGCAAGTAATTTTGATGTATGTTAAGGTTTAGAAACAACTATCCTATATGAGCCATCTGCTTTCAGCTAATTATTCAGTTCACTGCATTTCTCTTTGCTCAAACCATTTCTGCAGCCTCTCGGCTTGTCTAAAGCCTACCTAGGAGTTCTTAGGTGACTAAGCCCAGCATAATCCTCCTATTTTTCTGGGAGTATCTCTCATGCGATTCATTTGGCACTGATAAATGCTTGTTTATGTCCTTTACCTCCCTAACTCTAAGGAATGTCCTTGAGCACAGAGATGTCCTCCGTCTTTATATCCCCAGCAGAAGCCCTTTGGTTACAGAGGTGCTCATTAAATAGCTGGTGATGAATAACTAAGGACAAAGCAAAAAAATTCATTGGAGTCTGATTATTTTCAGACCCAGAGACCTCTAAGAAAAGGTTGTTGAGACCTCTAAGACCTCTAAGAAATTTTGTTGAGGTGCTCATCTCTTAACCTTAGCAATTTAACTATCCATGTAGGCTAGTGCTTCCTGTTCTTTATGATGTTCAAAGTGTCACCCAATCAATTAAGATGGGTTAAAGAAACTACCTGTTTCCTTTCTGTAGGACTTCTAGGAAACTTTAATATGCTAATTAACATGCTCATGTAGATTACTCTTCAAAGGGAATATTTACCAAAATTCGATTAATATGTTATAGAAAGCAGGGTTGTTAGCATCCATCTTGGCTATTATTCCATCTCAGACTGGAATACAAAAGGTGAGTTGGATTCCTGAGGATGGTATCCTGAAAACAGGGTTGACAGTCAAACTCAAAACCTCCTATGAACACCAAAGCAAGAGATAAGTTACAGTCCAGACCAGTTATTTTTGGCTATGTGCTATCACATCAGAGTCTACGCAGGAGCCAATGGGAAGCCTGACCTGAATTCAACTTATAATGTGCCCTTCAGTAGTAACCTTAACCAAAGGTAACCATGCCAGGCTTAATTACAGAGGGGGATGGAAAGAGCTAAGCAGGGTGCTGCTGGAACATTAAGACTTTAATTATGTGCTACTTAACTGAAAATGTCACAGTGGAAATTCTCCTAGGGAACCTGAGGTGAGGCAAGACGAAAGAGGAGGGAACTACATATCTGGAGGAAGTAACAGGTGGTCAATGGTTGGGTTTGCACGGTCCTTTTTTTGGAAACTACATTTGTGTGTGTGTGTGGGTGGGTGGGGGGAGTGTAGGAAACAAACTGTTAAGATTTAGGGTTTCCAGGAATTAATACAACTTGAGACCCTGCAGTCTTAGCCTGGCCCTGTCTTTCCTAAGGACCTGTCCCAAGTGAGTTTTCCTCTAGGGCCTTGCTACCTGGCTTGGAAAAAAGCAGCAGGCAAATAAGACTGTTCAGTCTGGGCCTCCCAACCAAGCCCAGCCTCTCTGTCTACATTCTCCCCTCTGCTCTTCATTCAGCAGTGCCCTCATGGTCCTCCCTGGCCTCTCTGGGCCCAAAGCACAGATGTACGCTAAGGGTACACTAAGGGAATGCATCCTCAGGTTGATAAGTTCACGAATATCAACCTGGGGTTGAGTTCATGAGTATGATCCCACTGGTGTCATTTCTTAAAAAAATTACTTAAACATAATTTCAGATTTAGAGAAAAGTGCCAAGATCTTGTACAAAGTATTCTTATATCTCCTTCACCCAGATTTCCCAACTAATAACACTCTACCACTTCCTTTTTCTTTTCTTCCTGTTTCCAAACTGTTGAGAATAAGTTACAGAGAAGATTCCCCTATATCCCTAAATACTTCAGTGTTGTTAGTTGCTCAGTTGTGTCTGACTCTTTGGACTGTACTACCCATGGACTGTACCCCACCAGGCTACTCTGTCCACGGAATTCTCTAGGCAAGAATACTGGTGTGGGTTGCCATGCTCTCCTTCAGGGGACCTTCCCCATCCAGGGATCGAACCCAAGTCTCCTGTACTGCAGGCAGATTCTTTACTGTCTGAGCCACCAGGGAATATCGATACTCTATTTTGCTTAAATGTTGCCAATCATTCCTATAACATGCTTTATGGAAAAAGGTCTTATCTTTCATGACTTGGACATTTTTTATGAGTATAGGGTAGTTATTTTGTAGAATATTCCCTCAAATGGGGTTTGCCGGATGTTTCCTTAATGTTAGAGTGAGCATTTTTGCAGAACAGTCCTGAACGTGATGCATCCTTATCAGGAGGTACACAATATCTATTAGATCCAATTCTAGTGATGTTAACTCTGATCTCTTAGTTATGGTGAGATCTGTTCCTGGCACGATTTTCTAATCCATCAGGTTAAACTGCAGATACGTTTAGTCCTGGTGTTTTCAAAGTCTGGTATAAACCAACTATAAATGATATTTGAACATAATTCCTAGGTAAAATACTCAATTCCACTCATGAAACAATTTCCTGATCACAACTGTTGTTGTTGTTCAGTTGCTGAGTCATGTCTGACTCTTTACAACCCGATAGACTGTTGCATGCCAGGCTCCTCTGTCCTCTATTATCTCCCAGAGTTTGCTCAAACTCCTGTTCATTGAGTCAGTGATGCTATCTAACATCTCATCCTCAAGAACCCCATGTATGTATGATCTTGTCAGAGCCCCATGTTACGTATGATGACAAATATGAGAGAATAATTTTCTGTTCCACTGAAAACAGATTGAACAATGTATAATGAAAATAAGTGATTTCTTCTAAAGGCTAGAACTAGATTTTGTTAAAATTTTGTTAAGTTGTGCTTTGACATGCTATTTAAAATTGATTTTAGCCTTGTGGGTATATAAAACCAGTCAAGCTGAAGTTTCCACATGAAACTCACATTCCTAAACGGGCCCAGGAGTTCCTTTTACGGCTGCTGCTGCTAAGTCGCTTCAGTCATGCCCGACTCTGTGCGACCCCATGGACAGCAGCTCACCAGGCTTCTCTGTCCACAGGATTCTCCAGGCAAGAATACTGGAGTGGGTTGCCATTTCCTTCTCCAGGAGTGCCTTCTATAGATCTTGAAGTTGGCCCTGAAAATGACATTGGGGGTTTTGTGAAGAGGCAAAAAAATTCTGACTATCTCTGTTGATTATTTACAATATTTTACTAATAAGTACAGAAATATCACGACAAAGAGCACTGGTTGCTCTAGTCTTGAGTGTGTGAGCTGACCAGCTGAGAAAGCCAGAAACTAAAGAATGGAAATACAATTCTAAGATACTGGTAGACAGCAAGCCATTTCTGTCTTCACAAGTCAGACTTAAAGAGTGTTAACCGGTGGGAGAAATGGCAAGTGAGTGATGAGAGAATGATCACTGAGAACCTTAGCTGGCCCCAGGGGTGCAGGTAAAGCTAGGTAGGGGCTATGTTGGGAACATACAATGGGAACCCTGGAAGGGTCACTTCCTAATTATACCACATAGATTATTTGCATAACTGGGTCAAGGAACTTTAACAGGCATTCCCTGCCTTTCGGGCAGATTAGACAAGCTGACACCTTGTCCTCTAGCCACAAGCTGGTTCTTGAGACTTACCAGTAGTATTTCAACTTCCCTTCTATCAGCAAAACCATCCAAAGTGCCCACTGGGCTGCTAGAGAACAGAGCGCTTACTCATACAGGGCAGGGGCCAAAGCTCAGATGTCCTTGGGGATTAATAGGAAAGATAAACATGAGAAGAATTCAGATATCGGACAATCAAGAGAGGCATGGAGTGGCAACATGGAGAGTGCAAATCTGCTAGGGACATTCATATTCATGTTTTAAGAAAGAATCCAAACACTCTGCTGCCAAACAACCACATACCTGGGACCAAAGGCCCAAAGGCTGCTACTCTGCCATGCCCACCCAGGGGTGACAAAGCCATCTCCTCATTACTACAGCTGGAACCCCCAGCTTCTTGATCATTAATGACTGGGGTGGGGTATCATCCAGTGCCCCCGATATCCTGGAGACAGCCTCTGCAGGAAAAATTAGAATTGGACTATTTCCCTAAGAATGTCTCTTTGCTAGAAAACTACCTAGATGCTGCCCTACTACGAGGGCTCTTTTATTCCTTAAGAACCCTGGGTCCTGTAGGCTCAATTTTTATTTGAAGATAAGGTTTTATTATTCTTTCATTCAACAAATGTCTACTGAGTGCTGTCTATATGCCAAGCACAGTTCTTGATTCTGGGCAACACAAAGCCGCTGACATTAGGAAGTTGATTCTAGTTGGGGATGGCAGTGGGGTCAGAAAATAAACTAAGAAATTAATTAGAAAAATTTCCAATACTCTTGAGCAGCATTTAGAGAACTAAACTGGCTAATGGGTTGGAGAGGGCCTGCATAACTTTTTCAGAGTGAATAGCTGGTGACAGTCTGAGAAGTAAGCAGAGACCTGAATGATAAGATGGAACCAGTCATGTAAAGATGAGGAGAAGACCTTCTGTCAAGGGTGCAGCCTGTGCAGGAATTCTAAGGCAGAAAGGAGTTTGGAATGCTCAAGATACCTGCAGGAAGTTCATGTAGCTGGAACAGGGTTGGTGGGTGATCCTCATCCATGGGATTTCCCAGGCAAGTACACTGTAGAGGGTTGTCATTTCCCTTCTGCAGGAGATCTTCCTGACCCAGGGTCAAACCTGCATCTCCTGCACTGCAGGCAAATTCTTTACCACTAAGCCACCTGGGAAGTCCCACTTTTAAGAGTACAAACATAGACACATGTACATGAAATTTCAAATGGTACCATAGAAGATTATAGGGTAAAATAGCCTCCATTCCTAATTCCGTTCCTACCCCCCCCTTCCCCCAAGTCTACTCTTCTACGTTTTTAGCAACCATAGTGTGTATAGTGTGTATAATCTCTCAGACTAATAACCATGTATACAGACAAAAGCACAAAGTAGTTAATATTATACAGCTGACTGTTTCTATACATTTTTTAAATTGTGGGAGATCTTTCCATGTTTGTGTTTTCTTTTTTGTTTTAGTGGTTGCTAAACAGTATTCCACAGTAAACTGTACCACAACCAGTCCCCTGTTGAAAACCATGCTGCTGTCCATCTTATTGTTGGTTATTAACAAAAACTGCCACTGAGCATCCTGGGACAAATGGAGAACTTTATGGTATACTCCTGTCAGTCAGTTCAGTTCAGTCACTCAGTTGTGTCCGACTCTTTGCGACCCCATGAATTGCAGCACACCAGGCCTCCCTGTCCATCACCAACTCCTGGAGTTCACCCAGACTCATGTCCATCGAGTTGGTGATGCCATCCGGCCATCTCATCCTCTGTCGTCCCCTTCTCCTCCTGCCCCCAATCCCAGCATCAGGGTCTTTTCTAATGTGTCAACTCTTCGCATGAGGTGGCCAAAGTATTGGAGTTTCAGCTTCAACATCAGTCCTTTCAATGAACACCCAGAACTGATCTCCTTCCGAATGGACTGGTTGGATCTCCTTGCAGTCCAAGGGACTCTAAGAGTCTTTTCCAACACCACAGTTCAAAAGCATCAATTCTTCGGCACTCAGCTTTCTTCACAGTCCAACTCTCACATCCATACATGACCACTGGAAAAACCATAGCCTTGAATAGACAGACCTTTGTGGGCAAAGTAATGTCTCTGCTTTTTAATGTGCTGTCTAGGCTGGTCATAACTTTCCTTCCAAGGAGTAAGCATCTTTTAATTTCATGGCTGCAATCACCATCTGCAGTGATTTTGGAGCCCAAAAATATAAAGTCTGATAATGTTTCCACTGTTTCCCCATCTATTTCCCATGAAGTGATGGGATCAGATGCCATGATTTTCGTTTTCTGAATGTTGAGCTTTAAGCCAACGTTTTCACTCTCCTCTTTCACCTTCATCAAGAGGCTCTTTAGTTCTTCCTCACTTTCTGCCATAAGGGTGGTGTCATCTGCATATCTGAGGTTATTGAAATTTCTCCAGGCAATCTTGATTCCAGCTTGTGCTTCTTCCAGCCCAGCATTTCTCATGATGTACTCCGCATGTAAGTCAAAAAAGCAGGGTGACAACATACAGCCTTGAAGTACTCCTTTTCCTATTTGGAACCAGTCTGTTGTTCCATGTCCAGTTCTAACCGTTGCTTCCTGACCTGCATATAGGTTTCTCAAGAGGCAGGTCAGGTGGTCAGGTATTCCCATCTCTTTCAGAATTTTCCACAGTTTATTGTGATCCACACAGTCAAAGGCTTTGGCATAGTCAATAAAGCGGAAATAGATGTTTTTCTGGAATTCTTCTGCTTTTTCAATGATCCAGCTGATGTTGGCAATTTGGTCTCTGGTTCCTCTGCCTTTCCTAAAACCAGCTTGAGCATCTGGAAGTTCATGGTTCAGGTATTGCTGAAGCCTGGCTTGGAGAATTTTGAGCATTACTTTACTAGCGTGTGAGATGAGTGCAATTGTGCAGTAGTTTGAGCATTCTTTGGCATTGCCTTTCTTTGGGATTGGAATGAAAACTGACCTTTTCCAATCCTGTGGCCACTGCTGAGTTTTCCAAATTTGCTGGCATACTCCTATAAGTAGGTTAATAAAGACATATACATATTAAGTGTTTAAAG
Source organism: Bison bison bison (assembly GCF_000754665.1). NCBI lineage: Eukaryota > Metazoa > Chordata > Mammalia > Artiodactyla > Bovidae > Bison > Bison bison. Next base: position 2,684,001 of record NW_011494604.1, on the reverse strand, counting down.
ATGCTGTGAAATGGCTCTCTAGAAAGACTGCTGCCGCTGCTGGTAAGTCGCTTCAGTTGTGTCCAACTCTGTGCAACCCTATGGACAGCAGCCCACCAGGCTCCTCTGTCCACGGGATTCTCTAGGTAAGAATATTGGAGAGGGTTGCCATTTCCTTCTCCCCAGAAAGACTATATCAATTTATATTCCAACCAGTGTATGACTGTCTATTTCCCCCATTCTTACCATTAATTTTGTTCACCTGAAGGGTTAAAATTTCTTATTTTTATTTGTATTTCTCTTATTTCTACTGTTACTATCTTTTCCAAAACTTTACTTTTTTTTTTTTTTTTAAAGTTTACTTTTTTTAGTTCTCCTTTTTACTTTGGCCCATTTTCCTATTGGGTTGTTGCCTTTTTTCTTATTGAATCTTTTGTCTCATATGTAGATTGCAAGTATTTTCTCTCAGCCTATTGCTTAACTTCCTTTAGAGTGTCTATTAAATTCCCCTGAAACCCATCTGGAATTAATTTTTATGTAGAATGTTATTTGAAAACATAATTTACCTTACTATTAAAAAAATTTTTTTTGGTCATGTTGAGCAGCATGCAAGATCTTAGGTTCTCAACCAGAGATCAAACCAGTTCTCCATGCAATGGAGTGTGCAGTCTTAACCACTGGGTTGCTAGGAAGTCCCCTTACCTACTCTAGCATCAGGAAAAATATTTTAAACTTCAAAAGAACCAGTTTTCTATTTATCTCATAAGCTTCCATATTTTATAAATCAAAATCATAGACTCTTTTTTAGCAGATAGGACTCTGAGAAAAGATTAAGCAGCAGCCTTACCCCACATCTCATAGCCTGAATATCTTCATGCCCCATGCATGCCCCACCCTGTGCAGGCACCAAGCTTGCCAGACTCGTGAGAAGCAAAGCTAAAGCTCTGGCTCTTGGGGCCGTTTCCATGCTCCTCTGGGTCACATGTCAACAGTAAGGTTCCCCATCGAAGAGACGATGCAGTCCAGTCTAAATATCGCAGAAGGCCCAAGTTTAAGGACCTAGGAATGCCCATATGAAGACATTACAGTCACTACTCCAAATCACAATTTCCCCCATGCAAACACTCCAATAAATGTGATTTTATTTATCTGTTTTAAGTTTCAATATATTTAGGTTCAATAAGTAGTTACAACGAATGCATGAACATAATAAGTTGAATGTTTAAATTATTTGTGATGGTGATAGTATGAGTCAGCAGGGCACTGAGATAATAAAGAGGGTTAAAGTCAACAAGAAGTAGATTTTCCAGTAAAGCCTCATGAGAGATGCTAGAAGCTGTAGCAAGAATAACATGCTGAGGGGGTGTGTTTAGGGGAGGAGGGAATCCCAGTCATGTGTGATGGAGAGCTGGGGTGGAGAGTAGGGAGTGGTGGAAGTGGCCAATGCCACTCTGCTCTTGGATGTTCTGATATATCACACTGTCATGGGTGAAGCACAGAGGCTGAAAAACACCTGTGAGTGAATACGCATCTTTACTAAATATATGAACCAAAAAACCCTAAGCTACTGAAACTCTGTAACTGGAGTCAAAAACTGATGCAGCACCTGTAGTCACTGCAGCTCAATGGGGTGGGTCACAAAGAGCCATCTGCACTGTCCCATCCAACCCCCCAGTGACTGTGGCCACGCATACGGTAGACAGAGGACTAGGTTAGAGATCAGGTAGGGCCAGGACAAGGAGATACTGCACTTGCCACCCTGCCCCCATCAACCCCAAGAACCACAAGGGCAGGTGGAAAAGAGTCTAGGGACCTGCTTGACATAAAATCTACCATTTTAACCATATAAGTGTAGAGCAATGTTGTGCAACATCACACCATCCACCTTTACATTCTGTATGTTCTCTACTGAGATCTTACAATATGACAAACACTCTAATCGTTTTATTTCCAGCCTTGTGTAAGGCTTGCAACACTGCCCATGTATAGGTGCCATTACGATGCCCATTTGACACCAAGGATGTGGCATAGAGAGGTTAAGTCCTTTCTGGCAGGTTGCAGAGGTGCTAAGTGACAGAGCCAGTATTTAGGGTAGGTATGCAGGACTCTAAAATCTATACTCTTATGGTTTTGACCCTCATTTGGATGAAGGACCACATTATAAATGAGAGTGAAAATGTCTTAATGCACCTATTATCTGCGCACACAAAAATGAATCTTAAAATTTCTAGTTCAAATTGCAAGTGAGGAAAATCTGAACTATTTATAACCCCAAAGAATGGAAATTGCACAGTACATCATAAAAATATTTATAGGGCTTTCATAAGCTCATTTGCAAACTACATCTCCCAAACCTATTTTCTACCATTAAGCACCTCACCTTTCAATTCTACTATCACAGGGTTGTGCAGAAACAACTTCTGTGGTTCAGGACAAGCAATAGAGCCCAACAGTAGCCCCAGGAGTGGCTTACCACAGCCCAGTGGGTGACCCCCATGCCCACTCTGGAGGACACACTGTTCAAAGCACAGAGAAAGCCTGAAAAATGGAAAAGCAATCTTGATAAGACTATTTTTTCTGTCCTTACCATGAGTGTTTTGTGTTTGCCACCCATGCGTCTCTTGATTGTTTCAGAAAAGGGATCTCTTAGTAGTAGGATCCCAGTCCAGAGCACACCACCCAGAACCACACATGTGAGTTGAAGTTGTTCATCTGCCTTCTCCTGGTGATGCTGTGAGAAAGACCTGCTCAAAGACCATCGGGTCCCATCTGAGAGCAGGTTTTCCTAGCTTGGTATAATGTATTATTCCAGAGGATGGGACAGGGTTAGGAGGGGGGTGATCCATAGATAGAAACCATGAGGGAAAAAAAAAAAAAAAACAAAAAAACAAGAACAACCTTTATTTCCCTCTAACTCTCATCAAGTTCAAAGTCAAATGAGGAAACTTTTACTTTAAAGCAAAGGAATCTGACAGGCTAGCAGAGGGGAATACTGACTTTCTTTGAGATAGAATCCCACAGTCAGGATGCACATTTTCAATATCTATGCCAAGTAACAGCAGAGATGGATATTCCATTCCAAAAACTGGGTGGGTTGGGACTTTCCTGGTAGTCCAGTGGTTAAGAATCCTCCTTGCAATGTAGAGGATGTGGGTTTGATCCCTGGCCAGGGAACTATGATCCCACATACTGTGGAGTTACTGAGTCCATACACCCCAACGAAGATCGACCGTGCCACAACTAAGACCCAATGCAATCAAATTAAAAGAAAAAACTTGGCTGGGTCCACCCCACAGGTCAGACACAGGTGGGCCTGTAGGCAGCTCTCCTGTCGGGGAGGCGACCCCTGCACAGTCCAGGGCCCGTCGGCAGAGAAAGGCACGGAAGGAAGAAGGGATGATGGACATTGCAGGGAAAGCTACACTTTCAGTTACTCAGGTTAACAGGGGGCTCTGGAGGTGAAATCTAGTGGTCTCACTAGGAGAGGTCTGTGAACCCTATGGAAGAATTCAGGAGTGTCAACACAAGGGAGCAGGAAATTAATCACAGTCAATCACAGGCTGCCCTCCTACCAGGAGAAGGCAGGTGGAACACACAGGGTTCTGGGAGGGCTGTGATGACTAGAAACAGCCTCCCTGAGAGAGTTGATACTATTTTAAGAGACAAACAAGAGTGACTGTGGTTAAAGATAATCACAGTCAGATGTTGGCAAAAGTAGACAAACATTCTAGGCCTCTGCTATTTAGGGTATAACAGTGTGTGCACGTGTGCGTGTGTGTGTGTGTGTAGGCAATACTTAGGTTAAGAGCTTTGGCAGCACAGGGTTTATATATGCAAATAAAAGTAATATCCTGCAAGAAAAAGCTGCTTCTGGAACTACAAACCTATCCTATAGTTTCAGAACACAGTATGGAACTGTACCAAATTCCAGCACAGTAATAAAAAAATATAGAACTTGATGCAAGGATCAGAATCAAGCTGGGCGGGCAGCAGGGTAAGTGGGAGACAGAGTAGAAAAATGAGAAGAAACCAGGACTCAATTTATTAACCACATGCTGTTGGGAAAATGGTTTCATCTGTCTGAGCCCCAGTCTTCTCAGATGTGAAATGTGTAGGCTGACTCCCCAGAGAACACCAAAGGGGAGGCTGTAGTGGCACCTGGTAAATCATTTCCAGACACTCCCTTTCATGCCCGGACCCCACCTCTTTCCCCAAGCTATTTCCTTTGCCCAGCTACCTGGATGAAGATGATCTCTCCTGACCCTTCAAGACCCACTCCCCATGTTACCTCTTCACAAGGCCTTCCCTGCACCCAACCTTACTTCTCCAGAAGAGCTGCTGGTGCTGTCCTCTGAGCACGCCCAACAGAGGAGGCAGAGGGACTTGACTTGTCCTTAAACTCACTGCACTTTCTCATTAGGCCAAGGGGCCTATAGGTCAACAGAGAAGATATCTGCTAGCTGTCTCCCCAGCACCCACTTCTTTCTTTCCCCTTCACAGGAGCACCTCAGATTTCCCAGCTTTGTGAGTTGAAACCCTGTCCCTGTTCAATCTCCAGCCCCACCCACATCTCAGGGGTAGGTCCTAAAATAACTGGAATATTTTATTCTCTGGGCCATGGGGATTAAGTCAAGGACGATTACATGCCTGACTCCACATAGGCCCAAAGAAAATCAATTTTAGAGACTTTTTACTTCCTCTTTCTCACTGAACACGAACGTCTGTGAGTTTCATTATTGGTAAAAGTAATCTAAATCTAACCAATACTATATTTATTTAATAACCAAAATGTCAAGTTTCTTTGTTTAAAAGTGATAAATGCGATTTCTGAATACAAGAAGCTCTGACTGGCTGCTGATGACAGGGAGGACATTTCTGAGCCATAAATGGAAGATCAGATATGTACCAGAGCACAGCAGATAACTGCAGTAATTAAAGGAACATATCCAAGTTGATCAACTTTGGACATGAATACAGGATAATGGCACAGACTAAACAAATAAATATAAAAGTTGTTAGAGATAACCTGCTGAGAAAGTGCTTAAGAACCCAACACACTGGCCTCCAGGTGTAAGGAGGAGACCTTTATACCTCTTAAGAAAAACTGGCAGCCTGAACCAGCCCTAGGATCCACCAGTTCAGCAACTTATTTTTGAAAATGGACACTCCCACGGATCAAAAATTGGGCAAAAAGGCCATTAATTAGAGGTCTAATAAGTTTCAGGTCTGCTTTCCTGGAAAGCTTTGAAAAATGTCCACTAATCCTCCATCCCACTTAATGGTCCATCTCAAATTACTGCCCTATAAGACAGAGAAATATCTGATAATGAGAAAGAATATGATTATTCATAAGCTAGCATTTACAGAGTGCAGTCTATGCGCCAGAAAGCAAAGACTATATTAGGAGATACACTCCAGTAAATACCTGTATTTTCCCAAGTATAAAGATGAAAAAATTAGCATAAAGAAGTAACTAGACTAATGCAGTTTAGTAAATTCTAATGACAGGATGGAAACTCAGTCTGACCCCTCTAACTCACACTTCCCTTAGAGACCTGAGCTCAAAAGAGAATTGCCCTCAAAATCCTTCTTGTTTACTTACAGAAAATGACAGATGAGCACAAGATAGCTAAATGGCCCACGTTCCCTTCCGAGTCAAGTCCCTGTTTGTAAGACTAACTGGACATTGTTACAAAATACTAGAATCACAGCTCTAGAAGTTTTGTGATCTGGTTCTCCTGGCAAGTACAAACTGGGGCGTTTCAGAAAGACACACTCCATGTAGCCTCTCCAAACCTGCCTCTGTTTGTTAGAGATCAAACAGAAAAATAAGATTGCCTATCTGAGTCACAATCTGATACCATTCTAAAAATGTCACATATGTATGTATAAATTTTATGGTGTAGGCTGCTAATCATGACTACAAACACAAATTGGTGGTGTGACTAAATTATAATAAGAAATATTTTACAAACTAAACCAGTTTCAATCCTTTGCATTTATACATTTTTACTATAAAAATGTGCAAAGCTATTCCAGTATTATGGACAATGTCTCTGTCCTGTCTCTGAGATATGTACATGTCGATACATAAAAAGACACAAACCCAACAAAGATACACTCCAGACAACCAAACTGGGGTGGAAATCTACATAATACAATGTGCAGATTGTATCTCATGAACCTGGGATTGCTGATTTTGGAATAAGAGGCAACAGTGAACACACAACTGTGGCATAATGCTTGGCAAGAAGCCACGGTAAGTGCAAATCCAGGTGAGTTATGTTGCTGATTCTTTGCAATGGGAGGAAACCAAGAGGGTGGAGAATTTAGCTGACTTTCTCCAGGGACCCAGCCAAGCCTGGATAAACTCCAATCGTCGCTTGGGATGACTATACTTCTCCCTACCGTGAAGTCCTCCTCTTCTCCCCACAAGGCTGCTCTGGCCTTTGGAGGAGCCTCACACACACCCTTGAGGACAGATCGGCTCTGTTTTGCTCTTGCAGCCCAAGCTTGCATATGCTGGCAGAAGGTCACAGTTAAATTTAGACCTGACCACCTCACTGGGAAGGAGCTGGGAAGCTGGCTGTTTGAGGAGATCCACAGACACTCTGGGAGAGGTGGCTGACTATACTCCAAGTGGAAGCACCATTTGGTGGTTAAGACATAAGTTAAATTGGGAAGGGGGTATAATTTTCAAACCAAAGCATAAAGAAACAGGGACTTAAAAATTAGAAAGACGGGAAAAAACTCAAAAGGTTACTGAGGTCTTCTCTGTTTTCACACAGAATCCAAGTAAATAAATAGAATTGTCTGTTTTTTAAACCCTTGTGTGGAATGGGAACTGGAAAGAGTCTCAGAAGCCATCGAGTACAATGTCCTACATGTTGTCAAGTCAAGTCTACAACACTACTGAAGACGATCACTTCGACTAGGCTGAAAACTGTCCTCACACACGAGGGAGGTGTATCCCTACAAGAAGTGGCAGCTGTGGATGGTAATGCCCCAAAGCAGAAACTAGAGCCAGGGGCAGGGGTGGGGAAACCCAAGGTGGGTGGGTACTGGTGAGTGGGAATTTAGCCCCTTTCTCTGGATCCCAGTTTCACAGTATGGAGGAATATGACAGCTCCCGAGGACTCAGGTCATGAATTAGAAAGTGAGGCCCTCACCAGTGGTCCTTTGTGGACACTGAACAGGTTCCCCAGGTACTTGTGGATCACAGAAAGGCACATAAGCTCTTGAAGCAAGCCAGTGTCAAGTAAGGGAACCTCCAAAAACTATCTAGCTTTATGCCTCTTTTACTTTACGCCCCTGTGTTTGTTTTCCCATGATAGTGAGCAAAACTTTTGCAAAAGACTCTTTTAAATGAGACTCAGAATGCAAATGATACACACTTAGGGACCAGAAGAATGGCAGTAGCAAAACTTTTGGTACTTACGTCAGTTTCTCCTACAAGTTCCCTATTGCCCTAGTGTAAATTCTACCTCCTCCTCTCTCCCTCCAACAGATACTCTCATAGCATCCATTGAGAACACTTACAGAGATCTGTGTGTGTGAGAGATCTGCTGCCCTCTCTAAACTGTAAATTTATAAGGGCAACGCTATGTCCACTTTGTTCACTGGCTGTGATCTCCAATTATCCTCCAGTTCTGGGGGAGTCAGAGATGACCAGTCCAGGAAACTTTGAGTAAGGTCCCCAGAATACCGTGGCAGCCACAGACCTCCCTGGGTTGTTTGGGAGGGCTTCATGAGACCCTGATTAGATAGGAGCAGGCTACCCAGGCCTGGGTTTGGATCAACCTTGACCTTCCATCAGGCCTAGAAGGTAATAGGAAGGCCCCATGATATGTCTAAAGAAGGTCCCCAGTATCGCCTGGCCTCACCTAGAGACCCCAGGCCAGTGGAACAGATCCTGACTTGGTCAGGACGAGTGGAACCTAAACCTCAGCTCCAGCGTCTGGGAATTCAGCTGTGACTTCATAGTTGTAAAGTTCCCCCAGGATCCCTCTAGACATTTAGAAACACCGGATGCAAATGGCCATGGCAGGCCAGATTCCAATGGGAGCAAATCTAGAGCAGGTGGCACAGACATAGTTTCAGGAACCAGAGAGTGACTTCTCATTCACTGGGACCCCTGCCCCCCTAGATTCCTTCCAAAGAGCTGGATCTCCTAGAAGACTTGATTCAGTGCTTCTACCCTCCCCATTCCCCCTAAAACAAAAGAGCAGGACTATTCTACATTTGGGCTTCCCTAGTGGCTCAGACAGTAAAGAATTCGCCTGTAATGCAGGAGATCTGGGTTTGATCCCTGCGTCAGGAAGATGCCTGAAAAAGGGAATGGCAACCAACTCCAGTATTCTTGCCTAGAGAATTTCATGGACAGAGGAGCCTGGCAGTTCAAGGGGTCGAAAAGAGTCAGATATGACTGAGCGGCTAACATTCACTTTTTCATTCTACATTTCACTGTCTTTTCTACACTTGGTCTTAGCCAAAAGGCCGAGAAGCAATTCCACTATCTTTTCTATAAAAGTATAAGCAGTATGCTACAGACAGAATATTATTTTACTCAGTACCAGCTAAGACTTCAGGCAAGCCCTTTATCTTTTCCAAAGTGCTCTTCTCAAGGATAAAACTGAGATCTTTTGTTCTGTGATGCGGTAACATTCTAGCAATCTATGACACCATACAAACAAGGCGAGCTATATATACACTTTCCCTACACAGATAGGGAGATGGTCCCAATATCTGTACAACGCTGCACTCTGTCAAGCACTCAGTGAAGCTTTGAAAGGACAAAAATGGAATGAAAAATGATGCTCAGAATGAATCAAACATCGAACGTCATTCAGCTCAATGGCAAAATGAAACTTGCCTGAGTTCATCCAAGAGCTGACTTGGTGGGACTGACAGATTTAAAAGATTTACTTCAAAAAATGTAAAATAGTTCAGTAATCTTTTTATAGATTACGTATTGAAATGACCGTGTTTTGGACATACTGGGTTAAATATGATATATGAAAATTCATTGTACCTGTTTGTTTTTACTTTTTACTGTGACTACTAGAAGATTTTAAATGATGTAAAATTTAAAATCTGGGATCTCCTCTGGATCTCAGTCCCAAGTCAGAGCAGTGAGGCTACCCTCACCCTGCCACACAGCCCCATCGTGTCCCTCAGATCCTCAGGACAGGCCAGCCATGCTTATGTCACGTGAGGAGGCAGGACGGGAGTGAAGTCAGTCAGTTGCGGGTTAGAGAGTTGGGAGCTGGGAGCACATTGTCACTCTCCCTGTTCACTGTTCTTTTTAAGACTTTCCCTCATTTTGTTCCCAAAAGGTGGCTAATCTGAGCTCTCTGAGGAGAACTTGGATTTCAGTCTTGTTTCCTCACAAACTATGTTGGCTCAGAAAGGAAAATGTATAACCGCTTTTCTTGAAGGTTTCAGTGGAGAAGGCCTGTGGGCATCTTCAAGCATCAGAGAGACTGCTATCCTCCTGGAATTACGGAGAGGACTGAGGGAATGGGCTGGGATTAGCCCTGGAGTGGGACGACAGTTTCTAATTTTATATCCTTTCTACTCTGGCACATCAATGTATCATGGACTATAAGATGCAGGAAAGCTCCATCCAAGGGAAATACAATGCAAGCCACAAATATGAGCCATGTATTTTATATTACACAAAAAATAAAATTGCATAATTTTACATCATTTAAAATCTTCTAGTAGTCACAGTAGAAAGTAAAAACAGATACAATTAATTTTCATATATCATATTAACCCAATATGTCCAAAACACCATCATTTCAATATGTAATCTATAAAAAGATCACTGAACTATTTTACACTTTTTGAAGTAAATCTTTTAAATCTGGCATGTAATTTATACTTCAGTACAGCTCCACTTGGACCAGGGCTCATTTCAAGTCCTCGATAGCCACATATGGCTGGTGGCTACAGAATTAGCATAGCTTGAGAAGGCGGGTCTAACCTTTCCTCTATGGTCTACTGCATTTCCCTGTTGGCTTTAAGCACACTATATACTCAGCCCTTTAAAAACCCCTGTAGGGGGCTTCCCTGGTGGTTCAGTGGAGAATCTGCCTGCCAACGCAAGAGACACAGGTTCCATTCCTGATCAGGGAAGATTCCACATGCCATGTGGCAACTAAGCCCATGTCCCACAGCTGTTGAGCCTGTGCTCTAGAGCCAGGGAACTACTGGGCCCATAACTACAAAAGCCAGTGTGCCCAAGAGCCTACGCTCTGCAACAAGAGAAACCTGTGAGAAGTCCGTGAACCGTAACTAGAGAGAAGCCTGTAACAAAGACTCAGCACAGCCACAATAAATAAATAAAATGATTTTTAAAAACCTGTAAGGCCCAGAGAGAACCCTAAATCTCCTGATAAGCCCTCTCAGATCCCCAGGCCACTGTGCTCCCATCGGCCTCTGCATAATTATTTTAGTAAGAAACCAGGCAGATCCTTGAAGCATCTTTCCTCTTATTGTCTTCAGCAACTATTTTCCTTGTTTTTTTGGAGGGGTCATTATTTACTGTTTCATACTTATCAAGCACCCCCAAGTTGAACTAAAAGATCCTCAGGGGCATAGAAACATCTTAAACTCTCTATGGTTGCTAGTCTAATATCTGCCACATGGTATTCAAATATTTGGGGACTAAGCATACAAAATACGCTCAGCTCGATTTCTCATATGATTAAGGAACTGATGAAATCATTTGAAGGTGACAGCACAGTTCCACAGAGACGTCTATACACCCACTAATGCTAACAATAATCCAGCACTTACGTACCACTCCCCACGTGCCAGTTCTAGGTGACAACATATGTCAACCCATCTAAGCCTTGGAAGATCTCCATGACTAGATTTCATGATCCATCTTTCAGATCAGGAAACTGAGGCAGAGTTTATGTAACTTGCACAAAGTCACATAGGTAAATTGTAGAACTGGGATTCAAATCCATTCTGGCTCCAGAGTCCAAGCTCTTAATCATTATGATATATTGCCTCTCAATCCATTACCATCACAAAGTGTATTTTTTTACACCATACCTATCAGAACATAGTTTAAGAAACAAAGGCTCTCAGCCAGCATATCCTTATAAAAAAAGAATTAAGTTAATTCAGAAAATGTAAACAGAAGTAAACAACAGGAGAGACATGAAATTCCTGGTCCCAGAGGATGTTTCTCATTAATCCTCTTTAAACAAAGAACAGTATACTCTTGCTGGCAAAGAGTACAGAATTGGGGGTAACTGGCAACTAAGTCTTGAAATTTGGGATGTCATTTCTTTCAGGACCTCCACTTTACAGGATTTATCCTAAGGAAGTAATTATAGGTTTGTGTCAAGACTTAACTATAAGAATGGTCATTATAATATTGTTGACAATAGCAAAATTAGAAACAACCAAAAATAGGGAGGTTGACGATAAAAACAAACCTTATTTACACATGATAAAATGAGCATCTAGTGCTATACTATTAAAACAGATTTCTGAATAAAACAAAAAACCTTGATTTGTGGTGTCTGGTGACCCTCTTAGTATAAATACTCCCACTATGGCTGATCTCAAGCTTAACCATCCACTCTTAAAATCCTGAATATTTAACAATCCCAATCTGAACTGAGCTGGCATATCACTGGATGCATTCACAAAAATGTCATGAAAATTGTTTAATATGTTATGTGAAAAAAGTTTATAACACTACTATATCATATTTCTGGAAAAAATACACGCATGAAAAAAGATAAAAAGGATATATTCAGCATGTTAACACGGCTCTCTCTAAGTAATGGAATTTTATCATCATTTATCTGTATTTTCAAATGCTTTCCCAAGGCAGAAAAAAGTAAATCAAGACTCTCTTTCCCAATAACAATCATTTTGAAATGACCTATCTCTTTGGAGGCATGTCTCAAAAAGAGAAAGAGAAAAATCTCTGGACCTGCTGGTGAAAGCAACTACACAGTTAGAAGCCTCAGGATTGAGGAGATTCCTAACACCAAGTAAGCAAGAAAAGGCTGAGTGGGTAAAATCTGCAGCTCTAGCCCTGTGCATACTGGTCTCACGGGGGTAAGGAGGTAGGTTGTACTCCTTGGAAAGGAAAGCTTCGACGAAGGGAGTGGAGATATGTAAATGCCACAAGAATCTGTCTGAACAACCTGATTCTGGAAGGATCTATTTCTTAACCCAAAGCTCTTCCTCATCCCTTCCCACCAAATTTTAGCCATTGTATTAAATCAGTCCTGACAATTGTCAAGTTCAAGTCTTGCCTATGGCAAAACTCTCTGTAGCCACTAAAGATATCCTGGAAATACATCTATTTGGGAAGACATTTCAAAGATTAAGCAAAATCTTGTTTAAAAACAGAATATATAATATGAACTCATTTATTTTAAAAGGGAGCAAAAACATAGAAAAGAATATATTAAATGGTTAAGTAGTTGTTTCTAGGTAGTTAGGATTATGTTATCAAAGTTTTATTTTTATGGCCTTTTGGTTTGCCTAACTTTTGATTTTTTTCTTAATTAAGCATAGTTACCATTAAGAGTCTGAGGGAAATGATCACAAAAGTGAAAGAGTCTTAAATGGGAAGAAGGATGCTATAACTACCCTTCCTCGCCCCTGGGGCTAATGGGCTCAGAGAAGATGTGCATGAGTCTTAATGCCAACCCCTCCTCCCATCCCATCCCCCTCAAGTAACAGTGAGTGGGAAGGACCCCCCTCCCCACTTCTCAATCCCCAGGAAGCAAAATCCCTAGGAAGCAGGTCACAGATGCCCTTGCCGGAGCTGGGTGAAGGGAGGAGGAAGGTAGGAGAGGGTGGAGAGGAAAGAACAAACCAAAAATATGAAGCCCTCTGGAGAGCTTGTTAAAACGCAGACCGCTGGGTTGTGGTCAATGGAATTTGAATCAGTAGGGCCAAGAATCTGTATCTCTAATATGTTCTCCAGTGGTAACCACTGTTGGAGCTCTTCTCCTTTAAGATGAGGAGAGGAGGTGGCACCACACAGGTATGAGGCTGAGATCCAAAATCTGCACAAAGTGGCGTGTTTGTGATTCTTTTGAACAGTTAGGCTTGGTTCATTTTTGGATGGGGAAGGGTAATATCCCTTTCTCCCTGGGAGCAATAATGGATATGCTAATGGAGGAAGGGAAGAAACTGGGACTTCCTGATCAGTCCTGAGCCTGCACATACAAGGTACCCTAAGAGACCAAACACAGACCTACAACTAATCCTGCCCCAAGGAGAGCAGGATCTTGGATACAGAGGTGTTTTATGAGGTACTGTTTCAACCAAGCAGCAGAAGGGAGTTTCCCTTCCTTTCAATTTGTCAGTTTCCTCACTGTGGTCTCCAGGAAAGTAAGAAAAATGTGAAAGGACTTGTTCCGTAACTCTGATCTTTGCTTTTTATCTGGCAAAAGTCAACCTGGCAGCCTCTTGGCTGCCTCACAGGTGTTTAACCAGGGCTCCCCTCCTTCCAGGAAGTGTAACACAGAAGGTTCTGTCAACCTCAAGAGAGGAGCTCCATTAGTCACTGAAGAGACCAAGCTACCCATGTCTCCCATCCACAAGGAATATACAAGATACTGGCCAAACCTCAGACAAATGTCTAGAACCTCAAGGGCTGTGGTGAGCAGGTCATGATTTTTACGTAGGCAAAAACAGCCTGAAGAGGACCTGCAAATCTTTGCAAATGAAGGATGTGCAACAAATGCTGGCTGGTGGGATCAGAAAAATGTTTCACTGGATTCTTAGCCAAAGTCAAGGGGCTGGCAGGACATGACATCTTTTTACTTAACATAGGTTCTCAGGACCTAAACTTCAATAATGGTGTAATTACGATCCAATTCTTACACACTGTGTTTCCCCTCAGAGAAGAATAACTCAAGGATGCTTATGGTATCTTGCCAGTACCTACTCTCAAGCGTTCTTTTATGTAACCAGTGATTATAATACTAGAAGTGTCATGTTTTTTAAAGTTTTAATTGGTTTAATTTAAAAAAGAAGGAAATCCCTATCATCCTTATAGATACTGGCCTTCTTTCCCCACAGTGGCAGCTCTACAGCAGTGAGGCACAGTTGACAACGGTTTGAACCAAGACCATGAAGTTCCCTAGGAAGGTATATTTGCAGCGTTTTCACCCAGAAGACCCCACATATTTAGTTGGGAGCCCCCTGGGTATGCGTTCTATGTCTAATATTACAATTACTGTTACCATCAGTAGCTAACCTTTTTAAAGCACTTTATATACCTGGTGGTAAGCTAAGTCCTTTACATACATTCTCTTAACTAATCCTCATAACAGCCCAATGGGGTCAGCACCATTATGATTCCCATCCATTCTCCCCCAGTATCCAGGGCAGGGCTGGCAGGCAGTCAACATGTAAACATGTGTCAAATGAATTAAAACACTGTGTGTTACATAAAAACCAGTGATGTTTAAAAATGGAATGATAGGAATGCATTTCATTGCTTCATTTTCACCCAAAAGCATACACTTCATGAAAGAAGACAAGAAAAATGCGGGGGAAAGGACCCTTGGAATTAAATTGAACCAGAGGGAAAAACATGGACAAATATTTACTAAGAACAATGTGCAGAAACTGTTCTGGGAGAGCCAGAGATGCTCAGCCTTCTTTGGTCCTGGGATGGAACAGCCGCTCAAAAGAGACCAGGCAGGTCCAGATCCCAGTGACTCCAGTCACCCTGCAGGAACCACAGATCATTCCACAGTCAACACCCAAGTTCCAGCCTGGGGTCAGCCTTGCTACTAAATGGCTGAATCTGTTTCTTCTTGTAGAAAAAAAAAAGATCTATTAAATAGCTCTGAAGTTACTTCTAATTCTAATGTCCCATGAATAGCTAGCCCCTTCCGTTTGAGAAGCCCTTCTCAGAGTTCAGATCCATGCTCTTTCAAGGGCAGGGAAAATCTGGGATTTGGTCTGAAGGAGAGGGCAGGTCACGCAGCCACTTACACTCACTGAAGAGGAGCAGCATCAAAAGGATGGGGAGTGTTTTTAGGGCAGAAGAGAAGCATCAAGATTCAAGAAGAACTTTGCTAAGTAGAAACAAAAGCACTACTCCAGAATAAGGCAGGCCTACAACACAGTTTGGACTCGGAAGTGAATCCCTCCTCCCTCACGCACACATTGCATAAAAACACAAGAGTCTGAGCTGTTATCTTTTTATCTCAGGTTCAGTTCAGTCGCTCAGTCATGTCTGACTCTTTGCGACCCCGTGAACTGCAGCACGCCAGGCTAGGACTTACCAACTTGCGGCACATGGAACCACTGTGGTGACAGGCCTACAGCATGACCAGTGAATACTGGACTTATAGTGGTACCAAAGGAAGGATATTTGGCTTCCATTTCCGGTTTCCCCCACCCCAACCAATTCCATATATTACTATTTCTACTAGGCTACATTATGACTGGAAAACAGGAATAATTGATATCCCTATTACTATTAACTAGTTAGAGAATCAAACATTCAGAAAACTAAGATCATGGCAACCAATCCCATCACTTCATGGCAAATAGATGGGGAAACAATAGAAACAGTGAGAGACTTTATTTTGGGGGGCTCCAAAATCACTGCAGATGGTGACTGCAGCCACGAAATTAAAAGACGCTTGCTCCTTGGAAGAAAAGCTATGACGAACCCAGACAGCATATTAAAAAGCAGAGACATTACTTTAGCAACAAAGGTCCATCTGGGCAAAGCTATGGTGTTTCCAGTAGTCATGTATGGATGTGAGAGTTGGACTACAAAGAAAGCTGAGAGCCGAAGAATTGATGCTTTTGAACTGTGGT
>NW_011494604.1:2663416-2668033 GCF_000754665.1 Bison bison bison | reverse complement strand
GATATTCATTGGAAGGACTGAAGCTGAAACTCCAATACTTTGGCCACCTGATGCAAAGAACTGACTCATTGGAAAAGACCCTGATGCTGGGAAAGACTGAAGGAGGGAGAAGGGCACGACAGAGGATGAGATGGTTGAATGGCATCACCGACGCAATGGAAATGAGTTTGAATAGGCTCCAGAAGTTGGTGATGGACAGGGCAGCCTGGCATGCTGCAGTCCATGGGGTCGCAAAGAGTAAGGCACGACTGAGCAACTGAACTGAACTGAGTCAGAGGATCAGAGATGGGAAGAGAAGCATAAGACCTAGGTTGGGGACAGTATGTATGTTGGGAAATTCTCCCCAGATTAAGGTATATTCCTGGGAGGCAGAGAAAACCAAGAGGTGTATTGGGAAAACATACATGTTAAATGGTCAATTCAGTTTTCATAGTGGTAAAGGCACTTCCTGGAACATAAAGAAAACGGTATGTATTCCTCAATGTCCTAAGTCTTCTCTGTCCTTTGGGAGGTGAACTAAAGTAAACCAAAGTGAAGGTCACTTCTGTTCCTCTCTGAGGTTACCAACACCTTTCTAAAGAAACTTGCTGTCATGGTTTCACACATTAAATTCAGTTTATAAAATGAGCCAGGGAAGGGACACTCAAGGTTTTGAATAAGGTTCCTACTCAGTTATTCTGGGAAAATGTAGGGAGGAGAAAGAAATTATAGATGAAAATGGCTTGCAAACGCCCTGTAAACCCCCATAACCTTTGCCCAGACCCACCCACCCCTGTGATGAGAGAGCCATGGGAATGTGATCCCAGCAGCTCTCCTGTGAGCTGACTCAGCCTGGGTAAGTCACCACTGCTTCCTCTTTTCACCTCTGAGACAGTCTCCTGAAGCAGTCACTGTTCACTGTCTAAATGGGGAGCCGTGTCGGCACATGGGCTTCAGCTGCAAGGACAATGATACAACAGTAAGCAAGTATGAATAAAGGCCATGAACCCTGTGGAGAAACAGAGGAGGCCAGTAGTCAGGAAACGTTTCCAAGAAGGGACAGTTGTCCATAGACCCAAGGTTAATTACAAGTTGACTAGAAAATTAAAGCCTCTAAAACTGACTGCCACCCACTCAGGTCTAAAAAATCTCCAGGCTCTGTGATCTAAGAGGTCACAATTTCCAGTCTACAGCATAGGACTTAGCAACCCTCCAGGTGACTTGAAATCCTTTTCATCACTTGGAAACAAGTTGCTTTTTAAAATCTTAAGATCATTAAAGAACAATCCAGAATGGACTCACTTCTTCAGGTGTAGAGGAAAGTGTAACTAGCCAAAGCAATCCTGAAACTTTCCACAGAGCGCGGCATCAATGATTGATCACCCTTCACACACACACACACACACACATACACACACACCATTATTTCATGTTTGGCTATTTTTCACTTCCAAAAAGGCAGTTATAAATGTTATTTGTTCTCCTCCTTCCTTCTCACCCATCTCTATTTCCATTCTGCCAATGATTCTCAGTTTTCCTGCTCTTTAACACTAATTTCAAGGTAGGGAAGGAACATCATCTTTCATCAAACCTCTCTGTCACACTCATACTCAACAGAAACAAAAACTGGAACAGAAGAACACCAGACAGCTGCCTTCCTCACTTTCCCAAACCCAAAGACAAGCTCCACTAACTTCGTCTATATTTTTCCCAAATATGATTTAAAGGCCACATAGGTACATCACTTGGAGAAGGCAATGGCACCCTACTCCAGTACTCTTGCCTGGAAAATCCCATGGACAGAGGAGCCTGGTAGGCTGCAGTCCATGAGGTTCCTAAGAGTCGGACACGACTGAGCGACTTCACTTTCACTTTTCACTTTCACGCATTGGAGAAGGAAATGGCAACCCACTCCAGTGTTCTTGCCTGGAGAATCCCAGGGACAGGGGAGCCTGGTGGGCTGCCATCTATGGGGTCACAAAGAGTCGGACACGACTGTAGTGACTTAGCAGCAGCAGGTACATCACTAAATCCTTAACTCTTACTCCAGTGTTAGGATTCACCACAGCAAGTCCAGGACAGCTTAGGTTTGTGTCAAAAATAACCAAAACATTCCACTTCCTCTTGGTTCCTTTTTTCCCAGACTTTAGGAGGTATCCTTTAAATGCAGGAATGGAAGCCAGTCACCATCAGCCAGGACCCCTTGACTTAGGAACCATAGTATGGGTTCTGACAGCTTCACAGTCATCTTTACAACCAGAGAAACTGGTTTAACAGAAAAGGGAGGCCAGGCAGGTCCCTGGCGATGCCATCAGACCCTCGGACACTCTCCTGAGTCCTTCTCTGTGTCTCAGCTTGGGCATAGAGTTCTGGGGCTCTGGACAATGCATTCAAGCTCAGTACAAGACCTTATATTTTCAGTCGGCTTCCAGATAGATGTCTATAGGCTGGGTGAGGACTCAGAGCTCTCTCTTCTGTTACAGCAGATGCAGAAAACCTCAAGCAGTACCCAACACCTCAGACACTGTCACCCTGCCCAGTGGCGCCAGGAGCTTTTTGAAGGCTGGCTAAAGTCATGTCCACCACCATCCTCCTCAGATTTGAGCCCCAGTTTCCCATCTTCACATCTTTTAAATTTAGGAAAGAGTAAGGGGTAAAGTCGGAGAAGGCAATGGCACCCCACACCAGTACTCTTGCCTGGAAAATCCCATGGACGGAGGAGCCTGGTGGGCTGCAGTCCATGAGGTCGCTAAGAGTCGGACACTTGACTTTCACTTTTCACTTTCATCCATCAGAGAAGGAAATGGCAACCCACTCCAGTGTTCTTGCCTGGAGAATCCCAGGGATCGGGGAGCCTGGTAGGCTGCCCTCTATGGTGTCGCACAGAGTCGGACACAACTGAAGCGACTTAGCAGTAGCAGCAGCAAGGGGTAAAGTGGGAGAAGGGGAGAGGCACCCACCTTTGTTATCCTCCTTTTCCCTTTTAAGCTGCTTTCACTGCTCGGGACTTTTGCTTCCCTCAGTCTTCAGCTGAGACAGTCTCCTCCACTCAGGCTGCAGCAACATCCCCTTCTCCAAGCCACAGAGCCTGCAGCCACTGCTTTCCCAGTTCTGCAGGCAGGAGATGACCCAGCAGGCGCCCCAAGTGAGCTCCCCGCCCGCTCCTTGCACCACAACACTGAGGGCCAGCCAGGGCAATTCACAAACAAACTGAAGGCTGAAAGACCCCTGGAGAATTACTCTGTCAGGAAGCTTGGGCTGCCACACATTTGGACTCAAGGAGGCAGCTGCAGGGCCTTTAGATAAGCACCGCCCAAGTTCCCAAATTTTGCCTTTGGACAGGAAATGGACTCCCTAGAAATCCTACTTGGAAACTCTGCACCAGGACAGCAGCCTAGCCTTCACTGAAAACCCACCCACTCAGATTCCCTTTGGCCATTTCCGGCTTTCTCTCCCTTTTAATACCCGCTTCTTGCAATTCCCAGCCACGGTTTTATATGGTTCTGAACCAGGCTTGGATTTTTGTGAGGGTCCCTGACCTCCTAAAATTCTTTCTCCCTCTGAATTTTGATTTTTAGAGTTAGCTACTACACAGTTCTAGGCTGTTTTAATTAAATGCAGAGACTGAGAGAATCTAACACTGAGAGTATGAATCTTAATGACTTGGGGAAAGGTCCTTCAGATTTAATTAGTTTTTGTGGCCTTATATCTGCTTAGGATGGAGAATTTGTCAGAGCTGTGTGTAGGGTGGGCACATAGGATGGTGGTCACTTGGATAAAGTTTATTCACCAGTAAGTCCCAGAGAGTTCCATGGGGACCTTATCAGGTTAAGATGGGCATGGAGACTGGAACATCACAAACAGGGGTGGAGGCGAGACACCATCAGGCAAAATTTTTAAAAGACCAATGTCAAGTGAGAGCCTATCTTCTCACTTCTAACTACATAGAAACAGACCCTCTGAGCTGAGGTGTTAAAGAGACATGAAATGTGTTAGGAACATCTACTAACTCTGTCTAGGAAGGGCTCCATTCTTTTTCAGGATGGGCTGCACACTGATAACCTTCCTTCTGTCATCCTTCTCACGATCTTGTTTTGCAGGCTGATTTTGGGGAAATGAGTTGCTTCCTGCGAAGCTGCTTGACAACATTAAAATTAGCATAATAATTAAATACAGTCCTAATTGGGTACATAGAGAGTTCTTGGTTAATTAATGAGCCAAGCTCTGGCCCAGAGCTGCAAACCCACGCTAGCCTGCCAAAGCCCAGGCACAGAAAAGCCGACTCCAGTCCCCAAATAAAGTTGTCACTTGGCAAAAATAGTTCCTGGTGTAGAGACAAGTGTCAAATACATTCCTATAGCTAAGAGTCATCTGTTAACCCGCGGCTGAGGTCCATATGTAAATGAGAGCAGGAAAGTGTGACTCTGCCACTACGGGGAGCACAGAGCTCCCAGTGACCTCTCCCCATTCTCCGCATCCGCGCCCCACCCCACTGCAGACTGGCGCCCAACAACCAAAGTCGCTGATAAGTAACTTGAGTTCCCACACTGGAGCTCCGCATCCAAGTCTGAAGCTCTCTGAGACAGAGAGCGAGAGAACCGCGTAGTGCCGCAGAAACTGCAAAGAACACAACTGGGA
>NW_011494604.1:2659724-2663255 GCF_000754665.1 Bison bison bison | reverse complement strand
TCGGGTGTACGCGCGGTCGCCGCCCTTCATGCTGCCGGTGGCCCCAGCGCTCCGGCATGGCCCGGGGCACCAGCACCTGTGGGAGCGCAGCCGGCAGGGCACCTCGGCGGGCGCCGCGGCCCCGGAGGCAGCTCGCAACCTCGGCCCTCCTTCCCGGCCGTCCCGCACCGCGCGCGGCAGCCGCAGCGACTTTCTGGGAGCCGGAGCCACCTTGGGAAGGAGAGGAGGGGCCGGCGGGGAGGGCGGGGCTGGGGGCGGAGTTCCAAAGTCCAGCTGCTTGCCCTAGTCCTGCAGGCAGCGTGGCCCAGAGCCTTATGCAACGCTGCTCTGACCCAGGGCACAGAGCATGCAAGGAGACGAGTGTACACAACCCACAGCACAACACAGGTGCTTTTCCTTCAGTGTAACTTCCTCTCCTCAAAGGCCGCCACAGTCAGCTCCGGCTTAAAATATACAACCTGATGAAGCTAGAAAGAAGCAAATGTAGAAGGTTCCAGACTCCATAGTGCTTTTTCTCTAACAGGCTTCCCTCTTCCTTCTCCTCAGCCTCCGAACATGGACAGTCCCCTCTGTGTTGAAAATACCTTCACCTATCCTTTTCTTTCCTTCTTTTAAATATTTAAGGTTAAATAATAATAGTACCTCCCCTTTTTATCGGCTCCAGGGCGGCAATGTTGTTACTTGAAACTGTAAGACCGAAGTTCAAAGCTTTGTCCCCTACTAGCTGTCTGACCTTAGGCAAGTCATTTCACTTTTTTATTCTTCAGTTTCTTCATTTAAAAATCATAGGAGGGAAAAATAATCCCCATATTACAGGGTTGCTAAGAGAATTTTAAAAGACATATCCATGAAGTAGCTGTTAAGAGATTCCAGTGAGTGCCTACAGAGAAACTGCAGACACCTTACTTGTGGTGGAAGATGTCCATTCATTCCCCTAACCACACCCAATGGGTCTATCATTCCTTTACCTAAATCTCTAGCTGTTTCCTTTTTTAAGTCTTTTCATATTTCAAGGTCAAGCTCATATCCACTATACCTCCCTGCCCCCCAGAAGCCCACATGGACCACACCAACTGGACCTTCCCATGAACCACTGAGTTTTACCACTCACAAAACATCTCTCCCATTCCTTTGTGTCCAGATTTAGGAGAAGGGATTTCTGGAAACATACAGCACGCATAAGGTAGCAATAGCCCTAGATTTTTTAAAAAAAAGGAAGCTTGTGAGAAGAAGCAGAAGCTTGATGAAACAGAAGCTTGATCACTCAATTCCTACCTGGAAGAAAGACAGCCACAGGACAAGACTTTGCCTTCTATACATTAACTCATCGATCACACCAAAAAACCTTATAAGGTAAGAGTCCTCTTTTAAATCGAAACTGAATGAATGAATGGTGATGAGGCTCTGATGATTTAACTTTAAAGAGAGATTCTAAAAATCTTCACTTCATAGGAAGAACAGAACCCAAAGTCAAAATCTACCTTCAAGGTCTACCACTGCCACCTCCCTGATGGCCTCTCCTGGCAAGTTTTTAAATAATAATCTCACTGTTAAGCAGGAAGTGTGCCCCAGGTGCTCCAGATATGAAACACAGAAATGAAAGTTCAAATTGCTCATGCAGCCCAAACCCCAGATTCCTGAAGTCAGTGATCATTCTATTGGTCAGTTTCATCGTGACCCTTCAGCCCATCTAACAATGAACTTTGTTTCCTTCTGATCCACTGCCTGGGTGCTATGATATGAATCAACATTTGGTCTACCCACCCAATACTGGGGCATTCTGATAGGAATTCAAAGACGATTCAAAATTGCTTGATGAGTAACCTCTTTTACGTTAAACCTTCCTCTGGGCCTTTGCGTTTGAAAACTGAAACTGTTAGTTGCTCAGTTGTGTCTGACTTTGTGCAACCCCACGAACTGTAGCCCACTGTCCTGGCTCCTCTGTCCATGGAATTCTCCAGGCAAGAATACTGGAGTGGGTTGCCAGCCCTTCTCCAGGAAAATCTTCCCGACTCAGGGATCAAACCTGGGTCTCCTGTATGGCAGGTGGATTCTTTACCCATGTTCAGGTGACACTGGATTATCTTTCCATCAAAATCTTTTGCAAGAGGCTAATGATGTCATCTTGTAGAAGCTGGCTTGAATTAGATGTCTGAGGAAGACTCCACCCTTGCTTCAGAAATAAAAGTACCAGAAACTAATAGGTAAAAAATAAGCTATAAGGGTATATCGTACAACACAGAGAATATAGTGAATATTTTATAACAACTATAAATACAGTATTTAAAAATGGTTAAATAGCTTTTTAAACTTATCACTACACTGTACACCTGTAACAGAATGTTGTACAGTGAAATGAAAGTGTTAGTTGCTCAGTCATGTCCAACTCTTTGCGACCCTATGGACTGTAGCCTGCTAGGCTCCTCTATGGAATCCTCCAGGCAAGAATACTAGAGTGGGTTGTCATTCCCTTCTCCAGGGGATCTTCCTAACCCAGGGATGGAACTCTATAAATATACTTCAAAAAGAATCTGAGTACAAGTAGACCCTTAAAGTAGTCTTAGTCTCCATGTAAAGGCTTCATTAGGCATGTTTCCACTGGTCCTTATTAACCAGGAATCCACTCACTATCAATTTAAAGGACATTAAAATAAAGCCATTAGGGACACCTACCCATCTTAAGTTGATATGATCAGCACATTTTGGGCCATTCTGAAGACTGGTTAGGCATCAACAACCCAAGAGTCCCATTGCCATCCTTGCGTGCCTTCCAGAATAAGACCAGTGATGTCTAAAACCCAGAAAGGAAGTCTTGAACACTACTGAAGACACTGACCAATTTCAGGCTGATTCATACTGAGTGCCTACTATGTGCCAGGCTCTGTTTAAGGCACTGGGTCTACATTCTCAAACAGAAACAATCCCAGTCGTTGTGGAATTAGCTGCTACAACAGACTCAACATGAACATGAAAGAAAAGGGAATCAATGTCAATCATTTGACCAAGTTTTGAGTTTAGGGATTTAAGAAAATAGGTGCCTGAATCCTCTAACCTACATCTAGATGTTTTAAGTGTCCTCAGGACAATTTGGAGGGATGGTAGGGCAATGGTTTTTAAACACAGATGCTTATTAGAATCATCAGGGAAGTTTTTCTATTAATAAATTCTAGGCCTTTGTATTTTTTTTAAGGTTCTCCAGGTGATTTCAGGGTGGAACTAAGTTTAAGAACCACTGATGCCTGGGTCTTCCTCCCCTATCCCTCTCAAGATTCAGATTAATTCACTTTGGGTGAGGCTGTATTAGTATTTTTTCAAAGTTCCCCAGGTGTTTTGTAAGATGCAGCATAGTTTGAGAGCCACTGCTGTAATGTGGTGGTTCTCAAACTTGAGTGTGCATCAGAATTACTTGGAGAGTAAGTTACAGCACAGATTACTGGGCCCCACTCCCCACTCTGATTCAGTAGATCTGGGGTGGGGCCTAAGGATTTCATTTCTGCAAGTTCCAGGATGATGTTCATGTTGTTGGTAGAA
>NW_011494604.1:2652717-2659563 GCF_000754665.1 Bison bison bison | reverse complement strand
GCATGAGGGTCTTTTCCAATGAGTCAGTTCTTTGCATCAGGTGGCCGAAGTATTGGAGTTTCAGCTTCAGCATCAGTCCTTGCAATGAATATTCAGGACTGATTTCCTTTAGGATTGACTGGTTTGATCTCCTTGCAGTCCAAGGGACTCTCTAGGTAGTGAAATCTTCCCCATCTGTTTGCAATTTACACCCTCTTCTTTTTGTAACAGCACTTTGATTTTTCTTTGAGAAACCGGCTCTCCTCCATTCTTAGACCATGTTTTTAGATGTAGCTGACACCCTCTCTGTGTTCATGCTCCACTCTAAGGATAGGCCTATGACCTGGGCTTAGCCAGCCAGCCAAGGGGACTGGTTCAGATTTAGCACATGACCCAATTTCAGCCAATGATCATAAACTAGAGACCACAGCAAGAACTACTGTGAAAGTAGCAATCCCTTCTCAGAAGATTTCTACATTGATAGAATGTTAACCTAAAGCAGCTGGAGGCCGTCTTGCCATAAAGCCAACACAGAGGAAAGAGATGAAATGAGAGAGAGAGGTAGGGGGGTGTGTGTGAGAGGTTCGATGACATCACCTAAATACACTTCTTCCCCAAAGTTTTATTTATCCCTGGACCTTATCTGAGCCCCACTCCAAATAAACATCATTTTGCATAAGATAGTGGAATGTCTATAATCTCAAGGTTTTCAAACTCCACCCCACCCACTCCCAAAGTTCAGGCTAAGAACCATTGAGCTATAGCAGTATCTCTGTTGCTGCTGCTGCTAAGTCGCTTCAGTTGTGTCCGACTCTGTGCGACCCCATAGACGGCAGCCCACCAGGCTCCTCTGTCCCTGGGATTCTCCAGGCAAGAACACCGGAGTGGGTTGCCATTTCCTTCTCCAGCACTGTCTCTGGAGTGTTCCTAATTTCCAAACAGATGGTTGACTTTTATTCCTATTTTTGGCAGAATTTGTCTTCAGTGATGTTTCCAAGTCTATCTTGCATGAATTAGGCTATCACCTGTCTGTGTGTCCATTTTACCTCACCTCCATTTCCCACAACAGTGAACCCCAAAGAATTCCTGCTGGTCTCAGCCTGCAGAGGTACTGGGCCTAGTACACCACAACACTGGGCTTGGTACCAGCGACTAGTGACCTCTTGCCCAAAGTTAGCCACAGGCTTCAGGAACAGTGGATCATGATTTCAGGCATCTGCCCTTTTCACTGACAGGTGTGTCCCATTTTATCCTTTAGACTTATTCTCCTCAGATCTATAGGAACAGAGTTTTTAAAAATCACAGCATTTATCCAGGCTTCTTAATGAGAGCTCAGCCTAGAGATAGAAGGAACAGCAACTGTACTATGCCCCTACTCCGGTCTAGAGATTCCTGTGAGAACTTTCTTACAGTGAAAAGCACAGCACACGCCTTCTACACAACATGCCCAGAGAGGACTGTGGCATGGTTTCCGGAGACTATGGGCAGGCCTGCCTTCCTCAGTCCCACCCCAACCAGTCACTTACCTGCCTTTTCCTCCAGCAGTAAATCTCAGCTCCAGTATGCACTCTCAGATTCTGATCCAGATTCCTATCTAGAGTTTTTTAAAGCTCTGCAGGTGATTTCAATATGAAGTCAGGGCTAAGGACCATGGGCCTTGGGACTCTGTGATTACTTCCTGCATAGTATAGAGTTTAGGAAGCACCCCAATTCAAATATTTTCACTTTCTCAAACTCTGACAGCTGGTCCTTTGACTCATTCTCCCACCACCTGCTACGCTCTCCAGCTACTAACCACATGCTCCTTAATCCCCATCTTCCTGCGTAGATTTCTGGTCTGTAAACTGCCTAATGGCTGACACCGGAATGGTTCTTAATTTCCCCCAAAGTATCCTGTCCTGGCCTCCGTTTGCAACTGCGGCTTAAAACACCAAGGTTCTTGCCAAGTACTGATCATTTATTCAACAAAGAGTTGTTTTTTTAATATCTATTATCTATGACTCACTAAGCTAACCTATATATGAGAATTTATATGGGAATCTTGTATGAGAAACACAAACTGAATATGATGTGTTCCCTGAGCAAAGACAAAGAGGAAAAAGGTGAGTTCCAGGAAAGCAGTTGGTTCAATGTTTTTGTAGCACAAAAAGGAAATTGACGGCAAACCAAGGCTAGACATAAAGTACAGGTTCCATCTTTATGTGAAGAATAATAATTATCAGTGACCAGAAACACTTAAGATTAAAATAAAGGAGATGCAATGTGTACATTGTTTCTGCATTTAATTTGAACTCCAAACATGTCTTTCAAAATTGTATCATGTCTATGTAGATAGCTAGCCTCAGGTTATATGTGTTATTTTAATAGTAATGCCTACAGAAAAAGCATTATTGCTAGCAGTATGCATAGTAATCTCCTCTAGTTATATCTGTTTAGTGTGGTCTAACCCCTGTACCACTGCTGGCCCCATGGGTGTCTCCATTCACCTAGTGACGGCTTCTAGACTCCAAGGACTAAACCACCGTTGAGCTTGTTCTTTCTGTTTTCAACTATGCCATGTAAATGTGTCCCTGTGTCCCTCTTTGCCTATCTAGCTGACACCTGTCTGCCGCCTTCTGGCTCAAAAAGTTAAGCTTGGCTTGCCCTGCCAACACTGCTTTTCAGGAAGGAAGGATCACTCATCACCCTCTGGTTTGAACCAAGCCCCAGGTAAGGGTAGCCAGGTGATAATGAGAAGGCCGTGGGGTTTCACAAAGGACCTAGGGGTCTCACCAGAACAGCCAGTGCCCATGCTCTTCTGGGGGACAGTGAGATAAAGCTACAGCCAGGATGGGTTCCTGGAGGTCCGAGCTCAGGAGGAGACAAGCTGTTTATCAAAGTGAGAGATGACTGCAGCTGGAGTTGCTAAAAGCAAACCACTCCAGGTTTTATCTACTTCCCAAAAGGTTCACTTCTAAGTAGGTCAAAGTGTTCCCGAAGTAGGGCAGTAAGAAGTGCCCGTCTATCACTCTGACGGAGTTCCAATTTGGGAAGGCTCACCATTACTAAGTGTCCACTATGAGGGATGGTATTTTCACTCTGTCAATGCCCACTTCCCTCCCACAGGCAGAAATAGCAGCTGCAGCAGCATGTGGATTCCTGGGTGCAATGAAGAGGTTTCTGATACATTAAATGCAGTGTGGATTTTGCCTTCATGTAACTCAAGTCAGTTTATGGAGGAGTTCATGAATAGGAGGGATATGGAAGACGCTGCCCATCCTTATATTTCTGAACATTCAACCATTCCAGATGCATGAGAGGTAAGCTTAGCCCGTGTGTCCCAGGGGAGATTTCCCAGGAAGCCAGCTTGCAAAGATTTTCTCAGTTAGAACAGGCCTCATAATATTATTCCTACCACATCCTCAGGCCCCCCTGATAAAGTTAGCCAGTTTCCCCTGCAGTCCTCGGGGGATGGAGGACACTGAGCCTGCTCGACAGATCAACTCTCTCAGGAGTCCCTGACACACGGTCCTTTCTTCTTCCTCCCCTCCCTCCTCTCTTCCTCTCTTCTCTTTTCTTCCCTCCTTCCTTCTCTCCCTCCCTCCGTCCTTCCTTTCCTTCCTCCCTTTCTTCCTTCCCATAAATATTTACCGAGACCTTCTTACATGTCAGCTACTGTTCAGGCTACCTGGGATAGAGTAAAGAACAAAATAAACAAAACCTCTTCACTAGTACAGGGAATCTGGGAAGCAGTTGGGGAGGGGGATAAACAATAAACACTGGTAAACATGCCAGGTAGTGACATCATTGCTACGAGGAAAAGTAAAACAGCAAAGGGGTATCCAGGGTGATGGTAGAGGGTGGGAGTGAGGGAAAGTCTCTCTAATCAGGTGATGCTTAAGCAGAGACCTGAAGGAAGTGTGGTGACAAGTCGTCTGGGTACCTGAGGACATGGGGTGTTCCAGAAGGTGTGCGTGTTGGGAAGGAAAATGCATCACTCAGTTGTGGAAGAGTTCGGTCAGGCAGGCTAGTCAGGAGTTGGTAGGACATGGTACGAAGAATATGCCCCTCCCCGCAAGGATGTCCACACACAATCCTTAGACACTGCAAATGCAGTACCTTACGGAGCAAAAGGGACTCTGCAGACATGATTAGGGACCTTGGGATGGGGAGCACATACTTGATTATTCAGGTTAGCACAGTGTAATCATGTGAGTCCTTAAGAGCAGAGAACCTTTCCCTCTGTGGTCACAGGGAGATGTGACTTTGGAAGAAGGACCAGAGAGATGCAACATCACTTGCTCTCAAGATGGAGGAAGGGACCACAAGCCATGGAATGCAGGTGGCCTCTAGCTAGAAGCTGGAAAAGGTGAGGAAACAATCTCTTGTCTAGGGCTTCTAGAAGGAAGGCTGTCCTGCCGATTCTTGATTTTAGTCCAATGACAATCACATTGGACTTATAACCTAAAGAACTGTAAGAGAATAAATATGGTGTTGTTTGTAGCCATTAAGTCTGTGGTAATTTGTTAGAGCAGCAGAAGGGAACTAAGAGGAGATGAAGTCAGAGAACAGGCTCTGGGGCAGGTTTTGCAGGAGCCTCCCTGCAGCCACACAAGAGCCTCTTGTTATCACTGGAAGTGAGACAGGAGCCATGGACTGTTTTGAGCTGAGCCCAGCCCTCCTCCCTGTAGCCTGGAGCCCAGCAATGGTAATTATCCACATGCCCACCTGTGTACAAAGGTAGGCACCCACACCCCCTGTAGCATACAGGCCTTGTGGAGAGTAAGGCAAACGGACATAATATCAGAATTGGTGTTCCTAGCTGGGGCTGGGGGACAATGCTGGGGAAACCAGGCCTCCTAGTCCTCTCCCAAAGGTAAGGACAAGAAAAGAGGCAGGCTGGTCCCTGAGTGGATGGCCTCTCTGCTCCGGAGGATGGGGAGCTGGTATTAAACATGGCAAGACTTGCAAACTGAAAGATTCCTCACCCATGTTGTAGAGTTTGAGCTCAGACTGCAGGTTCAGTGCTATGGGGGTCCTAGACGAGGGGTGGTTGCTTTCAAAGTTTGACTGACACAGGGGAAGGCATTGAGGTGATGGGAAGAGGGTCCTCAACACTCTCTTCAGCATCAGAGTCCCACTGCTGAAAGCTCCTCAGGCCGAGGGCTGCAAGGCTTGCTCCTCATGACCGACTGTTATGATCCTCTCATCTCTGGCCTTCCCTGAGCAGGCTCGGTGGGCTTCCCTCCAGCCTTTAGACCTCTGTCGCTCCTTCTCTGCCTCCCAAGCTACAATCTGTGCATGTCATTTCTATATTCCCTGCTCTTTTGTGGGGAAAGTGGTTTTAGCTGGGGTAGCTCTAGTAAAAGAAAACGGCATCATCTTCTCTTTGGGAAACATTCTGTTTTTGCTTTCTCCTCTCTATCATTTATCTCCCATTCCTTCTCAGCAAGCACACACAGTGGTAGCCTCTCCTCTCTTGGTCTGAATCTGAGGCTCTCGTTTTAGCTCTGAGCGCTACCAGCTCTGAGCTGGTTCATGAGGCTCCAAGGAGCAAAGTTGCTATTCATGTCTCACCCTCCTCCCTGGGAATAATAAGAGGCACCATTCTCATGTATATTTCACAGATTTACAGTGGGCACCAGGAGGCATGAAAATATGCTGTCGAGACAGGCGTTTGGCATAAGCTAAGTGTCAGCAGGCTGGTTACACAAAGGAGAGGGGCAGGATCTCTGCAGAGGGTCCCCAGAGGCATCAGTCATTTCCCTGGATAATGCAGTGTCTCCTCCTGCGTCACTTCTTCTTGGGGCAGCACCACACTGGGGCGTACTGAAAGGAGGATGTGGCCTGGCCTGACATTTTTCTATTTGAGGCCTCCATTCCAAGCCCTTTGATGTCCTAAATAATATCAGACAATGGTAGCCAGTCCCAGGCAGGACATCTCACCCAGAACAAAGTAGGCTCGGGGCAAGTTCTAACTGTCTTTGCTGATCTCTTATCCTTAAGAGAAAAATAAAATAAAAAGGAGGGTAAGGTGTGAACTAGATGGCACCTACATCTCCCTCTTCCTGAAATTGTCCTGGGAGGGCTCCCATTTGGTCAGTAACTATTAAGTCATTTCTGGCCCATCCTAACACAGGGAGGAAAGTGAAAGAAATTCAGTTGAAAGTAAAATAAGGCAGTTCTTACAAAATTGGTCTTTGTCCTTCTCTTCTTTGAATTGGGGAAGGACACATTCATGCCCACCCAACAACACTCAACATCTCAGCACCACCCTCCATCACATAGGGTCAGCCCAGCTCTAGGGTACGATTCAAATGTTACCTTCAATGACCAGAGTTAATCAGTGAAAGAACAGGGCATTGAGAGGCGCAAGCCAGGGAAAAATTTGAATTTTCAGTTTAAATATATCATATATAAACTCTACCCTCTAGGTGGAGGCAAAAGAAAATGAGAATAGACGAGCCCACCATTATTTCTTAGGAAATCAGAGTCAGCTGTATCTGCTGTTGGTAGCGCAGAAAGGGCTCAGGGTAGGCCAGGAGGGAAACTGAGGGCAGGGAGAGAGTGCAGAGTGGAGACAATGGTGGGTCTTCACAAGGCCTGTGGATGGAACTAGAAACAGCACCTTGACCCCGGGAGCAGCCCTGGGGAAGATTCACGCTGGAGACACCCTAGACGCATCCCTCTAGAGGGATCAGAACTGCGACAAAGGACAGGGAAATGGACGTTAGTCGACTGTGTGGTACTCACAGGTCAGAAGTCTGACTCAAGGCAAGTGGGCACTATTGCCCATTTTATAGATTTAAGTGTTTTGTCCAAGATCATCAACTTACCAGTGACTGGGCAAGGATTCAGACAACGGCCCCCCCCCCCC
Source organism: Bison bison bison (assembly GCF_000754665.1). Taxonomy (NCBI): domain Eukaryota; kingdom Metazoa; phylum Chordata; class Mammalia; order Artiodactyla; family Bovidae; genus Bison; species Bison bison. The sequence continues at coordinate 2,652,728 of NW_011494604.1, read as the reverse complement.
CCCCCCCCCTC